>NC_086250.1:23084073-23399593 GCF_021018805.1 Prinia subflava | reverse complement strand
ACCAAACAAAACCAACAGTAACAACAAAACCCACCAGAAAAACTTGGATCTTCGCAGTTTTCAATTGTCAAATGATGCCTTTGGTATGACTACCAGGGACTTCAACAAGAAGCTTTTACTGACAGCAGCATCTTTCCTATTGTGACAAAGAAGGATGGCAAAGGCTAATGAGTTGTATCTTAATGAGCAGGGCCTGCAGTGAGGAACTTGATTCCATTAAGAGATCTTTGGAGGAATTTTGGGATACTATATTTCTTGGGAAAAGAACAAAGAATTAATACAGGAAGACAAATTCAAAGCTACAGCTCAATGGTTGTCACCTTCTTTTCAAAGAGCATCAAAATCTTTGACTCAGTAGAGGTAGCTTCCAGACCTCTCTCTCTCTTTTTTTTTCTTTTTTTTTTTTTCTTTTTTTTTTTTTTTTTAAATTTTTTTTTGGTCTGATTTTAGTGATTGTTCCCTCTGTATGACTTTCTCCCTGCATTCAAGACTGTCAGGGAAAACTGTAAATAAGAATATGTGTGAACAGTGTTTTAGTGTCTCCCACACAGCAGTCTGGAACTGCCTCTCTTTGTGTTTCTGAAGGTTCATGGATTTCCCAAATCAGCAGGAGTTTATTGATCAATATGCAGGCAAGCTTCTGTTACTACTTTGGTTACTCTTGTGCTTTTTTCCTGGCTACAGATAATTAGCCTGGCACATCTTCCAGTGTTGCTTACATGCAGTAGTAAATGAATATAACTACTTGTATTGAGTTATCTTTTTTTTTTTTTTTTTTTTTTTTTTTTTTTTTTTTTTGTATGCTTCTTAAAAGAATAAAAGCCACTTTGAAAACTGTTATCTGAGCAATGAAAGAGATTCAGACTTTGACCTGATACTCAGATGGTGCAGTCTCCTGCACTTGGACTATCCCATAGCCTCTTGCCACCTCATGCAGTTCTTCTGGGATATTCAGATTAACAGTTATCACTCTGTGATAAACGACACGAAATAATTTGTGTTTATTGTATATACAAAATGTAATTTAAGAAATGTTCTGTAAAATAAAATGAGAAAGCCGTTTGGGCTTGGGACAGACGGAGTTTTAGGATGAACAACTGTCTCTGCCAGGAATTTGGGATGAACAATACCCCTGTCAGGAAACCTGGAAATACAAAATTAACAACAGAAAAGAAGGTGAATCCGGAGACAGATGGGTCCTCTTGGGCGGTAGAACTGTGAACGATCCAGCTATCAGGAACGATATGGATCTCACCTCACTTTCTGTGGAATGCCTCTCTCCATTCACGATTCCACCTCTCCATTCATGATTCTGAGAAACTGAATTAATGTTCATTTTCCCTTGGAAGACCCATTCAACAGACCAGACAGCAGAAAGAAACTCCTACGAATATGAAGAAAAAGACGGAGGACTAAGAAATGTGAAGAAATACTCTGGCCCTGGCTAAATAAACTGTATATAAGGAAACCCCAAAAAGACTGGATTTGTGAACGGGGGAGTTACAGTGCGCTAGAGGCCGTAGCTAAAGCTCACCCAGTGCCGATCCCAGGACTCGACACTGAACTTCTGATTGCTGGCTTATCCTAAATTTCGTTTTGTTAATTCTTGATAATTAATAAAAGTATTTATTAATTTGGAATTGACTAACGTTTAAAACAATCTCCAAGTCCACAAATGTAGAACCATCTCAGTACGAAGTGCATGGTTTTGCCTGGTTACAGTCACCACAGTGACACACATGTAGCTGATAAACAGCTCATCTTCTGGAAAAAAGAAGAGTATAAAGCATAAATTAGAAAGCAATATACATACCAGATACTGCAATGCATCACAGGAGCATTAGTGTCACTATATGGAGTCTGACAATTGGTCAGTGCAACAAGCACACCAGAGGATACAGCTTTTGGCTCCAGACTGGTACCTCTGCATGTCCAGAGGGCGAAGAGTTAGAAGGACATTTGGAGATTAAGGCCTCTGTGACAGAGCAGCTGCATGGGGATGTGAGGACATTCCTGAGCTGTCAATAGGGCCATGCCTCTCCGTCCTGCTGAGGAGAGGGAGATGCAAGCAACTGGGCTGATGGACCAAGGAAACAGCTTGCAAGGAGCCAGCCAGATCTGGCTCCACAGCAGAACTCTTCTGATGCCATATCAAACCTGGTCTATCCAAGAAGCAGTGTTAAAATTGTTAAGCAGATACTAATGATACATTAGGTCAACAGCATAGAAATGCCACCACAAAATTCTGAGAGGCCACCCAATCGTAATGGTCATTCTGCCAAGAGGTGGTAAGGTAGAGGATTCATAGGCAGTACCAGGAACATCAGGTTTTGTAGCCTGGAACAAAGCCTGTAGAGATAGCTCAAACCCAACTCCCTGCTGTGACATTAGCAGCTGTGCTTTCTCTGAATGACTCTAATAATTTGCTGGGTGCTTATGACAGAGATGTAATACTGTTAATTACACAGACACTGGTTGTAGCTCCCGTAGGCAAAACAGATGTTGTATGTTACACACTCTGTGCACATTAGACTGAAAGAACACTATATTATCCCCAAACTTAAAGCACTACCCAAGTAAAATATTTACGTGATAAAAGATTACCTGACATCTGCTAACTATTTTGTGGTACAAGAGTCAGATCATGTAATCTTAACTTGGATCAGTGGCAATGTGATATTGCAAAATCTCATTTTGCATTACTATACCAAAGGCACACAGAGGCAGAAGTCTTGCTCTGCTGGGAATAAAAAGAAGCTGACACTCTCTCCCCTTCACAAAATATTGTTCATAGTGGCCTGATTTACTCAAAAAAAAAAAAAAAAAAAAAAAAAAAAAAAAAAAAAAAAAGCAGTGAGCTAATTTCCCTGATAAGAGCTGCATTCCTGGAAGTTTTCACTGGAATGCCAACAACTCCTAGTTGAACCACAGGCTGAGAGTTCTCAGCCTGTGCTGCCATGGTATTTCTGCCTGAGTTATGAAAAACTGAGATTCCTTTAAAAAGCCACAGGTTCTTTATGGTCTTGAGAGGAAAAAACCCAATACAGTTCTTTAACCACTGTCAGTTCTGCCCCACCACAGCATGTCTGAGGCCAGCATCTGCAAAAAGCTCCCAAACCAAGACTGCATATTGCTCCTGCAGCACTGTTTCCCCAGCCTCCCTGTGGAAGGAAAATATAGAAGCCTACAGTAGACATTTTCACTTCTGGGTCTAGAACTAGCTTGCTTGTTAACGTTTTTTTGTTCAAAAATCTCATTGTCAGCCTTACCCAGACAGGATTTTTTTTTCCCTTTGCCATTGTTAATGGATAACTGTGTCACAGTTGTTATAAAGGCATACATAGTATGAGTCAGCAAGGGAAAGTAAACACACATTGAGAAGTTGGAAATTCTTCCTTGTTCCTTTCTGCCCATTTTCTGAAAAGCCTGGTTTTGGTTAGCCAAATACTGGGTGGTGCTTCAGAGAAATAACCAGGTAGGCTGAGGCATAAGCTGTCCCAGGAAGACAGGGGCTCATTGCTCCACTTACTGCTAAGGAAAAAGGCTCAGAGCTACTAGGCCATTAAGGCAGCAAGATAAACTGAGAAGGAGAAAGGAGCTGAAATTGAGTGTCATTGGTGCTTCACTGTCAATTTCAATTATAAATACTGCTTTAAAATATAATTTATTGTTATATCTCTTAAATATAGTGAATTTTATAGACCTAATCCTAGAGCCAGCACTATGACAGTGTCCAAAGGATGATTTTTAATCAAGTGGAGGCTGTGCACACATGTAGGGTGAATATTTAACAGATGTGCTGTAATGATGTCAGAATTATAAACTTAAATGCGCTTTAGATCTGCATACTTCTGAAGAGATGCCTGTATAGGCTTCTGGACAACTCAGTTTAAAAAAAATTTAAAACCATCAATTTATATCAGTGCAGAGTTTTATTATCCAATTACATAAAGTATTAAAATCACAACTAAAACATTTTTATCATTTACCTCATACAGATTTTTTCTAAGTTTAACTATAACTCTTTTGACCTTATGGTAATTCTTCTGGGAGTAATTACTCAATTTCCACAGCAGTAATTTGGATAGCATAAGAGCATGTAACCTCAGCCTTGCTCCCTCCATCATAATGAAGATTTTGCCTAGAAACATACTTTTTCCCCTTCACATTATTTGAAATATGACACATAATCAATAACCTGAAACTGCATAAAACTTTCTCATATGACAATTCCATTGATTTTTAAAAGAAACAATTAAACTAACTCTTAAGACCAAGTTCATCAATCCAATCCGACTTTTTTGTTCCTCTCTACTGAGTAGGACAAATCAATCAGTGTTATGAAACAGCATAACTAGTTTCCTGGAGGTATCACACCATTCTGACAACACACTGAATAGCCAGTTTATGCCCCATTGTTCTCTCCTTGCTCTCCCATTCCCTGGCACACATCCCTGCAGCTCCAAATCACAACCTTCTCCTGATTCTTCTCTTATTGCATTGTACACTGCCAAAACTCTCCATCTCTATTCTCTTTACTGTGCTACCTCAATTTGCTACTTCCTACACTGTGTTCCTTTGCAAAATAATGAATGCAATTTTAGGAAAGCCATACTGTATTTTTCCACACAGAGCTAGAATGCCAAATTGTGTTTAAATGTCAAATTTTGTTCCAATTTGATGACAGAAACAAATCTGCAAATTGGTACCTCTGCTCAGACTCTATTGAACAACAGGACTTTACTAGTTCTCTGCAAGGCAAAGCTGCCCCCTGCTAGAAGGTGAAGTGAGAAAGCCAAGAGCCTCTCAGGGTTCCTCTGGAAGCAAAGCAGCTTCTCCATAGGGATGGCTGGCTCTAGTTTTCTCTCATACTCTGATGTCCTTAAGACCTGTGCCACATGAAATAAAACCTCCCTCATGTGAACTTGTGTATACATCAATTCCTCTTTCATTCCCCCATGATCCCACCAACACCCTCATCATGCAGCTGTCGACTTGTACCACCGAGAGCTGCTCCTGCACTCAAGTGGCTGGAGTGAGGAATCTCTTTTGTGGCAGAAGCAGAGAGTCTGGCAGGATCAGCGACAGGGGAGATACATCACAGGTATGTGCTTCCCAGCAGCCAGAGAACCAAGCTCTTAAGGGTTTCTTGAGAAAGGTCGTGTGAAATGTTCAAGGATTTGGTTGTTTGCAAGGGACACTGCAGCATGTATGTAGGTCACAGATTATTCATCTCTACAACAAGTGAGAAAAAGCCTTCAAAAATTAAGGTTCATAGGATGCAGATTTATTACTTTCTGTGAAATGCACCCTTTACATGGAACAAGAGATTCAAACCAGTAGCAGTTTATGCTGAAAAAATGGCTGAACACATTGGAAGAACTATAGAATATGCATGGCCTAAATCAGAGACAGTCAGCAGCCCTAGCAGATCCATTACTTTCCACTCAGCAGAGGCACAAACATGTCTTTACTAACAGAAACATTCATCTGCAGCATTCCTAAGATCTATTGGGGTTTACAAGTTGCAGGATTTTCCTAGGAGGAGTAGGAATTAGTGTGTGTCTACATTTGACAATGTTAGTTCAAGTCCAAGACAGGTCACACACAATTTATAAATCTCACTGAAAAATAACGTTCTTTTTGGAGGCGCATATATCTATTCAATAGCATGCAACTTGATGGCCTGAGAAATTACTTCCTACAAATTGTTTTATTTTAAAAGTAATTTGTATAGATGCATTTTAAAGGCTTATTTACAGTAAGTACCATTATTAACTCTGTTAGATGCATGGGAAGATATGCAGATCAGCCCACACATGTATCTCTCAGATTAATATTATTTTAAGCTGTTACATAGTTCCAAAATCCCCAAGATTTGGCCCAGTTGATATGGTTTTAACAGGTGTAATTGGAACAAATGTATTACAGATCAGAACAGCTTTAAAACTTGATACACTAAACCTTGTAAAAGCATTTATTTTTGTCATGTTTAGAATGTAAAATTGTAGCATGCCTTGGCTGCTTTTCAGGTGCCAAAATTCAAATCCCAGTGCATACAGCCAGCTCACATTAAATGCAATGAGAGATACAAGACACTGCCCATTTGGCCTTCACTAAGTGAAACACATAAAAAAACAAAAAGGGGGCCTGGGGGGGAAGTGAAGAAAGTGCAGATTTTGCTAGAGATTACACAACAAGAGAGACAGAGGTCAAACTCCAGAACCCTGATCACCTTCCCCACATGCTTCTGGCTACATTCACCATGTGGAATTAGGCCAAACCAGGGAGGAAGGAGTGACATTGATAAGAAAGTAAAATTGATTAGGAAGCAGTGACATAGTGGGCCAAAACCAGACAATCTAGGAAGAGAAGAGAAAGAAAATTTAGAGTAACAGATGAAGAGCACTGAAAGCTACCATAAGAAAGGAAGTAAGGTGATGCAAGAGCAAGTATAAATAACAGAATATGCTCTGATGAGAGGCATTTTTCAGACATGTTAAATAGCTGTCTAAATATTTTTAGTAAACACACAGATGCTGTGTTCGCCTCTACTAGGTGTATTTACTATGGTATACAATGGCCTGAGTGGTAGGCTGATGCTCAGGGTAGAAAACTTCTCTTTACACCTTATCCAGCCTAGCCGCAGTAGCAATTACAGCTGCTTCAAAAATGCTGTTAGAGCACTTGGAAAAACCCAGAAGTCAGCTCTTATCATGCCCCCAGAGTTCAGAAAAGAAGAATTACTTTTAATTCCAATTAATTCCATATAAAATCTATGTAAACACATGACACTCACCATAGGGCAGACTCTTCAAAAACACACTTCCAGCACACAGCAAGCATAAGTCAGAAAGCTGCTGTGACTGTCCCAGAACTGGACACCTCACATCTAGGTGACAACCAACAACTCACCAGTGAAGTCCAGCATAAACAACACGGCCCTGCTTCCTAGGGTAGAGAGGAACTCAGAGCAGGAAAAAGGAATGGACCTTTGGGACAAAAGGAAGAGAATGTGAAAGACAACAAGAATGGGTATGTCTAACCTTCTGAGCCCTATTTGTACTTTTTGAAATTACCGAACACTCCAATAAGCTCAAAGACAAGGTGGTTTTCCCTGCCACAGGCCTATTTTGCATATGCCTGAACAAGGCCTAAACACATCTTTATACTTAAAATACTAAAAGAATTCTCCACTGGCTTCAGATACAACCACCTCTCCACCAAATCTATCTTCCTGATTACCAGATTCTCTTCTTACATGGTTCTATAAAATTCAAGCTGACATTTCCTTATCCCAAACCAGCACTTATAAAAGCCTCATTTTAAAAACCTGACTGCTGTGAAACTGCTGCTAAGGGGGAAAAAAGGGGGTCTTGGTCTAAGCTGTTGTACCTATGCATCTGGTGGCACTGACAAAATTCAACCTCCCCCAAGGGCCCCAGAACACATGGATCCACACAGCAGAGGGATGAATCCACTCCCACATCATACAACAGTTCAACATCAGCAGAAATCAGAAGAAAATAGCGCACAGAAAAGGTTGCTTTGTTTTTTCATCCCTCAGTACCCAAGCCTTTTGTGTTCCACTGCCCAGTCCCAGTCCTGGAAACAGCCATCAACTGTCCATGCCTTTCATCACTTGACAACTACAGCCAGCTAAGGGATCTGCATCCCTGCGGCGTTGTGTCAGCCAAGGAGTATGAAAGAGGTAGAGAAGAGGCATCATGAGCTGCGGCCACAGATCTGCTCAATGTGGTAGATATCCTTGGGACAGTCAGCAGACAAGACAAGAGGTGCATCCTCTGTTATCACAACATCATCCTCAATGCGCACACCAATGCCACGAAACCTTTCCGGAGCACTTGCATCATCCTCTGGGATATAAATGCCTGAAAGAAAAAATGGAATTAAAACACAACACTCTCCAGAACACCACCTTTCCCTTACTGCACCACCAGGAGAGCAGGGTTGGACTTTCAGCAACATAACGTGTTTGATCTTGAGAATTTTTAATATGGCAATTTACTCTTTCCTCTCACTCATGGCTGTTGGTGGGGAAAAAAAGGAAAATGTACCTCTGTGCCTACATATACCAGCACATTAATAAAAACTTCCTTAGTTACACCTGGCCTTTTCACACTTCTTGCTCTCAGTGTTACATTCACAGTGATGACTTTAACAATGTTCTGGATAGAGAGAGAGGAGAGCCAAGCATCAAATATAAGTTTCCAGCTGACAGCTCCAAATCTAGTGACAAGGAGAAAGAAAGATTCCTCACAGTATGCCTAATTTGCAAAGCTAAGTTGTGAATCCCTGTAATTGCAGACAGCAATGCTTGAGACACTACCGGTGACTGATAGAAGTTCAGTGGCATGAACACAGAACGCAGCACAAGTGAATCAACCCTGATTTCTGCACTGCTGTTCACCTAACACAGCACAGCCTAAGCTCTACACTACTCTGCTTCCTGAGTTTACTCCCACTATGTGTGATCTTGGCTATGTTTGGGAAGGAAATTGGGTTTTCTAATACTGTAATGACCTTGGGAGGAGAATAACTTCAGGTTTTCCAACACTGTTATAGTTTCCAGCTTCACCAGAAAGGATCTGAATGCTTTGGTCTGCAGGACCAGCTAAGGACCAGAAAGGCAACACTGTTACCCTCAGTGTTGGATGTTTTTGCCCACCACTGAGTGCTTTTACCTGGTTCAATGGTTATCACCATGCCTGGCTGGAACGGAAGCGATCGGGATATATCTGGAGTATCATGAACATCCATGCCCAAGTAATGGCCCACATGATGAGGGCAGTACTTTCGAACAGCCTATGAGAAGACAGAGCAAGTATTATAGAAACAGTTAAACACAGCCCAACTTGTTCCAGTAGAAAAGATAGGGAAGAGAGACGGAATAGTTATGTGCTTTACTAGCAGTCTTACTGCCATGCCTAAGTCACCAGGGCCTGCATTCCATTTACTAGAACTGGGTGGCCCTTAAAGCTCGCCAGTACCAGGTGCCTGTAATGAGCACATGGCAGACTGCTTTTATCCTGCACTGAAAAGAACAGCCCAAACCCATCACCATCTCAGCATGTCAGGCAAGATGTCAATTTGCAAATCATTGAGCTTTGCTACTCCAACGCTTTCCATCCCTTAAACACCCAAGTCTTGCACAACTTCCATCAGCAGACCTTCACAACTGACAGCAGCAGATACAGCTGCTCTGGGCTGTAAAAGTGGCCTCCTATGCACAAGAGAGTGAATGCTGTGCCTCTTTCATTCAGTAGCTACAGCATAATTTTAATTCACCTCTACAAGGCACAGACACTGCCTCCCCTCGCACCATATTAATCTCTCTCCCGCCAAAGCAGGAATCAGCGAGAACTCCCTGCTCCATGCTCCTCATTCCCAGGGGACTGAGCTGCAGGCGCTGCTCCTATCTGGCTGTGCTTCCATCTACTGGAAGAATCCATCGTGGCACCCTTCGTCTGCAGGTGGCAGCCAGGGCTGCCACGGCATCACCACCTAAATCCGGCAGGAATTGTCCGGCTGCCAAAAGCCGTAGTGCTGTCACCTGGTTCCGCCATCTTTGCAGTATTGGCATCAGCAATCATGCAGCTCTGCAGTGTGAGTGACAGGATAAACTTCTCTAACTGCAAACCAATTCTATTTATCTGCAGGTTCAGCTCTAAGACAGACAGTTTCCCAGTCTTGCTCACCAGGTGGCTCTGTGAATCCCAGTACTGACACAAAATGGTGCAGAAGAGGCAGCAGGTGGAATGACTGAGAATATGCTGCACCTTCTGGTGGCACTGCTGATTTATGTGATGTTAAACAGACCACAAAAGTACAAATGGAGTCAACCCTGGACCCAGAATCTTGTGTTAGTGCCCATGTACCTATAGTTCCCTTCAAACTGTGCTCTAAAGCTGTTTCTGCACTGTCAAGTAGTGCAGAGCAATGGGAATGGATCTGCAGAGTAAAACAGCAAGAGCCAAGGAACAAATATTCACACCATGTGAACATAAGAATGGGGATTACTTCAGACTAAATTGTGCACCAAAAATAGTCAATCACATCTTGGAGTTTAGCCCTGTCTCAGAGAAATTCATTCCTGTGCTGAGACCAGTCCACAACATGGATTAAAGCACTGTGTAGCAGCAATTAGAAGAGACATCCTGAAACCACATTCCTGACCCAAATAAAAGCCCTAAAACTACCCAAGGACAAACCAATCAGGATTAATAGGAGTAAACTACAGTAAACAGGGGTAAACTAGAGTAAAAAAACTTGAAGTACCTTGAAGAAATGGCTGTCAGTGATGCTGCTGTCTAAGACACTCAAGTCTTTCAGTTTCTGTCCAATAAGGCTCAGCATGAGGCTGTAGATATTTTCCAGACTCATGCCAGGGGAGCAGAGGCTCAAGCACGACTTTTGGATATCCAGGACAGCTTGATACAGTTCTGCTTGGGATTTGGTGAACCTGAAGGCCATTGAGTAAAGGCATATCTCACAACTAAATCTCTGTTTCCAAGAGAAAAGAGGTTCTGTCCCCAGAACCTATTCTGGGGACAGATTCAATTCAAGGATGGAACAGGGGAAAAGCAGAAAGCAAAGCAACAGTCTCATTGTATGAAAGGCCACACCAACAAATTCACAACTGGCAGAGGCATGTACACATCAACTGAAATTCCTGTTTTCTTACACACAACTGGAGTCAGTCACAGCTGAATGTACAAAAGCCCTCTCTGCACTTTAAACATGCTGTAATAGCTGAAAATAGCAATAACAACACATATTCATGCAGAATTAATGATGCAGTGGGGAATATAGCTGAGCAATTACTTTATGTAATTTGATTACTCTGAAGCACCACAGAATGAGATATGGTAAAACCATGATTAAACACACACTCAATCCATCAATTACTTCAGAACTTACCAAAATTCTTCAAAAAAACTTATTGTAGCATACCTTCCATTGACCGGCCAGGTACGTGTGATGTCACTCACATAGCAGGAAAATTCACATCCACCATCTAGCAAGACCAGTTCACCATCCTGGAGAGTAACAGGAAAGAATACTGTGTGGGTCAGTCCAGCTATTAATTGATTTTTCTGTCTGAGAGCAGGAAGGGAGGTTATTCCTCTGTTTTCACAATGCAGCTACAGAAATATGAATTCCTTTTGCAGAATAATATCCCAGGTACTACTGTTCATAAATAGGCTATTCCAGCTGGATTGTTTCTCTGCAAGGTAGTCTCTGTTATGCTTATCTACTGTCTGAACTTTAAAGATAAAGATTTTGGAGTAAAAAAAAAAGGCATTTGCATGGAACTATTCTGCATTCTCAGACATGAGTCCTATTCATACCTGGACTGCTTATTCCAGCAAATTATGCCTATGACTCCTTTCACTTGAAGTTCTCAACTATAGTGACTGAGACAGAGGGGGTTTGCACCAAAAGCATATGATTTCTGAGCTCCCCACAGGATGACTAACAGCTACAAATTCACCCTTGTCATAGGATAGGAGGACTCTGCAAAATCACTTTGGATCACAAAAACTGACACTGTATCACTGCCGCAAATGCACTGGTGAATAGCTTGTACAACCTTACCTTTCTCTTCTAGGACTTTCTTGACTGTTTTAACCTATTTTTCTGGATCTATCTGGTGATGAAGAAAAAACTTTTGGAGATGTGAATCTCCAGTTCACTTGAGCAAAACTGTTCCATATCAATGACCATACATCTCCCAAAAAGTCACACAGAAGAAAAACAAGCATTGCCTTTCCTCCTTAAAGTGGCTAACAACAAACAGAGCAGTAAGATGTTAAAGAAGTTTGAATCAAATTTTCTACAGATTTACACTGCATGCAGAGATTCATTCCACAGATCCATGACTGTGTCAGCAGACATGATGCAGAATGACAAAGCATAACTGCAGCAACTAAGGGAAAAAAATAAAGCAGCAGAATTTCACTGCTGCCACTGCTAGCTGCTATTATTATGTATGGTAAGGTGACACAAACAGACACACAGCAGACAAACCAACAGTGAGCAGATCTCATTACCCCACTGAATAGCCAGGCCATTAACTATCCATTTAAATTGTACTTCTTAACCTTTCAGAATAGCTGGTTGAATTCTTGAAGGCAAATCTGAAATTACAGCACCTGCCATCTTCCAAGGAAATAAACAAGCTAAGTAACAATTTACTGACTAAGGGAATTCAGCCTGTGACTTGATTATCAAGTAAATGCCTTATGCTGTGCTTCTCCTCTTTCTTTACAGCAGAGCCTTCTAAGTAAAAGACTGAACGAAACACTCAGATACCTCCCAAATTAGACATTTTATTAGCTTATTGGAAACAAGATCTATATGAAACAGCACACAAAGGAAAGTCAAGTGTATGGGTTTAACCTCCTACTTAACAGTTTTGGAAAAAAAACAAGTGACAGTCATTTAACTAAACAACTTTAACAGAAGCAACTGGAGTTACAGCAGCGCACCTAAACTTGGATGACAGAACAATGAAGGAGGTTTCTTCCTACCAAAAGCAGCCTGTAATATCTTTTGTACATTTGTCTCTGCAGATCATTTCAAGGTTTGCTAGCATGCCAGTTTCAAGAAAAGACAATGAGAGTGGGAAAGTCTCATTCTGCATTAAGACAGAAGAAAAATACGCTTCTCTGAAAAGTAAACAGTGAGCAGAGCAGTGAGGGAATACTGCCCCTGAAAATACTTATCCAAATCTAAAGACTTATTTTCAGGAAACCTGGAGAGGGTTCAGTTCAATGAGAATCTTCAAAACAAGAGAAAACATGTTACTCTTCCACCTCTTGACATTTCACAGAATCACAGAATCATTCGGTTGGAAGAGACCTCTAGGATCATCAAGTCCAACCCAACCCTAACCTCAACTAAACCATGGCACCAAGTGCCACATCTAGTCTTTTCTTAAACACATCCAGAGATGGTGAATCCACCACCCCCCCAGGTAAACCATGCCAGTACTTAATTACCCTTTCTGTAAAAAACTTTTTCATAATATCCACCCTATATTTCCATTGGAGTAGCTTAAGATCATGTCCTCTCGTTCTATTAGTTGCTGCCTGAAGAAAGAGACCAACTCCCACCTGACTACAACCACCTTTCAGGAAGTTGTAGAGAGTGATAAGGTCACCTCTGAGTCTTCTCCTCTTCAGGCTAAACACCCCCAGCTCCCTCAGTCATTCCTCATAGGGCTTGTGCTCCAAGCCCCTCACCAGCGTCATTGCCTCCTCTGGATATGCTCAAGCATCTCAACGTACTTCCTAAACAGAGGGGCCCAGAACTGGACACAATACACAAGGTGCGGCCTTATCAATGGCGAATATGAGGGAAGAATGACCTCGCTGGTCCTGCTGGACACATTATTCCTGATACTGGCCAGGATGCTGTTGGCCTTCTTGGCCACCACAGCACAGTTGCAAACAGCACACTGGCTTATATTCAGTCAGTTATTGACCAGTACCCCCCAGGTCTCTTTCTGCCTGGGCACTGTCCAGCCACACCATTCCCAGTCCATAACATTGCAGGGGGTTATTGCGTCCAAAATGCAGGACTCAACACTTGGACTTATTAAACTTCATCCTACTGGATTCGTCCATCCACCCAATCGTTCCAGGCCTCTCTGCAGAGCCCTTCTCCCTTCCAACAGATCAACACATGCTCCCAGCTTAGTTCCGTCTGCAAATTTACTAATGAAAGACTCAATGCCCTCATCCATGTCATCAATAAAAATATTAAACAGAACTGGCCCCAACACAGACCCCTGGGGATGCCACTGGTGACTGGCTGCCAGCTGGATGCAGCACCGTTCACCACCACTCTCTGGGCTCAGACATCCAGCCAGTTCCTAACCCAGCAAGGAGTGCTCCTGTCTAGGCCATGGGCTGCCAGCTTTTCCAGGAGTATGCTGTGGGAGACGGGGTCAAAGGCTTTGCTGAAGTCCAAACAGACAACATCCACAGCCTTCCCTGCAACCACCAGACAGGTCACCTGGTCATAAAGGGAGACCAGGTTGGTCAAACACAACCTCCTCCTCCTAAACCCATGCTGGCTGATATCCTGGCTGTCTTGTAAGTGCTGCATAATAGCTCTCAGAATAAACTCCTCCATTACCTTAGCTGGCACTGAGGTCAGGCTAACTGGCCTATAATTACCAGGATCCTCCTTTTTACGAATGGGAGTCACACTGGCCAGCTTCCAGTCATCCGGAACCTCACCAGTGAGCCAAGTCTGCTGGTAAATGATGGAGAGCGGTTTTGCAAGCTCATCTGCCAGCTCCCTCATCACCCTGGGATGGATCCTATCTGGGCTGATAGATTTATGGACATTCAAGCAGCTCAACACTTCTCTGAGTGTCTCCTCCTGGATAACAGGGGGACCATTCTGTTCCCTGACACCATCCACCAACCCAGTATGACAATTAACCTGAGGACAAGCCATCTTCCCACTACAGACTGAAACAAAAAAGGCGTTAAGCACTTCTGCCTCCTCCTCATCTGCAATTACTAAGTTCCTTCCTGTATCCAGAAGATAACCAAGGTTGGTCTCATCCTTCCTTTTACCACTAACATATTTGTAAAAGGATTTTTTAATTATCCTTTACAGAGGTTGCCAAATTAAGTTCAAATTGAGCTTTGGCCTCCCTAATTTTCTTCCTAGCATGCCCTAGCAACCCCCCTAAATTCTTCCTGAGAGACCTGACCCTCCTTCCAGAGATCATACATCCTTTTTTATTCCTAAATTCTTTCAAAATCTCGTTACCCATCCGGGCTGGACATTCGCCTTGTTGACTCATCTTTCAGCACACAGGAATAGTCTGTTCCCGTACCCTCAAGATCTCTGTTTTGAAGCATGCCCACCTTTCCTGGACTCCTTTCTTTTTAAAAACTACTTCCCAAGGAACTCTTTGGACAAGTCTCCCAAATAGGTCAAAGTCTGCCCTCCAAAAGTCCAATATAAAAGTCTTGTTGATGCTTCTCCTAACTTCACCAAATATTGAGAACTCTACATAGTAATTTCACGATCACTATGCCCTAACTGACCTCCAACTACCACATCTCCTACCAACCCATCTCTATTTGTAAACAACAGGTCTAACATAGTCCTACCCCTGGTGGGCTCACTCACCAGCTGCAACAAGAAGTTGTCATCAATACACTCTAAAAACTTCCTGGACTGCCTGCTTTCTGCTATATTAAGTTCTCAGCAGATGTCTGGTGGGTTAAAGTCGCCTGCCAGAACAAAGGCTGGTGCTTCTGAAACATTCTCCAGCTGCTTATAGAATAGGTTGTTCACCTCTTCTTTCTGGTTGGGTGGACGATAACAGATGAAAACAGATAATAGGATGTCAGCCTTATTTGCCTTCCCCTTAATTCTTACCCATAAGCATTCAACTTCATCATCACTAGTTATAATATCTATGGCATCAAAAGCCTTCCTAATATAAAGGGCCACCCCTCCATCCCTTCTCCCTTTCCTGTCTCTTCTGAAGAGCTTGTAGCCATCCAGTGCAGTGCTCCAGCTACGTGAGTCATCCCACCACATGTCTGTGATAGCAACTACATCATAATTCTGCTGTTGCACCATGGCTTCAAGCTCCTCCTGCTTATTACCCATATTGCGCGCATTAGTATAAACGCACCTCAGCTGGGTTAGTGACTTCACCCCTAAGTTAGGTTTATCACCCTTGGGGCTACCCCCAGATAGTCCAGCTGCATCCCCTTCCCCCTTCAAACCTAGTTTAAAGCCCTCTCAATGAGTTCTGCCAGTTCATAAGCTAAAAACCTACTACTCTTTTCAGAGAAATGAAGCCCATCCAGTTCCAACAGGCCACACACTGAAAAAGTTGCCCCATAATCAAAGAACCCAAAATTCTGCTGATGACACCAACCCTTAAGCCACTTGTTAATAGTGCGAGTTCTCCAACTCCTTTCATCATACTTCTCCACCACTAAAGGGATTGAACAGAACACTACCTGTATTCCTGCCCTATCAACCACTCAAGCCAATGCCCTAAAGTCTCTTTTTATTGCCCTAGCACTTCTCTTTTCAATCTCATGACTGCCAGCCTGGAGTATCAGCAGTGGGTAGTAATCACTGAATCAGCTCAGGAAGTCTCCCAGTAATATCCTGTATCTGAGCCCCAGGGAGGCAGCAGACCTCCCTTGTGGGTTGGGTCTGGTCAACATATAGGGGCCTCTGTTCCCCTCAGAAGGGACTCATGACGACCCATGATTACTACTTTTCTTTTTAATGTTAGAAGTAGTAATCTGCCTGACTGATGAGGCATAAATGGGAGGGTCACTGAGCAGATCAATTTCTTCTACATCTTCTACAACCTGACCCTTTAGATCCAGGGCCTCATACCTATAGTGAAGTGGCTCCTGGGTAGGTGATGGGGGTTGGGGGGAATTTCTATTACCTCCCTAAATAGGAAACCATTTCCACTCCCCCTCATCCACCAGGTACCCTCCAATTGCCTCACAGTGGGATGCATTAGAGTCCTCTGACTCATGGTATGCCTTCTTTAAGGATGGAAGGGCAGGTGCTCCACCAATCTACTTCCCTTTCACTTTCCCTAATACTCCTTAGTCTATCAACTTCCTCCCTAAGCTCAGCCACCAACAAGAGGAGATCATTCACTTGTTCACACCGCATGCAGACCTCTTCTGCAACTCCCCCTGATGCCACTGATAAGCTTCAACACTCCTCACAGGAACAAGTCTGGATAGACCTTCTTGGAGGGTTCTACCTGGCTACAAACACTTTTACTAACTGCAGTTTTGAATCATGTACAAACCATTACAAAAAAACCAAAAACTAACCAACAGAACTGGAAACTAAAACCAATCTTCAACTCTACCTGCTTGCCCGGCCTGCGTGAACTGCCTCGCAAACTGCCATGTCCTTAGAGCCATGCCCTGCCCCTGTTTGCCTGCTCCTGTTTGCCACGCTCCCTAAAGGGCTCTTTAAAGCACTACTGCCTGATGCCAGCGGGCAAAACCCTGTCCTGTGCCTGCGCAGCTAATAAGCACAACATTTAACGCTGATCCACTCCTTACTTGCTCCCTTTCCCTGCCTTGCTGGGCTAAATGGAACCAAAATGCTTTTCAGCTTTACCAGAGCAGGAATGAACTTTGCTCCTAAATTGCAAAGCAAGGCCAAAGAATGCAAGTGACAGCAGAAGATCCCCCGCAGTGCCTTTGCTGTACTTGCAACAGTGGCTCCACTTTTTTGTAAGGCCCCTAGCACTGCAGGCTGCTGTGAGAGTAGACACGTTCACTAAATTATCTGCAACTTTGTTTGCAAGTCCTTGCACTGTTCAGAAAATACTGCAACAAGAACTGAGAGGAAAGAAAGACAAGTTGAATCTGTCACTGACAGTAAAATTACCTAGGGCAGGATTAATTTCCCTTGCTCACTTAAGAAATATGTATTTAAGTGCTTTGATCTGTTCAGTCAAAACAAGCAGCAGCTAGGGAATGAATATTTGTGTCACAGCACTGCATTTCAAGTTACTGGACAGCACAAGGGTTACCTTGATAAGCTGATTATTCTTCACATAGTGCAAAGTGTTCGATCTGTTGCCACCAGCAACAACAGGGGGGTATGCCAAGATGTCAGCACCACGAGCTCGACACTCAAATTCGAACTGGAGTAACAATATGGAGAAGAGGAAACCATTAGTGCTGATTCAGGTGATCAACTGCCCTAGAACCACAATAATTCTTCTCCTACAACTGTTTTACGCATTTGTACAATACAAAGTGAAACTGGAAAGTGAGTTGACTAAATGAAAGCAGTCTTAAATATTTTTCAAGAACTCTGGAGAAAAAAAAAAACAGAACCATCCACTTTTTCAGGAGTTTTTCAAGGCTTTACTGGGTCACCAGGAAGCTCTTTCTGGTACAAGCGGTTCAGTACTGTTTCAGACATTCACTATATCATCATACATCCAGGTGAGGATTTGTTCTTACATAAACCAATGCTCTTAATTACCCTATGATTTTGTGAATTTTCAAAGATCCTATATGTCACCATGACAACAGTCATGGTTTGTTTCTGTCTTTTAAAATTGCAAAGTACCAGCATATTTACAGCAGTATCTATTTTTCATAACTGTTGAACTAAGAAGGTCTGAAAGCATGCACTACCTTGATGTCTGAGTGGAAAGAAGAAAAACGCACCATAAGCCTCAAGATCTTTACCTTTCTTGAATGATGAAGCTGATGAAAGCTCGGAAATGAATAAATTTACATCTATAAAGGCCCTCAACATATTAATACCATGTCTTTTCTATCATTACCAAAATCACACGGGATAGAACACTCCAGGATGCCTACATGGAACAAAGGTTTTACAATCCTGGTCTGGACTGAAAAACTGATCTGTAAAATACACTTTAATTAAAGTAGTTTTTTCAACTCAGTGCTGCCAGTGCCATGTCAGCACAGGCCTATCCATGTCATAACAGAGGGTCAAATCCTGCTGATGTTTCTTGAACAGGCATCTCACTGCAATTCTTTACAAAGTTCCTTACCAACTGTGCAGGTCAACTAGTCCTTATTTTGTAACTGAGAGGCATCTAAACTGCTTCAAGATGGCTGTGGCAATCTGATGTAGTAAGAGGCTAGAGGAGCAGGCTTTACAAACAGGTGTTGTAACTACTTAAATTTTGTATAACAAACGTGTATTATGGAATAAGGTAGTAACTTTACTTCCAACTGTTCAGCAGGTTTTGCATTTCAACATAGTACAAAAAGACATCAACAGAGAGAAACTTAGACAAACACTACACTCCCTAAATAAGGGTACAAGAACAACAGCTGAAGAATTCCTCACACTGACTCTTGTGCATGTCTACAGAACTACAAGAGTTGGGTGAATAAATGTGCTACAGTGGGAGACATATGATAAAGAGATCTGACATTTCTGGTTTCCTGGAAGAATGACCAACATCCGGCCCTTCTATCTCAGCCTACTTCCAGCCACAAAGTACTCACCTTCGCGTGCAGAAAGGCTTCATCCACGGGAGATTTACTGGCAAATATTGTCTCTGTAAAAGCCTATGAAAAAGAAGGGACTTTCAGTTAGCAAAGGAGTCTGAACAGGTTTTTTTTCCACCTGTTGTCTCTTGAGGAGGGCCCAAAATCAGCTGGCCCAGAACCAGAGGGTTTCACCAACTTCTTTGGTGAAAGTGCTGTCAAGACTAGAATCAGTTAAGACCTGTACCCTAAGAAACAATATGTAGGGGATGACTGACTCTAGTTTTTGGGGAAAAAAAAAAAAAAAAAAAAAAAAAAAAAAATTAGATGATTAGATGGTTGAGGCTGATCCGATGATTTGGCATTTTAGAAGTTGTCTCACCTATGGATTCCCTCACAGGGAATCCATAGGTGTAATAGGATTGCCTTATGCAGCTTTTCCTTCAGAAAAGGACAACCTGTGTGTCTCTTGTCTACTTGGCTATCTACTTTAATAATATTTACAAAAACATAACTGCATTTGATGTACCTGTCAGATTTGCTAAAAAGTGGACAATGAGTTCAAAAGATATTTGAGGGTAAAGGGGGAATAAAGACACATACACAGGAAACATCTTCATAAAACCCTGTTTCCTCAAAATAAACAGAATAGATGGGAAAGAAAATTATTTTGGAAAGCAGAGAGGAAGCTGGGAAGACAGTGAAAAGGCTAGTCTTTACTTTCAAACAAAGTCTAACAGCTGCTGGCTTTTTTTCACTGGAGTTAACTGAGAGAATCTGGTAGTCCTTTCCGTTTCTCCTTGACCTGTGGAGGGAGCCAAGGCCAGCCAGTGGTTGAGACAGAGCAGTTCAGTAACAGATTAGACCAAAGCTCTCCTTCCAACTCATGTCAACTCCTCAAGGGAATGCACTGATTCATAAGGAGAGCACATAACCCCGTTACCTCTGCTGTCACCCGGCCAGCTATCTTCATCCTCTCAATCTCCGCAGGGGATTTGATCAGACGAAGATTTTGCACGAGATGTCGAACGCCCTGGATGCGGTTTTTGCTCCGAGCTTTTACCTCAGCCAGGGGCTGCATATAGTCAGAGTGCAGCTCTGCATGCACTGGTTTTCTCAAGTCATACCAAACCATGTTTGACTCACCTGGAATACAAAACAAAGGCTGACAGAGACTAAAACAAATGCAGAAATGTCCTCCCCATACTAAATTAACTCACTCCTCCTAAATGAGATCTGTTGCTGTATTTGAGAAAAACAATTTTCTCTGAATCTACATTGACTTTCACTGTCACAGAACACCAGCAATCTCTTCCAAGTTTGGAAGATTACCAATTCATAGCGTATTGATTTGACAAATCGCCACTTCTGGGCAAATAATGGGGTTTACAACCATCACTGAATATATGGATCTGGCTCAGATGCATTCAGAGTTCACGTGTCAAAGTTGCACTTGTGTAAACTACAAAGCCATCACATTACATCACAGTGCACCTTCTGAATCCTTCTCCAATTCAGGCTGTCCACACTGAAGATGGAAAGCAATTTTCCTTTTTGCATGTAATCAAGATCTTCATCAACAAGGCCTAAAAACACTTGGGGAAATGACTGCTTATTTCAGCTATTCAAATATGAGCTTACTGAGAACAAACACACTTACTCACAGTGGAAGTTTATTCAGAACACCAGTTTGCACATTGTTCTCACAAGAACATTTTAAATTCAAATTAATAGAAAAGCCATCAGCATGGTGAGTCACTGCTGATGTCCACCCAGGCCCTCCTTCTTTGATGACAGTAACCATTAGCAGGTGCTTACAAAGTGTCTAAGAAACTGGGCACTCATAAAAAGTATTGCCCTTCGCTGATTTACTGCTTTTCTTGGACCTCTCCCCAACAGAATTACAAACTTCTGACTTCATTTTAATTTTGATATTCCAAACTTCCATGAACGATCTACAACAAACCCTGCCATGTGGCAATTTAGTTCAGTGTTCCCTTTTTTGTTTTTAAGTTAAGAAAACCAGCAATTAATCAATCATAGTCATCTTCTGTGCTTTCCCCAACTATACATATCTCATACCTTGCCTTGTTTTCTCTTTTTCAAGCTTGTTTGGCATGTATCTCAATGCATTTCATGCTTTCTTTGATCATCCTTTGCCCTATGACTTACCTTTTTTCAAGACATCCTTACTTGAAACAAAATAACTTGATTCCAATATGGTATTTAATACTCCAGAACTCTCTCCCTCTAGCTGTGTGACCCCTCCAAAGTCACACTTGCCTTTATTATATTGTCATGAACCTTCTTCAGCTTTATCTTAAAATGCATTTAAGTTCTCCCTGGATTATAAGTATTGAGGCTACATGATGATGTGAGACGCAAAAGAGTATTTCTAAAGGACAGCAATGTTTGTATTTCAGTCATCATCTAGCTAAATGTGAGGGGACTAACAAGCTCCCTGTGTGCATAATTTCCAAGTCTACTATGAATAAAAAGCCTTCAACTTTCCTATATGTCATCTGGTTCTGGCTCTGTCAGCAAAAAAACAGGAACACAGCCTTGCTTATCCTGTATATTTCACAGATATGCAGACTGACATTCACATGGATCAACAAGCAAGTCAGAAATTTTCAAAATTACATAACCATTGTGTTATGAATGAATTCTCAGTGGGTATGAGTGCTCCAAAGGCTGCCCCTGTTCCTGCTGTGGCCCTGGGATGTGGTGGGGTTATGCCTCCAGAACACCAGCCGCTGGGCAGCCACAGCCACGCCTTGCAGCCCTGACAGGTGCAGCCGCTGCTGGAGGGAACAACGGCCAGGCTCCGAAGAGAGCAAATGGGGAGCACTAAAACCCCAGCGTTTCCCAGGGACGGGTGAACCCCCTGTTGGGGGGGGTTTTGCCATCCCTGTCCCGGGCCCTATAGCAAGACAGCCACCCCCTCGCCACAGAGAAGAATGGGGAGCACCTATTAGCATATCAAAACAGTTACTAGTTAGGTAATTGCTCAGAATGCAACCCCCTCACCCCATCAAAATTCATGCGCCCCATCGAAATCCATGCCATCACCCAGCCTCTTAGAAAAATGGGTTTTTTGCAGGGAACCCCATAGCTGGGGTGATGCTGCTGCCCCTAGGGAGCCACTGGCCCCCCTCCTGGCTAGGCAAGATGTAGCCCTGCAGGAGATAAAAAACAAACAAAAAAAAAGCACTGACACCCCAGCAAGTCTGAGGATGAGAGGAAGCTGCCCTGTGGCATTCTCCTACATCATTAGAATGTGAAAAAGAGCGGCTACTGTCTAAATGGCCCTGTTACTGTTTTGCTGTGACTACCTTTTTTGGCAGGAATGCCCTCAGACCAGGAAGATGCATATGCAAATAAAACTGACCCTGTGAATCTTGGGAGGGTCCTTTGAGAGGAAAAGCACCCCAGGATGGGGAGCTGGATGCAGCGGAGAATTGGATAGTGCCCTGGCTGAGGAGGAAGTGGACGCACCCCCTGGCCTGGTTTGAAGACTTGCCATGATCTATTAAGAGTCTGACTGGAGTGGGACTGGGCCAGTTCAAGAGACTGATTTGGAGAGAAACTCTCGAGGTTTTTCCGTGAGGGCACTTCAGTGACAGACCTGCAGTACTCTGCCTTCTCAGGGTCAACCAGAGAGAGCTTTTAGCTGCTCCCATGGGAACAAGGATTCGGCACCTACTGCTTGCAGCTGAGTGATGAACTGGAACATTTCCCGCTCCTCCGGATTGCTACAGCAGCTTGGAAAAACTCTGTTGGGCTCTAACACCCACCTAATCACTTTTTATTAAAGAGCTGAATATTAATACAGGCATTAGCCCACTTCATTTCAATTGGTGGTCCTCAAAGAGCTAACACAAACTTCCAACTGCCTTTGCCACAGCCATACTCCCTGCCCCTCCCCAAGTTCATTTTAGTTTCAAAGTGATGTCACAGACCACCTCCCAAACTTGTACCATTCAGAATCTGCAGACCACATCTCATCTCATTCCCTCCCTATTTTTTGTTACCTTTTAGCTTGGCTACCAAGTGACTGAACTCCTCAATGGTGTAAGCTTCATCTACTCCTGTGAGAGCAATTGCCCCATCTGGGCCTGATCTGGGCCCATCCCACAGCTCTCGATTTGGATCTCTCCGGGGCACAAAAAGTATAGATTTGTGAGACGGCAGTGCTTTGCCAGGAATGCTCTGCAGCACCAGGATGCTGTCAGGCTCCTGAAACCCACAGAGATACAGGAAATTAGTGTCCTGGTGGAAAACATAGGGAATGTCATTGCTCATGTAGTATGTGGGGTTGGAAAGCAGAATCACTGTGTGGTCCAAACCATCCCAGCCTTGAGCTTCCTTCTGGATCAACACCATCAGTTTGTGTCGGCGAAGAGCATATTCCCTCTGTGACAATCCTGGGGTTACCTCTCCTGTGAATACAAAACAAATCAGATGGAGAAATTCAAGGCACTAAGGGTATTTTACTAGTCACATGCCTGATTCCTGCCTACTCCCTGATTCCTTACACGAGCATGGCTCCTTTGTAATCCCTCCCAAGCCTTTGCTCCTGCTCCTCTTCAGCTTCCATCCCTTCAGCACATCCTCATTCAGGCTGCTTCTCCATCATGCAAAGACAGACATTTGTTTTAACCAATTGGATGCTGTGTTACATATTTCTGTGCAAAGGTAGAAATCACAAAACCTGGTAGATTTAAACAAACATCCAAATATTTGCAGAGAAGGTGTAAAAAAAAAAAAAAAAAAAACAAGGGGAAGGCAAACTGAACTTTGACCACTAAAAACTGATGGGTTTTACAGCATGGACATTGAACAGAAGTTTGCCTCTTGAGGTTAAGCATTAATTTCCTCAGATAAAGCCAGAATGTTTGTTCAAATACACACTATGTCAACTCATAAAGTGACTTTTTCTTAACCACAAGGTGCAGATTGTGTGTCAGAGATTCAGGGAGATCAGGCAGAAGAACAGAGGTTGCAGAGTCTAACCAATCACTAGATTCCAGGTAGAAACAAAACACGGACTGCGGGCTGCCATCAGACTCCTGTGTTAAGGGAAAGGATCTTCTCCAGGGCATATGTAGCTTTTCTCAATACTTAACAATTCAGATTTTTCTGAAGTTAAATACTGTATTTCTAATAAAACTAACTAAGCAAATGATCTCTCAGATGAAGGTACTCTTTCAACTGCTCCAGTCCCTGAAGACATGAAGTACAGCAATCAAGATACTCACCAAAACAAGACTGAAGTTCAAAGGACAACCAGCAACAGCTGAAGTATGTATTTTTAAAATTGTGAGACTCCCTAATTATGATCTAAATTAATATAAGAGCCTTAATCAGTACTTTGGCTAATACCCTACTTCAACATAGATTGAATTTTGATACCATTTGTTAACTTTCCACTTTCATAATCTTTTCTTCCTTTTTCATGTATTACACAGTGACAATTCTAGAACAAAAAATTGACACTTGACTTGTACTGCAAGTGGATTCTTCCATGAGTGCAGTGGGAGGGGGAAGTTCTATTTGAATTAATTTTTACACCTTTTTGATTATATCCTCAATACCTATTAGATGTAAAAGTCTTTAAAAAGAACCAAACAAATCCCCAAACCCCACCACATTTATTTTACTCTGTAAATGTAGAAATGACAGAGAACACAGAAACTGTTTCAATTCAATCTGGCCTCACATATCATACTGCAAATTTCCTACGCTCCACCACATTCCAGTCAGCTTTTTAACTGGCACAGTCCAGTGAATTTCAGAAGCTGCAGTGGGGTGAAACATGGGGATTCCAGCTGTGTTCCAACTGTGAGGCCTGGAAATCCTCTTTGCATTAAAGGCATTTGCTTTTTAAAACAGTAATTGCAATAAAACAATGTCATATTATTTTAAGGGAACCATCTCTACTTTATTAAATAGAAAAATACCTTGGATAGCTAGAATTCACTTCTAGTGTTTTGGCTGCACTTTAAGGAGTTAGCCTCGTTTATTGTGACCTGTCAATGAGTGCCCTAAGCAACCTGGTCTAATGCTGAACTTAGCCCAGCCTTGAGCACAGGGGGAACCTGTTAACTGAGTGAGGTTCCTTTTGTGCTGAATTATTCTAAAACTAAATACAAAAGTGTATATATGTATATATACATATACACACACATTCATCTGTTCTCCCTTTATAGCCTCCTATGAAAGGACACAAATATTTTCATGGACATATTCTTGAATATATTTTTGCTGCAATTTTTTGTTGGTTTGGTTTGTAGATTTAATTATGGCCATCTTATGCTTACATACTAATTTTCATCAATCTGAAAAAAATCCACAACCTCAGATTCTATTACTACTGTCTAACTTCATAGTCACAAGTTTCTTTTTCTCTTTTTCGTCATATTGAACACTTCTCTGAGCAGGGCACATTCTTTAGACAAGTGGTGTTCATCTATCAATGCCCCTCCTCATTCACCTTTGCTGAACTGCACCTTTGTTTTGTGACTCACAAGACATGGGATGTGAACCATTCTGACAGTTCACCTTGCACAGAAGAATGCCTCTTAATAAAAACCATATTTATCTGCAGGACACAAAATGCCACTGCCACAAAAGGTCTGCAGCACCCAAGTAAATAACCCCCAGTACATCATGAGAAAAAAGAAAGAAGCTATGAAAGCCATCACATGTGAAGCCTATTTTTGAATCAGTATTATCCAGACAAGGAAATTAGCTATTAAATATAATCATTAGTTAATGAAGGTAGTCTTAAACAGCTGAAACCACAGACAACTCTATGATGGAGCAAATCAATACATTCAGAAAAACAGAGACAAGAAAATATCAGTGACTGTCTCATACAGGGCCCAAACCTCACCTGGTTTGAGCAGATGTGGGTGCGTGAAGGGGCTGGGCTGGCCCAAATACCGTTTTGGAATCTTCTTCTGCTGGGCAAGCTGGATGGAAAATCTTCGGAGAGCACATGACTTGCAAACTAGAGGAAAAGAAATGCAGCATGTCAAGGTAAAAAAGACACCCCAAACTTTCCAGTTAGGAAACTGCAGAACTGTAGTCTAGTCATCAGACTCTTAGCAGCATTCCTTCACTCATATGACAAAAATATCCCTCCTTAACTTCTCCAGTTGCTGTGCATCATAATAGTTTATGAAACAATGTGCATACAACTCAAATAACAAATATTCATGGACCAGATAGAAAGAAACAAACATATGCTAAATCTGACAACCCAACAACAAACCCCATGAAGCTCTGTTGGTCTGCACATCCCAATTTACATAACTGGTGTTCATGAGGCACTCAGCACTCTTTCCCTTACTTCTCTCAAACACCACAGGGCTCCAAGCAGCACACCTGTATATTGTCTCTTCTTGACTATGTATTCAAAAATTTTTTCTCATCTGGAACAAATATGAAGTTTTCAAGGCCTTTCCAGTGATTTTTTACTAATAATGCTGCAAAGAAACCATCAAATAACACAGGTTTACACAGGAATGTGATTTTCTTTTCCTGTCAGGAGGATACCCAAGAGTCCCTGTTTGCGTATCGACCTTCCATGACAGCAGCATTAGCCAAACTGAAGTTATGTATCCCACTTCAAAACCCACACACAGCCAAAGCAGGTGAGTTTTAAAGACAATTACAAGTATGCATCTGTGAGCTGGAATGAGCACGATGAGACAAAATCTAAAATCAAATATGAATTGTCAGAAACTTCAGAATTCTCAGTCACAGTCTTTTGCAACTGAGTAAGTGCTTGTGCCTGAATACAAATCATCCTGACCTGTAGGAAGAAGAGGGTAGTCAGAAGATAAACATCTATTTGACGTTTTGGAAAGTGGTTGCTCTTTATGTTACTTACCATGTGCCTACTAGAAAACCAATTTGTGTTGCGATTCTTAGAACAAATACTATAAACTCTTCACCAGCATAAGCAAGGGTAACACAAGCAAAACATTTGCCTTTCAGGTAGCTGAGATTCCGAGGCTTACAGCAAAACATACAGACCGTGGATTTGCTATGAAAGCCAGTATGATTAGGCTTTGATTGAAGATCATTTATGCATGACAATTAATAGTCATAACATGAAGCATTCGCTATATGATGCTTGCCTGGAGATCTGGGCGGTGAAACGTAACTCCAGTTTCTTTGCAGTCTAGTTTAAAATTGGTGTTTCTACTGTTTTTCTCTACATACAAGCAAACCAACAAGGGCAGTTCGCAACGAGACAACACAGATAAAGCAACACCTTGAAGGCATCCAGGAGCTTTCTACTGTTGCTTAATTATTCAAGTTACTGCGTGTTCTTCCCTAGGATTCAGCCCTGACCGAGGCTGCCACCGCGCTGCCGGGGAGAGCCGCTTTCCCGCGACCCGAGAAGCGAATGCGGGGCTATAAGCAGCGATAGCCGGCTGTCGCTACCAGAGTAGCGGGCGGTGTCGGGGTGTGGGGGAGGAGGGGTGTCTGACCTGCAGCGCTGCACCAGCCCCGGGCTGCCAGTACCAGTCCCTGCTGCAGAAGGTGCAACATGGCCGTGCCACACGGCACATGACGAAACCTCTCTGCGTCGCGGCGCCGCCCGCTGACACCCTCACCGCGCGCGGCTCGCCGCCAATGAGCGGCGCTGCGCCGGCTTAGAAGTCCTCAGAGGCCGCCTGCCTCGCCCGCGAGGGGGAATCCGCACCACGGCGGGGGCAGGCGGCAACAGCAACAGGGGAGCGGCGCCGCAGGGGGCGGAGCGCAGCTGCTAGGCCACAGCTGCCTCTTCTAGAACGTTTCCGCCCGCCACGCCGCAGAGGCCCGGATCCATGACGGGCGTGGGCAGGATCGGGGCCTCAGAATAGGATGGGCGGGGCGAGCTGGAAGATTCCACGACGCCGCACGGCGTTTGTGGGCATGTCCATGGCGTTTATGGGTGGGGCACTGTTTGGCATGGGCAGAGTCAATGCTGGTGGGCGGGACCAGAACGGTTGTGGGCGGGCCCTCTGGTGGGTGGGCGGGCCCTCTGGTGGGTGGGCGGGCCCTCTGGTTGGTGGGTGGGCGGGCCCTCTGGTGGGCGGGCCCTCTGGTGGGCGGGCCCTCTGGTGGGCGGGCCCTCTGGTGGGCGGGCCCTCTGGTGGGCGGGCCCTCTGGTGGGCGGGCCCTCTGGTGGGCGGGCCCTCTGGTGGGCGGGCCCTCTGGTGGGCGGGCCCTCTGGTGGGCGGGCCCTCTGGTGGGCGGGCCCTCTGGTGGGCGGGCCCTCTGGTGGGCGGGCCCTCTGGTGGGCGGGCCCTCTGGTGGGCGGGCCCTCTGGTGGGCGGGCCCTCTGGTGGGCGGGCCCTCTGGTGGGCGGGCCCTCTGGTGGGCGGGCCCTCTGGTGGGCGGGCCCTCTGGTGGGCGGGCTGGAAGGTTCCGTGGCGGGGGGGGGGGGGGGGGCGGAGAAACGAGCGTGCTTGGGCCGTCGCCGAGCCGCCATGGACTCGCGCAAGCTGAGTGAACTGCGGGCCTTCGTCCGGCTGTGCAAGCAGAACCCGAGCCTGCTGCACACCCCAGAGCTAGCCTTTCTCCGCGAGTGGGTGGAGAGGTCGGTCCCAGGCAGCGGAAGGAGGCAGCCGTGAGGGGCGAGGGGGGAGGGGTTAGGGGTGTTCTGGCGCGGGACGCGGTATGGGGAGGGGAGTGTGTCTCCTCAGCGCGTGCCGGCGCGCGGGCGCGCCGCGTGGCCGGGATGGGGGGCGCGCAGTGTCGCCGCCCTGGATCCGGTCCGGTCCGCGCTGCGGCCTTCCCACCCTCCTCCCCTTTTCTTCCCGCCCTCTACTCCTCTTCCCTCTGGGGATTAGTCCTGGCGCGTTAAAAAGATTTGTTAATTTTTCGTTTTGTTTCGTTAACGCTGGCTATTTCCATTGCAAAAAGCCCGCGCCCCGACCATCTCAGTGGCTCAGCTTTCCAGCCTGGAAAGCCCCAGAGTAATACTGAGCTAATGTCGCATTACGCAGCAGACTTGGCTAGCCTGTCTTAAAAGGGAGCCGAGTTTGTGGGGAGGTGAGGGACGTTGATTTACATCCTGGTACCCAAAAGCACAAAGTACGTTGCAAATACAGTTCCTGTCAAAAACGTGTTTTGCTCTTTGAAGTTTAATGCCTCAAAGGTAGTCTATCTCCCCTCTCCCTGTGAACCACTGAGGTACCTGCTGTTTACACTGCATGTATTCTGTGTGAACGGGGCCTGCCGTAACAGATGCTTCACAAATTAAACTCTTCTTTGGGTTACACCCTAGGCGCCCAGAAGCACGAGACTGGAAGGGTTAGGATTCTTTGCTGCTGGCGGAGAACTCAGAAACCCTGTGTTCAGTTACGGTGCCTCTCATGGCTTTTATGTCTGCTGTGATAAAGAACTCTTGAGAAGTGAGGGACATACGTTCAGGTGCACATGTTAAGCAAAGAGAATTTGAAAGATTTTTATCTAGTGACAAACTGGGATTTGTTTTAGAAAATCTGTGTTAATCAGTATGGGTTTGTGTGTATAGATGTATATAAATGTACATATATTTAGAGAAGTAAATACGGCATTTCACAGTATGTTCTATATTGAAAATGGCTACAATGAAGTGTTTATTCATGGTTTTTTACAGTGATATTTAAAATTTTTCCACATCTGAATAATACTGTGGTTGTAAAACTGGTATTGAACTGAACTTGGCTTTGCAGTCCTGACAGTAGATGTACCCCTGCATAGGAGGAAGATCTATGTCTGTCTCATCCTACTGCAAGTCTTTATTCCTTTTGCTATGCATAAAGTATTTCAGTGCCTTACCCTAGGCTTCTTCCAGTACTTCTGTTCCATAAGTCCGAAGGTGTGGACAGACTACTGTTAGAGGGAGAGGAAGAACACTTTTTTGCCAAAGAAAGTGTTAGGGAATGGGAAGATTGATGGAAAGATGTGACTTTCTCCATGTTAATAGGAAGGGCTATAATTTCCAGATTAATTTTTAGAATTTGTATTTGGTGCTTGTCTTATAAATACAGTAATTACATTTAGAGTCATGGAATGTTTTCTACATGTAAAATTTTCACTGAATGTCTTTCATCTCAAAATCTCAAAAGTTAAAAAATACTTTAGAGCAGAACCTCCTACAGCTCTCTCAAGTTTTCTGGTTTTCTTCACATATTTGAATTAAATATTTGCCTAAATAATTACCACTTGTACTAATTATTGCTTGGATGGTGGTAGTGGTGGTAGTGGTACCCAAATTACTTACCATGCAAAACTGTCTGGAATTCTGGTGGGTTTTCCTCTTTCCTCTTTCTGCTTTTACATAATAGTGTTCTGTGCAGTAGAACTGTTGAGTACATTATAGGGTCTGATCATTCTTTGTAAACTGCTTCAAACCACATGACCTGCCTCCAGGTGGAAATAAACTCGATAACTCATACATCTCAGTCTGGCTTACCTGTCTTAATCTGAAAGACATAGGTTTGTTTATCTAGGTAGTGTTATGAGTGATTAGAATAATGACTAAATTATATTAAAATCCATCATTAAATTTTTCGATTAAAATTCTGCTAATTGCTTTGATTTATTTTTTCCTTAAACCTAGTGATAATTTAAATTATGCTGACTACGCATGAAGCCAGAATGGGATGCTTTGATTAGCTGTTAATATTGCATCAGTAACCTTAAGTCTTACCTGTTTTCATGCACTTGTTTTTTTCTAACCCTTATTCTGCCTACCTGTTGTATTTAATTTCTGTATCGACACTCTTTGTAGAGAAAGCATAGGGTAGTGTGTGAGTGTGTTTGGAAAGTGTTTTGACACTCTTTTTATCAAGCCCACTTTTTCATAATTGCATAAAAATACAAATGTTTTACTTGAATTATTATGAAATGAGTCAGTAAAGGAAACGTGTTTCAAAACCCAGCAATTGAACAAAGAAACAATAGCAGTCCTTAAAAATAAAACACAGAATCCCTAATTGATGAATAAGGCTTTCTGCCTTTTTTTATTGTTTTGTTCAAATAGATTTTTACCCTTTTGAATTCATGGTAATCAAATTTCTCTCTAACAAGAATTTGCTGTCAATAATAAAAGTGGTTGCAGAAATCACACTTGCAGTTCTTCCGACAAGTTCACAAATGTGACACTTTTCATGGCAGTGATGAGTGAAAATGTGCAGTCACTATTGCAATGGAGCCCTGACAACTCCCAGTTGTTATGAACAATCACACACTTAAAACTCTTTTTGTCTTATGTGTGTCTGTGCTTTATCTACAGCTCAGTACCTGCCTTTCCCTATAAAAGTGTTTTGTGTTTCCATATACTGCTGAGATTTAATACATTGCAAGCTTTGCATATATCCTGGCTGTGTATGCAATCATTGTTATCAAATACTGGGTTAAGAGATTTTAGAGTAGCTTGCTTTTGAGTTATTCTGGGATTATAACTGTAGTTTAAATAGAGATGACCAGGATAGCAAAAACATTTTCAAGTACTGTGAGTGAAACTGTTTAGCCTTGGCAGTCCATGAAATAGCATATTGTAAGACATGCGTGTATATCAGTAAACGTTTCTCAAATTCAACTAGACTTGGATAGTTTTCAGAGGGATATGAAGAGAATAGAGGAGACTGACTAAGTTGTTTCAGTCTTGAGGTGATTTAAGGTTTCAGACTTAAAACCAGCTAGTACCATGGATATTAGCTATTAGCTCTGCTAAGATGCTTTGTAATTTGTAGTTTTCTTTATGCAGAAGTAAAGTTCCAAGGCGTCACTAGATGGTCCCTGTATTCCTCTCCTTGGTTTTTAGAGACTAATAGAGTTATGTGTTCTATTGTCACCCTGTGAGGGCAAAAATTAGGAAGAACAGTTAGTCCGCGTTCCATGTTTTGTGCCTGGCTGGATAATGATTTCTTAGACTGCTGTTGTTTAGTCCTTGCAGTATAACTTTGATTAAGTAATGTCAACATCCCGGAGTCACACAGAGATTGTTGCAATAGCTTTAGAACATGTTGAAGTTTGTCACTTGTTGGGGTTTTGTCTGTTGGTTTTGGGGTTTTTTTGACAGTTTTTCCTTGTAAATGAGAAATAGTTTAGTGCTGTTTGCTTGTCTTTTGCTGCAGGGCGTTGTGCCAGAAGCTGTCAATCCTGTCAACTCCTTCTCCAACTCCTTCTACTCTTTCTCCCCCAGTTCATCCCTATCCCTGTCCTATTCTGCCTCATTCAGGTTTGTTTTCAGCCAGTTTGAGGTCTGACTCTGAGGTGCTGCTGACAGGAGGGAGGAAAGAGGGGAGAATGGACTGCAGTAGGTTAACTTAAGGAACTATAACTTCTCATCGTTGGGATACAGTTTTATGTTGCACTAATTCCTGAAAGCAGATAGTCCTTCCAATTCCTCCTGGCCAGCCCTGTTTACCCATCTTCTTCTCCTCTCTCCTGCATCCCATCTAACCAGTTGTGTGGAGCCCCAACAGTTGGTTGTTGAGTTCATGAAAACATTTTTATTGAAAACTGTCACTAGGTGGAAATGTGGGGCAGGAGATTGCTGGGAATGGTATTCCTTATGGATTACTGTCACAGTTATGATTAGATGGTCTATCAAACAGCTAGAGAATTCAGCCTCTGCTTATTCCTGGCTGCTAATCAAAGTCAGTAGCATGTGGAAGTTTATTCTATATTGACAGAATGCTGTCTCCACCAAGAATGCTCCTTAATTGTGGCGAAAGAGAGGCAGGAATATTGCAATATATAAGAGATATTTTTTCTAGGCAGCAGTTTGTTTTTAATTGCATAGGCATTTTAGGCTGTTCTCTTTAATTGTTTGACCTCTGTTCAAAAAGAGAATTTTAATTTTAGTAATATCTATAATCATAATACCCAGTTTTGATTCAAACATGAATTACATTTAAAGGAGAAAATCCATTTGAGCCAAGAGGCAGCTTTTCCTTGTGAGAAAGGATGATGGGTGAGGGGTGATGCAAGTGAGTACAAGTCTCAATAAAGCTGTACAACAGACAGTGTGCATTCACTACACTGAGAAAAGTGTGGGGAATGTGTACTCTGCTGCTTTGACAGTGAAATGGATCATCATGTTTTGTGTTACTACAAAAAGCTGAGATTACCAGGATTTGAATCAATAAAATATATGCCACTATTTTGACAATCTTACTGTTTTGTTTTGTCTTTTCTCTGTTTTGCTGAAAAGTATGGGAGGCACAATACCGCCTGCTCCAGCCAGTGCCTCCACAGAGGGGACAAGTAAGGTGAGATATGAAGAATTTATCACTGAAAATTGATGCTGGCAAAATTAATGAGTGGCAGAAGGGGAAAATTTGCTGTCAGTTTTCTCTCAGATGTGAGGCTAAATGTGAGATTTCAGTCTGAAGCCTGCCCATTGTGTGTTGCAGGTGACTTGTTACAGTTGGCTTCCTAGTTCAAGTGTTATTATGCTCTATTTCCCTAATCTTGAATGCCTGATGTTCTCTGCAATGCAAATGCCATACAGAGTCTTGATTTCTTTTTTTTTGTTTTCGCTTGTCTGTTTATAAACCATTCTCTCATCATTAGTGCATTGAATTATAATCTTTTCATGAGAAGTATTAATGAGCATCATAAGTAATGAAGTGATCAGTTGAACTATCAAATTTTTAAGGCAGTATTGTGGAAGATGTTGGCTTTTGTTGATTTATTTTAAGGGAGAAAATAAATTTACCTTATTGATATTTATATCAGGATTTTTCAAGTTTGAAATTCTTTTGGAAAAAAGATGTTTTTTAATTTTTTCAACAAGACATTGAATGCTGGGATTACTGGCTACTTAGACCAATATGGAGGGATTGTATGTATACTGAATATAGTTGGTGACACTAAGCATGAAGACAAGCAGCTTGTATCTGTGATAATAGACAGGATGTGCTAAGTTATGGGATTCAGATGAAATTTAGTTAAAATTTGATAAGAAAACATTATAAATTTTAAAAAAATACTCTTAACTATGTAGAAGTGGCAACAAGCTCAGACCTTGGCAAAGGAAAACAATATTTAAATCACTGACATCAGCTTATTGTTCCCTGCTGAGGGACCTTAGCATAATGTTATTAAATTGAGAGAATTTTTGATCCAGAAAATGTGTGAGGGAAGGCAGGAAAATTGGAAGGGGCGGTTAGTAATCACTACAAAACTGGATCTGAATTGGATGTTATTTGGATTATTTGGTTTTGGTTATTGAATTTCAAAATTTGAAGGACCAGATTTACCAATAATAGAAGTTCATGAGTCCAGATTTGGGCTCTGAAATATTTGCATACATGATAGGCTTAATCTAAAAGGAGGGAAAAGGAGATTAGTATCTAAAAAATAAGATGGTTCAGCTGTATAGCAATCTGATTTTTCTAATACATTTTTATTTATGAGAGCAGAAATTGAGCATCAGTCAGAAATAATGTCTGCTTTACAAGTATGTGTTTTTCTCAGGGCAAAGCAGAAGAACACACAGAGGAGCCGGTTAAATCACCTGAACCAGAAAGTGAAGAGAGCGACTTAGGTGGGGAAAATAGTGACTTGATTGCATTTCGCCAATGTGAAAATGATTCTGAAAATCCTGTCTCTGTAGATGGAGCTTAGTCTTGCTTTTTATTTTTCCCCCAGAAATTGATAATGAGGGAGTGATAGAACCAGACAATGATGACCATCAAGAAATGGGAGATGAAAATGTGGAGGTAAGCAAAATCTTTTCAGTGTGGCAGTAGGAAAGATAGGAGGGTTTGAGTGTAATCAAGGATACCAGCTGGGAGAGGATGAATATTATCTGTGTAGCCAGCTTTTGTTTTGGCTCTTTTTCTTCTAAACAGAAAACTTATTAGCTTAAAATAACATTCTTTTCTTATTCAAGGTTAGAGTCAAGCAGAAAGTTCCATGTGGAAGATCAGGTCAGAAAACACCCAAGAAGTTTATCAAAACACCAATGCAAACGTAGAATTCTACCATTATTCAACTTAGCTTTCAAGTGTTTTATAGCTAAAAATAATGTTGACTAATGTCTTCAAGCTGAAAGCAAAGGTTTTGTGGGTTTTTGAACTACGATTTAAATGCAAATTAAAATTAAGGTTCTGGAATTGGACAACTGAAGCACTTTCTCCTTTGGTGATGTCTTAGTGTGGTAATTCTGGCCTGGACTCTATAGCTTTTGGGATTTGTGTGTGTTTTTCATTTTATTTTGTTAGGTAACTGAAGAGATGGCAGATCAAGCTAATGAAAAGAAGATTGAAGCGATAAATGCTCTCAGTGAAGGTGATATATTATTTTTTAATACTTATTCAAGGGCGTTATTTTTCCTTCTCCTGTTAAAAAAATGAAGGTGAATAGTTGGACCATTTTCAATGCTTTCAAGGAGGAGAAAACATACTTCTTGTTGGATACCCAGAACTATCTAGAATATGAAAGCTTCTTCGAGTACTGTTTTTCCAATGTAGTCATAATTTAGGGAAAGATGGGAGAGGGGGAATGAGGTGCTACAGCATCTTAATTACAAATTGATCATTACAGTAATTCCCTCCATATTATGATTAGCGTCTGTAGTTGTTTGTCTCAATGCAGTGAAAAGATGTATGGGAAAGATGTGACATTCTATTTGATTGCATTTAAAGTTAAATATACAAATTTAATTGGGAAGAGTATCTCTTCTCCTCAAGCATTAATTTTGGAGTTTGTACTTCACTTACATAGTGAGAGGGAGAAAGTGATTTTTCTTTCATGATAATGTTCTCTCTAAGAACATAACACTATTTGAGGCAGGTTTGGGAATTCGTATGTAATTTCATTACATTATGATTGAAACTTCACTGGTACTTATATTTAGGGGACCTTCAGAAGGCTGTTGACTTGTTCACAGATGCTATCAAGCTGAATCCATGTTTGGCCATCTTGTACGCCAAGAGGGCAAGGTGAGTCATAAACTAGTGATTTATGTTTCTGCCTGTTCTGTTCTTTTCCTTAAGGAGCCTAAATATAAGGCAAGTTGAGGAACTGTGTAAACTTTAACCACAGGAGGGAAAGGGAACTGTTCATTTAATACAGTTTCTCCTCTATTTGACTCACCAGATTTGTTGTAGCAGCCATATAAAGAATCTTGGTAATAGAGTAAGTAACAGAATGGTGTTCCAAAATGCATTGTGGTAACATTACAAATACTTTCCTGTCTGACCTTCCAGGGGGCACCCTGGCAGTCAGGCAGTTGAGACTGAAGCACCTTTGCAGCTACAGCCCCCACACTCATGCAGGCAGATCAGGTTTCCTTACTGTCTTGACCCTGGGTTTCCCACAGCAGACGCTTAGACATCTGGATCCTTAAAATAATTTAATCATGGTGCAATAACAAAATAACAGCTCAAACTGGTGCCTCTGAGGAGGCATTCCAAATAAAGAAAGCCCTGGGCTTTTATACCTTCACAGTCTGTGCTTGTGAAAGTCTGGGGTCATGGGCTCCTGCTGTGTCTGAGAGTGTCCAGTCACCTGGCTGGGCCACAGGTCCCCCTGACACCAATTCTTGCCTGGGGCTCCCACCACCCAGAGTTCAATCTTCAGCTGACACTGCAGCTGCACATGGAGCTACCTGCACTGAAAGTATTCTTCAGTAGTGCTTTTGGTATGTTGAGATAGAATAATGCTGGGTTACATACAAACACTTGTAAAATCTGAAGTACATTGTGGGATTAAGATGATGATTGAAATGATACCCTATTTAGATGCAAACTTAGTTAAGAATCGTGTGAATTCTCTCCCTTGTTGTACCTGCTAAATGAATTTGTTAGTAGATCTGGTTCTGTTCAACAGTCTTATGTTTCAACAGGACACGTCTGTATCTCAGCCCATTCTCTACCCACCTTACTGCTACTTACATCTACCAGACTGCAGATGATGCATTGGGAACTTTCTAAATTCATAACATGCAAACATCTTTATCTTCCTGATTCTTCAGGAAGGCTTGACAAGTATGGGTTGCAGAAGAAGATTTTTTTCTGTTTTTACACAAAAGACCACTAATCATGGATGATTTGATAATTTAGTGGATCTTTCCCATAGCAAAGTTTTATTCAAAGAGAACTTAAATTTTCGTAAGATTAATCACTGTCCTTTGCAATACAAAATACTGTTCCATTGTAATACATCTTAACTGGTACTTGCCTTGCTGGTTTTTTCTTTCCATATCAAAGTTTTTGCAGGTAACACAACTTGTAGTCCCTCAATACACTGTTGCTGTTGCCATCATAACAGTATTTTTAAAATCTCTTACCGTGTCCTGTCTTCTCAGGGCTGGATGTAGCAACGAAAAATAAGAATGTCAGGAGAAGTTTAAAAGTTCCCTCAATTTGGTCTGCTGTAGAAAGAAACGAGTAATATATTAGGATATTGTAAAACTTGCCATGCTGATCAAGTGCTAGGAGGGGTTTGTGGTTCTGAGGGGTTTGTGTGTTTGAGAGACTAGGGGTTTTGTGGAGCCAGCAGCATTGGAATGGCTCTCTTTGATGCGGTGTAGCTTCGGGACACTTCCCTGACACCCTGTCCACCTGTTTGTTCCTAGAAAACAATGTGTGACTTTGTTCTTGCTTTGTAAGAAGCCATAATAATGAAGTTACTTACAGGAATTGTTGACAAACTGTTTTCAAATACATGTAAAGGGGAGATGTAGAATTAGGTGTAGATATAGATGTTCTGACATGGAATATGTTATATGGTGAATGTTGAATACTTTTTCCAATTCAGGAATGTTTTTTAATGTTTCCTTAAGAGATTTTTAATTTTAATTACTTGAACCTCCTAAAGTACTGCTCTACTAGTTAGTCTGATATGCTTGTGTGTTGTAAAATTTTCAGGTTTTACATTTAACTGACAATGGATTAGGGTTTCTTGTGGAGTTTGTGTTTGTTTTGCTGCTTTTGATTTTGATGACTCATCTGCTACCTCCTTTTCCTCATGACTCTAGCTGTTGATCCTTGTAGCCTGTGTAACTCCGCATGCTTTTTTTATCTTACTAAGTCTGCAATATGGCGTGCAGAATATTGTTGTTCTGTTCAAATTGCTAGTTGCCATTGGCCAGAGACCCCAAGCACCATGGGGCTGAACTGTCCTTTGCATTTGTGTATCTTCTCATCTGTACTTAAGTTATTCTTGCTGGCAAGGCTTGAATCTGAACAATGAATGCTTTCAGTTCTTGTTCCTGACTCACCTACAATGCTGGGAGGGTGTGACTAAGTTTTAGCGACTTTATTATCTATGTTACTATGAAATCTTTTTGAACTCAGCTCTTCAATCGCATTATCTCACTACCTTGACTGTTAGCCATCCAAAATTATTTCCAGCTTAAGTTAGTAACTTGATATTTCAATATGTATGATAAATGTTCTTCTTCCCACAGTGTTTTTGTGAAACTGCAGAAGCCAAATGCTGCCATTAGAGATTGTGACAGGGCCATCAAGATTAATCCTGACTCGGCACAGACCTATAAGTGGAGGGGGAAAGCACATAGGTAATGAACTGCACCTGTATTTGATGTTATCTTCACGTGGGGGGAATGGTTTTGTTCATACATTCTCTCCTTCTCTGTGCCTCTGAAATGTTTGTCCTGTACCTGAGAGCAGTAGCTGTGAGCCAAGAAACCATTGTGCTGAGTATGTGGCTTAGTGAATAAGGATGATGCTGATTTATTGATGGCAATTTATGAGTAGTCCTTTTGGTACCATCCCGTCAACCCCCCCACCCTTCCTCTCTCTCTCTCTCATCTTCTAATGGCTTACTCCTTTTCTGAATAATATTTTCTTATCATTAGGTAAAGGTTATGAGATCTAGATTATGAGATCTTGTTTTATTTGTTTTAAGGTCTCTTGTTTTCACTTAATTTGTTAGGGTTTTTTTACTGACCTCTAATTCTTGAACATTTCTCTGCTGTCCTTTTTCCTTAGACCCTGGAGCTCTTTTACGTAGTAAATACATTTGTTGCAATCGAGAAATGTTATTAAGCAAACAGTGTAATTATTTAAAATGGTGTTAGGCATTCTGCCAACTATAGTTCAACTTTTTTTTTTTAATAGCAATAAATTAAGAAAAAAGGTGACAATTCTTGTGGCTTATATAAAAGTGGAAGAAGTAAATGCTAATACAACTTTTAAAAAAGCATTTTAGACAGTGTTTAGAGAGTAGTTTGTTAGTGTCTGCAGTTTTCATTTACAGTGTGAAGCTTAAGTGTAGGAGGGCTAGTTTGAATTATTACCTCTGTCTGTGAGCAGAAGTGCTTTGACCATTTAGTAATACCACCATTTGCTTAAATTTTTAATTATCAAGAGTATGAGACTTACGTGACAGCTTCAGTTAAGACACGGTACATCCAGTCACGAGGTTTGAGTGCTGAGTAATAGGGTCCACTTAAGCCTGAGGGGGTAGTAGTGCTCCATGAGTGTAGCTAGGGTACTTCTCCCTGTTAGATTGTTCTTTATAGCAGACAATGACATGATTTCATGGAGAGTTTTTTACTCATTGTTACTATAAGGATATGAAGCAAACAAGCAATTGTCCTCTAATGGTATTGTAGTGTCCAGCTTAGAGGAAACACCATAATTATTAAATTTCTGTAAGTCCTTGTAGCTCTAGGTAAAATTTCTGAGTGATGCATGATTAAATGTTTTGAAGACCATCAAGTGTTCAGTTTTTCCTTCTGACTGATGGTGTCTTCTGAATTCCAGACTTCTTGGTCACTGGGAGGAAGCAGCTCATGATCTTGCATTAGCTTGTAAACTGGATTATGATGAAGATGCGAGTGCCATGCTGAAGGAGGTGCAGCCAAGAGTAAGTGGGGAGGAATGTTTGAGGTCTTTCCTATATCTGAGTGACATAGCTGCCTTCATATTCTTCAACAGGCATTGTCTGGAAGAAGTGTGTTCATATGTCTTCTGACGCTTCAGATTGAGTTTATAAATACTTCTGTCTTTAGTAACAGCTGTTTATGGCTGTGTGTAGAAAAATTGAGTGTGTGGGTCTGGGCATGTATGAAATACATTCCTTTTAAAAATTTTAACAGAAGAATCTGAAGCAGTTGAAATTTGCCAGGTATTTTAGAATCTAGACTAAAAACCTTCAGACAAGCTGGAGATAGCTGATAATTGATTTTTTCCCTGAGATATTTCTGAATTGATCAAAGCTTTGACCTTAAGCACATTTTCCAAAGGAAACATTTTGCTGTGGTTCGTACTTTGATTAGTCAGCCCCATAAGGGCAGCCTTAGCTCTGCACAACTGGTTTTCAGCTGTTCTCCCCTGGCTGATCCCAACAATCTTCTAAGGAGAAACTTCTGTAATGCTGTTGATAGCAGGCTTTCTTTTCTATGTTTTTACCTGTTTCTTTGAAGTGATTAACAGACCACAGACAGCAGCTGTTGCATTGTATTGGATTTATATAGGATGTTTGGGGAAAGGTGAAGATTGCAGGGCTGGCCTCTTGTAAGGAGGGATCCAAGGCTGCCCCTGTGTCAGAGGGAGCCAATTCCAGCTGGTGCCAAAGCTGAGCAAGTCAGTGGTGCTTCTGTGATAACATATTTAAGAAAGGGTTAAAAAACACAGTGTAACAGCTGTGAGAGAGAGGGCAGTAAAGAAGGAAAATATGAGAGAAGCAACCCCTCAGAGACACCAAGATCAGTGAAGAAGGAAGTGGGAGGAGGTGTGCTAGGCATGGGAGCAGAGATTCCCCTGTAGCCAATGGAGAAGGTCATGTTTAAGCAGGTTGTCCTTCTTGAGGCCATGGAGATCCACAGTGGGGCAGATCCCCCCTGCAGCCCATGGAGGATCCCATGACAGAGGAAGTGGATCTGCCCTGAAGAAAGCTTATGGAGAGTTCCCTGGAGCAGGCTCCTGGCAGAAACTGCAGCCTGTGGAGAGAAGCCTATACAGAAGCTGGTATTGTGGCAGGAGTTTGCATGTCATGGGGGATGCATGGTGGAACAATTTGTTGTTTAAGCACTGTACCTTGTGGGGACAACCACACTGGAGCAGTTTGTGAAGAACCGTATCCTGTGGGGCAGGTACGCTGGGGCAGGAGAAAGGTGTGAGAAGGAAGGAGTGGCAGAAGTACAGTGTTAGACACTGATGATAGTCCCCATCCCACTGTGCTCTTCAGGGTGGAAGAGTGGGGAGTGAGGCAGTAAAGCTGAGCTTTGGGAATAAGGTGGCTGTAGTTCTGTTTTTCATCATTCTCCTCCATTTTTAATGGGCAGTAAATAAATTAATCCTCCCCAGGCTGAATCTGTTTTGCCCATGATGGTATTGGGTGAGTGATAGTGTCTTTATCTCAAGCCAAGAGCTTCTCCATCTTATTTTCTCTTCCTGTCCTATGAGAGAGTGGCTTAGTGAGCATCTGGCAGCCAGTCAAGCTTAAAACCCCCATACGCATAAACATTCCTGTGTCTAATAACTTCAGCTTTCAGTTTTTCTACCATGTCTTTTCTATCTCCAGCAAAATTACTATGGAAACCATTTTACAACATGTTAGTCTTCTGTTTTGGAGACTACTGATCTTTGCTCAATATAATTTGGTCTTAGGTCTCACTGGTTTTCATGTGAAGTAATACTTAATGCTTGGCTGAGGGGGAACCTTTTCTTTCCCTGTTAATCTGCCTGAGCACAGAAACAGTAGAGTGAGTACCTATGATACATTGATGTTTAGTTGCTAATTGCATGGAAATCTCTGTATGTAGCTCTAGGAAAAAACACAGGATCTTTTCATGGGTGATTTTCAAAATCTTTTGTACGTGAAAATGATGTGTTCATCTAATTTATTCACTTCAAGCTTTTGTAGAATTTTTTACTTTGTAGCACTTTCAGCTAAAAGTCTAAGTCAAAATCTAAAAATGTTTAGTTCATTTTGAGAAATGCTTAGAAATAACAAAAATCTAAAATTAGGAAACTCTTTATACTTAATTAAAAAGAAAACAGAACACTTACCTCTCTCCTAATAAGCCTTTAAATGTCAGTGATGTCATGATCTGATAGCAAGTGCTGCATTCACTCTCTAGCATGCCTGCTTCTTCCAGTGTGCTTTCTCTGGCAATGCACTTCAGGAATGATGTAATATGGAATGAGTATCTCCTGGCTAAAATAAGTTGTATCAAAGCTCTGCTACTTAAAAAGTAATTTTTTCCTTTAAAGAGTATTCTAAAAGAATACAAGAGTATCTGTTGTTTTAGTGGTATCTTTGTTCTTGCACCTGGATTTTACTATGTGATTTTTAGTTACAGGAATGTTACAGAGTAACCATCATACACTGTTTCTGAAATCATGAACCATTTTTGGGAGTATTTCTAAGAATACCTTCTGTTTTGAGGAAAGCAGTGCTGCAGTTAATTCTGTTATAAGGAGGCCTGAGTGAGGAGCCTTGGAGCTCCTCTTGGAGCCATGCTTAACTCCTCTTTTGCTGGGACTATAGATTTAATACACCTGAGGAAGAAGTTAGTAAAAGGAAACAAACTTTCTCCCCACCAGCCCTTTCTTAGTTTGGTTGAGGAATTCTTTGGTCTGCTTGTGTTGGTCTGTACATGCTGTAGAGGTATCTGAAACCTAATTAGAGGTATCTAAAAAGTGTGTGTGTGTGTGCAGTGGGAATTACACTTCCTGCTGTGCCCTTTTCCAGGGCAGTTGCTGGTTTTAGCCCCAGAGAAATCAATATTTCAGCATAAAACCATAAAAGAACATGGAATAATAATATGTTCAAGTTCTAATGATGATGCAAGTCCCAAAATGGCTACAAAAATTATGCTAGAATGAATGTTCTGGTGAATCAAATCAGTCTTGAGTAGACCATAATGACTGACTGCCATGGGAAAGAAGTAGCAAATGGCTCCTAAAACAGAGGCTTTTAGGATGTGAAATCAGATCTTAGTTTTTAAAAACTGGTAGAACGAGTTGATTATGCTTCAAGTGTTTTGTATTGAAGTATGTTGTCTGATATGCTAGAAATGTATAGGAACTCCTGGTATTCCATTGTGATAGGCTCAGAAAATTGCAGAACATCGACGAAAATATGAGCGGAAACGTGAAGAAAAGGAAATCAAAGAAAGAATAGAAAGAGTGAAGAAGGCACGGGAGGAGCACGAGAAAGCACAACGGGTGAATATTCTTTTTATTTCTTTAATATTTCTTAATAATTTGGAGAATGTTCATTTTGATTAAAATTAATTACAGAGGAAAAATAATTTAAATGTAAGTTTTAAATTTTAGAGAGTTAGTTTTTGCCTTGCTTACTTAACCAATAATGAAATCTGGAGAAGAGGGCATTTGAGTTCATCTGGTTTTATTGCTTGTGACAAAAACAGTCTCTAGAGTCTCTACTAATCCTGTATTTCAAGAAGTCAAGTTATTCTATGACTGTTCCAGAATATTTTTCACTTAAAGTACTTGAATATCCGAAAGTGGGAGGTTTTAAATTCAAAATAATACTTTGCATCTCTTCCTCAATTCCTGGCACAGTTTGCTTGGGTTTTGTTTTTTTGTTTGTTTGTTTGTTTTTAGGTTTTTGTGGGTTTTTTGGGTTTTTTTTGTGCTTTAATGATGTATCTTAAAATGTGGGGGTTGGGAGTTCTAAAAATACAGTTGGGGAGCTAAAACAAATGGTAGAGTTTGTATTCAGTAGAAACATACCCTTCATAACTAACCTGAAATCATGTACAAAATTAAGAATAGGCAGAGCAATTTTTTTTCAGTGGTTTTCAAGACGGTAGAGTGCTTTGTTTCTTGTGACAGCGTATCTGCCTGAAACAGTCTTGGCTATTTTTTTTCTCCTAAACCCAGCTGAGCAGTAGAAAACAGACTGCAGTTCCATTGTTTTATGTGGAATGATGTGCTTTCATCTGCAGGAGGAAGAAGCAAGACGACAGGCAGGAGGAGCTCAGTTTAGTGGCTTCCCAGGTGGCTTCCCAGGTATTTTATTTTTCAGCACCAATACTTGAGGTAGAGGTGGCTGTTGTTTCCATAGGGAATATAATAATTCCCTATGGAAATATAATAATAATATATGTTATAATAGTATTATAAAAACTGCAGTTTCATAGCATTTGTTCTCAAGACAGAAAAATCTTATGTGAAGTATAGAACTTGTGTACTAATAACTCTTGGAGCACTAGTTGTAAGAGGGATGGGATTCTTTCTCTGGAAGAGGATTGATGCTGTGTAGCAAGTAGGAGGAGGACAGAAATCAATAATTAAAGGATTTAGGTCGGGGAAAACAAAAGAAGCAGAATTTGTTTGATAATATGTTTAAAAATGTTTTCTGAATTCTCCAGGGTACCTTGAATCCATGCTGCTTAAGAACAATAGCTTAAAGTTGAAAATTTGGATTGAACATGAGGGAAGTCTGTGCTGGTTGCAAGCTGTTGTTAACAGAGTAGTTTTTTAAAGGAAGTAATGCAGATTACCTTATAGAAAAATTATCCTTGACAGCTTCACAAAAATCAGGCTTTCCGTGTTACACAATGAACTGGGGAGAAACAAAAGTACTGATTCTCTTTAGGATTGAGATGTAGCTGGGAGTTGAGATAGGCTGTGTGTGTGCTCCAGCTGGATCAACAGCCAGATAAGAGACTGTGTGTGTCATGCTCAGCGCACCTGAGAAGCTGCAGAATACGGATTCCATAAGAGAACCTCAAGCATTTTGCTTCAGAGGTATTTTTCTTGGTGTTTTGTTGGAGTTTCTTCCCATTGGTGGTACAATTTTTCAAAACCTGAAGTTCCTGTCAAATGTGCAATGTGCCTGGGACATAATACTGAGCTGCTTCTGCCCTAAATTTTTCACCCCAGGCATTCAAACTCCTTATGTTCCTGAGCGTGACACCTACCTTATTTAAATTAACCAGGAAAAGAACTGTACTCACTACAAGCCTCCTACTCAGTTGGGTTAAAAACATGGATGAAATAAGATGTAGGTCCTAACAGAAAGTGAAGACCCTGCATTCCATTGAGTGGACCAGCTATAGCCATATAGAAGACATGGTTTTAGAGATGGGCAAGGGCAGTATGTCTGTGGCAAGTATGTCTTGGTCTCAGTGAGCATAATTACTGTATAGGTGAGCTGAACATTTTTTGTCATGCATTTTTCTTGTGTTGGATTTTCAGGTGGCTTTCCTGCAGCTGGAGGCATGCCAGGAATGGCAGGTATGCCAGGTCTCAATGAGATTCTCAGTGATCCAGAAGTTCTTGCGGCCATGCAAGTGAGTATTTGTTAAAGTCAAAGCTACACGTTCTGAATGAGAGAAGAGCAGCACCTATAAGTCTAAGGGGAGGAAGGAAGATGTGACCTTTTGGATAGCAATAGGGGTGTTTGCTTATTTCTGTTGTAAATTTTTTTCCATATGCATGTGACATCAGACTGTCTGGATTCCATGTTAGCTGTTTTGCAAGCTAATGGAAGCTTAGTTAAAGGTGACACATAAACCCTGCCTCCCTTGATAGGCAAAACTGTGTGCTATGTACCGTTGTCATCTCTTTTGAAACAGTCTCTCAAACGGTTGTTTTCCACACATTGCCCATTTTCTGATTGCACACACACTGTGTTGAGTGATAACTATGCACAAACAAAAAAATTGGTAATATTTTTCTTACTCAATATATTATAGCAATTTTGTGATGAGAATTGCCTTTCTCTTAGGAGATGAAATGTTTGAGGTTTTGCCAGAGACAAAGTATTATTAGTATAGTTAATCTGGCATTTTCTGAAATCATAGTCAGAAAGCTTTCTTCCCTAGTAGGCTTGATCAATTGCTCATTTAATTAATTGCTCAATGTCATAACTACTTCTACTCAAGAACTATATTTAAACAGATTAAAGGGAACATGTCTGACAACACCAGTTTTCACGGCAGGTGGGCTAGAAAAAGTCAGAGCTATGTAGTTACACTGGCGTTCTAATATGATCAAGTATAAAACTGTTTTGTTTCTTTTTTTCTGGGTTACTTTGATTAGTTACATATTGTCTTCAGCTCATTAAAATAAAGGCTTCGCAAAGGAAGCTTACTCAGTATGCCCTGGAATCACAAAAAAATCATCACCTCCCGTGCAAAAATTCATGGGTTTGTTCCCTTAATGGTTGCTGATGTTGGAAAACACACCTTTATTTAGGCTGCCACAGTCAGCAGTGTTGGCTTGCATGCAAACCATGCAGAAAGAGCCCTTGACTTGTAGCTGTCTTCCTTACCTGGGTACTTCCTGCTGTAACACTGGAGTTTGTGATGAGAGGTTGCTGAAAACGATGTTGCGGTGCAGCTAAATATTAAGTGCTTGTCACATGCCACTCCACTGCATGCTGATTACATATGCCCCAGCACAGGATAGGAGTCTTGCAAGAATGTGTGTTTACAGTGTTTTCTGATAATGCAGGCAGGCTTTAGCATGTACAGCCTGTTAGCAAACCTTGAATCTGTTACTGTACTCTTTGTACCAACTTGGTGTCTACATACAATTTATTAGAACTTGATCTATGTCTACACTGCCACCTTTTCCTAAAATGTCCAACTCTGCTTTCTGGTCTTTTTTGAATTGTCCGTGTAAGCTCTAGTTTTAAAAGACGTAGTTTCTATTGCTTGCCATCTGTCCAGTGCAGCTATGGAGTATGTTGATGGATAATGTTAGCTGGCAGCTATTATGTCTGTTGCCTGAGGTACCAAAAAATCTGAACATAATGAATCACACAAGTCACTCCAAAATTGCTTTTTAACTGATAGTCTGTAGAAGCTTTTTATAGTGAGGAGTTAGTGCCAAAATGAGAGTATTCTAAGAGTAAAGGCCACCACCTCAGTCTCATTAGACTTGCTATGATTTCATCATTTTGGATACTATTCTCCATGAGCTAACAACACTGAATAAACCTGACCACCATGGGTGCCTGAAGACAAGCCGGATTAATCTGGTTTTGCTGTTAACTTCATTTTGTTATCCATAGAAGCAACTAAAGAACCAAATATGGCTACCTGCAGACATATTGAGGGGAATTACTGCTTGTCATTGGCATAAATCTTACCTGGTCTAGGTGACTGTGCCTGGGTAGAGGGGTTGGCCTAAATGATCTCCAGAGGTCACTTCCAACCCTAACAATTCTGTGATATTGTGATCTCTGCAAACCACTGTAAAAACTACTTTCTTGGTGAAGATTTCTGGTTGCATTACCTGAAGATTTATTTCTTCAGGATTTTTTTTTTCTCAAAGCAGCAAAACTTCTCTTGCATTTCTTTTCACAGCTTCTTAATGGTAGCAAGTTGCAACTTTTTGCAGTGACTTCTAATGTGTGGGTTTTTTTAGCTGATTTGCCCCTAAGCTTTCTAGCCTCCAGAAGAATTGACTGAAATTTTAGTGTGTTTTATTTTACTGTTTTGTCTATCTGTCTTGGTTTGGAAAGACAGATGTCTGCTAAGGAAGGCAGGAGCCTCCCTTGGAATGGAGAATGTAAACCCCCTCTCTGAATTATTATAATTTTGAAATCAAGGAGCTCTCAGGCAAAGATATGCGAATAGGAATAACAGTTCTTCACTAGGAAAATTAAAATAAAAATGTAGTAGTACAAAAGAAAAAGCAAACAAACGAAAACACTGACAGTCAGAATACAACCTGACACCCTGTTGGTCAGGGTGTTGGTAGCAGTCCAATCAAGTCCTCATGGAGTGACAGATGTGGTTCTGTTGAAGCAGAGATGATATCGTAGAAGGGTGTAGTTTTCCACTGAAGGTTCAGTATTGGTGAGATGGGTCTGGTCTTCGTCTGGGAATCCAGTGGAAACAGGCTGTCCTTGTGTTCCGACTCTCAGATTTTATCTGGGTAGGAATGCTGGGCTCCTCCCCCTGTGTGGAGCATCTTATAATGAGATGATGTAATCCTCTCCGTCATGCAGTGAGACTAAATGGCCCATTAAGAGAAGATACCTCCCTGGGAGGAGGATGGGTGGTGGAAGAAAAAGAAAACTGCCCCACCTGGTTTTAACAGCTGGCCCATTAACAGAAGATATCGTCCCTAGAGTTATGAGAGATGAGTCATGGAAGAGACAAAGAATACCGCCCTACTTGGCCTTAACAAATGGTAATAGGATACATACCTCTGGTTATATCTTACATTGTAACCCAAGACAATCTGGAGGGTTGACTACTACTTCATATCTTGCTTATACAACTGCTTCCTCTAGACACGCAACATTTGCATTTTGCAGTCAAGTAGAAGTTCTTTTTGTAAGTAGTGATTTGTAAGATGAACCTATGCCTTACTTGACATGTAGCCATATGTTAGATACACACTTGCAACAAAATGTGTTAAGTTGGGGGAACAAAAAGGTAGAGATAACTTTTTTCTTGTATTATTTTTCCTGCTGCAGCTAAAGACTAAAGCATTAGAAAACTGAATGTCTCCCTAGTACCATTAATAGAATAGCTACCATTCCACCTTATGCGCACTGAACATTTCCCTACAGAAGTGTTGATGTCCTCAGTCGTATGTTTTATTTTGATAATATTACTTAACACTGTTAAACCTTGAGTATTATAAACACTCTCTAAGACTGAGAGCTTCCAGGGAGTCACAGAAGTACAGAATCATTTACTTGCTGTGAATTTATAGGAAAGTGAAACACAAAGCATAAAAATGGATATTTAACATTCATTTAGGAGTGCTTTAACACAAACTAGTGACTAAGATTACTTAGCTTTTTGTTCCAGATTTGTATGTAACTGTAACCACAGACTTAACAATGTGATATAATCTTTATAATCATGTGCCCTATTTTGAAATCAATTTAAGCAGTCTGAGGTTGTGAAAGTCTGCCTTTTTTCTTTGCATGGGAATCCTGTAAAGTGAAGAGAATACATCTAGTCTCTCTTTTCTGAACTTCAGCATTTTATTTTCTATATACTTCACAGATTATCTTTTGTAAGGGAGACAACACATTTGTAAATCCTTCCATAAGACGGGACTCTTGGTTCCCAACATGTATAAAATATGACTGAGGTGTGTGGGTGCTTTCAGTGGAGTCCACACCTACCAAATGCAATTTAGGATCAGACTTGTTAAACAGCTTTGGATTGAGCCTAATGCTAGAATAGGTACAGGATAGTGTTATTGAAGCAGAGACAGCTCTAAGCACAGTGGTTGGGTTGTGAAAGTTCCCAAAGAACGTGCCTGTTGTAGCAATGGGTTAGAAGTCTAGGAAGCAGTGTGTCTTTTGGTGAAAATACTTAAATGTCCTAGAAAAAAACAGCAGATGAAACTACAGCTAACATCTGTGATTTGTATTGAACATAATAAACTGCTTGCACTTCTGTTGAATTACAGGAAATTGCATTTTTTTTCTACATATTGCTTATAATGGAAACTTTTTCCAGGCTGAGATGAAAGACTGTTACATACAGATTCATTATGTTCAAAACATACACAGGTAAAATGATTTAAACCAGTTCAAGGTCAGTGGAGGCCAAACGTATACTAGAAGTAGGGGAAAAGGTATTAATCCTTCTTATACTAAATAGACAAGATGGAGTTAATTTTTGGGCACTTTAGAGTAATGAGAAAAGGGTAAGAGTCAGCTGTTGCTCAGAGCAGTTACCCAATCATGCATGCTACACACATCAAACTCCTACCTCCTTCAAAATGCATTTGAAAGATGCCTGAACAGAAATAATACATTAGGTGTGGCTGTGTTTGATAGCTCCTGTCCTGGGAAAACACAAGTCTTATCCTATCCCCCTTCTCACACACTGAACCATTACTGTAACAAGTTCAGTAATGACTCTAGTGTTTAGTGACGCAACTTTAACAACATACACTGTAATATTGGGTTGTCTTTAGAGACTTCAGGCCAAGTCTAATGTAGGCTTGTCATGTAAAAGCTGAGCAAAACTAGATTCATGTGGAACCAAATAATCGCTTTTGTGGAGTTGTTTTACAAATGCCCTATTTTTTTTTCCTTTTTGTCCAGGATCCAGAAGTTATGGCTGCATTCCAAGATGTTGCCCAGAACCCAGCAAATATGTCCAAGTACCAGAGCAATCCAAAGGTCATGAATCTCATCAGTAAATTGTCTGCCAAATTTGGCAGTAAACCGTAAAATCCTGAGTTCTTAAAAAAATCATATCTGAATGGCAAGAATTGGATTTGGCTAACCAGTGTTGCAATAAAACAAACCATTTTACCTCTGATCTTAAGAAGAGAAACATGATGTTCTAAGGATAACTGTTCTCTAGCCCCAAGTATTGACTTTATTCAATTATTGGTTTATAGAATTCAAATTATATTCAGATGGCCTAGTTTTCAACCATCTCTTCTTGTCCAACAGTTGCAACCTTTCATTATAAATATTACAAACAGTTTTCTCCGAATGAACATTCTTATAACAAATTATAGTATTCCAGGAGTATAAGATAAAAAGATGCCGTTTTTTTTTAATTGCTCTCACTGAGCAAAGGGAAAAGTACATTAACAGTTGAAGTCTGTCTTAATCCCCTTAGGACAGAAAAATAGCAAAGGTGGGACAAGTCTGAAGAATTAACTGGATAAAGGAATTGTCTGCAAATACAATTTTTTTTTATGAATGATTGACTTTTTAGAGCTATTATCAGTATAATCAGGCTAGCTAGTTACTGAAACTTCTGGCAGTACTGCAAATACTATATCATTTTGATCACCACAACTGTGCAGGAAAGGGACAGTTCTACCCTTTGCACAACCTGGCATGAAGTACATATTGCTGAGGCCACAGATGTTTTGTTACTTGTTCAGTTCTTGTCCAGCACCTTTACATAACATTTTATTTATCAATCTGGGTATGGGAGAGCAGCTTCCTGTCTGTGCTTGTGCTCTTGTCCTTTCACAGTTGGCAGGCCCTTTGCTGGTTGCACTCACCCTTCCTTGGGGCCATGCTTACCAGGTTACATCTATTTGGAAACTTTAGGGAAGGAATCTTGTTCCCATCACTACCTCTGTCCCACTAAATGCAAGCCATTCAGAACATGTACATGCAGAGTTACAGATTGGTGCAAGGGAGAATACTCAACAAAATTGCAGCTCTGGGTTCTGAATTGTTTTGAGTCCTTACATGCTCATTGATTAAATTTTTTTGGTCAAAGTTCTGCTGTCCCTATAGAGGTGATGACTCTTCACGACATTCTGTAGTCTTCTGTCTTTTCTAGTAGCCTCTTGTTTAAAAAAAACCAAACTGTTGTTGTGGTTTCATACCTCCATGGTTTTGAGGCTTGTGATATGGAGGAAAAGATGAAGTAATTGGAACAGACAGAACATTCTTCTAACACATGCATTTATCAGCATGGGTATCTTTGAAGCAATGTCTGTGCTGATGATGTTCATTTGATTTGGCTACCAATAAATACAGTTGTTTCATCTGTTTGTCTTGGCTAAAACATCCTTACGTGGAAAAAATGACCATAGTTACCTGTTCACCCCTTGAGTTTCAAGGGTTGTGTTACTCTTTTTTAATTCTGTATATTAAGCCATAATTGATGTTACCATTTTTAAACAAATCTGGTTTGATGTAGGAACTCAACAGCAATTGCAAAATAGTAAATCCCCAGATGCTTTTTCTCCTACTAATGACCCTGCACAATGAAATGTGAATCTTTTTGCTTAAGAAATACAGTTCTGAATACTTCTCTTAGCCTTTAAAAATAAAGTATGGGTTTGAAAAACACAGCTTTTTGGGGTTGTGTAACTTTCTGATAAAAACTGTTATGCTTAAATTAAATATGGAAGTTATGGAAGCTTTAATTAAACTGTATATATAACTTGTATTTTAAATTGGAACAAAATGCCTAAGGGCTCATCTTCATGACCAAATGAACTCAAATTACAATTGTGTGTTGCTGTGTGCATGACTTTTGGTCATAGTCTTGATCTCCCATTCCCAAGAAGAGATATTTGAAGTAGGTCACCCTTCAATATACATTAAATCTTGACCTCTGCATTCAGGGTAGTGCATATGTGTTGTGCATAAATCATAGTATTTTGAATATAAGTTTATTCCCTACAGTTTCCTGTTAATCCAATTTGGCTATTTGTGTCTGTCTACCCATGAACAGTCAAAAGTAGGAAGTTACTCCTACCTAATAAAAATGGTCATCTGTGTCCTGCCTGTTTGCTTACACATCAGTTGCCCTTACTGAGAGTTGATAGATTCTATAAAAGCATTCTCTCTCATTTTGATATTGGCATTAGCAGTTTAGCTGAATTCCTGTTCTTTGGGAATATACATCTGTGACTCCCTTGGTATGTGAGCTTTTTTAGTTTTAGTGTTACTCAGCAAGTAAATTGATGAGCTGTCTGGACCTCATCTCAGTTCCCCAAGTTGGTGTATGGACATCCAAGCAGCTAAGCTGGTTTGAACAGAAATAAAAGTGCAGAAAGCTAACTGCACAAAAGATGAGCAGAGATGAGAAGTTTCAAATGTGGAATATAAGTAGCTAAACTAGGGAGTTGGTTGCTCCTATATTTACTGGCAGCTCCTTCAGGTTGTTTGTTCTGTTGCAGCATAGTGTAGAGGTGGTTGTTGTAAGAGCAGTGGCAATAATCAGCTCTGCTGGCACTTGATCTCTGAAAGCTGCAAGATTGTATGGATGTCAGCTGGGACAGAGTACTGCCAGTCCTGCCCCTGGCTCAGGTGTGCCTTTCAGCCTTGTGCACAAGTCCTGTACTGTGCTGTTTGGCTGATCCTATGCCACAGGTTCAATGACCCAGGCTGCCCAGGAGTGCAGTGATGCACCTGCAGCTGACTGGTAGCAGAGGCTCATAGTCTTGTTCCCAATGACTTGACTGTCCTCTCTGGTTCACCTGCTGCCCCAAGGGAAAGCAAGAGTCAGCTCAGTTGCCACATCCAGGCTGTTCTAGTTCACAGGGAGTCCTTTTGCGTTGTAATGTGGAAAATGCAAAGCTTGGTGCCTTTACCAGAATTTTTTTGAAATTTTCTCTCCATTGTTGGGCTATGAATAAATACTACTTGTTGAGGTGGCTTGGTTTGTTTTTGTGAGAAGGCAGTGACTGGATAAGTAGGAGCCAGACTCTAAAAGTTGGATGAAGGCAGATGGGCCTCAGCCTTGAGGATGATGGAGTGCGGGCAGCATTTTAAGAAAGTAATTCTGGATTACCAAAGAGCTGAAGTGGAGTAAAAAAATGTGGTGTCCAACTGAATGCAGATATCTCCATGTTCAGTACCACAAGACAAATCATAGGAGGTCAGTAGTGATAAAAGAAAATACAAATACAGAGGAAGCAGGAACAGTTTTGATGTGGCAATTAAATGAAGCAGATCAGGTGGTTGCTGGTGGAGCTATAGTATGGAGCAAGGAAAAAAAATTAAAGTGACAAGTCACTGATCACCTTGCAAGACAAAGCGTGGGTAAGTCCTACTCACTTGATATCCTCACAAACAGGAACTTAATGTAAGACAAACTTTTCCTTGTCCCTACTGACTGGAGGGCCAGAGGTCCCATGGAATGTAAATACTGAGGATTCTCCTGTAAATCTGAATCCTGATGACTAACCAAATCCAGATGTTCATTTGTAATCTTGCTAACAGAGTGTTACTACCGTATATGTCTGCAGTACAAACACATTTTTGAAAGCTGTAGTCTAGATGGATGATTCAGACAAGTTTGAAGTCTTATCAATAAAGACATATATTTGCAGAATCTGTTATGTCTCTTTGTTAAGTGGGTTACAACTTTGGCATGTTTGTTGTTGCACAGGATTTTTTTTAATGCATAAACATTTATTTGTTGGGGGTTAGATTTGCCTCTTTTTCACTTACAGAATTTTTTCCCATAAGTTGCTACGAAAACTTAATGACAGTGCTTAACCAGAACAAAGGGAGTAGCTGAAGGAGATGGCAGCACAAGGCTACACCTGTTGTTTTGGGTCTCAGGGAGCTTCCCTCAGAGGAGAGATAACATGAGCTTTGGGAAAAGACAGAGCTAGGGGGGACAGTTGCTCTCTCTTGCTCTCAGCATCGAGGAGGACAGTCAAGCTGCTGCTTGCTGCAAGGAGAGTTCACAGCCATCACTCCATCTTGTCCTAGGAAATCTACCATCATCTGCTCCTGTACCCAGGAATCCTGAGCTCACTTTCTCTGGCCATCCCCCCACTGCCGCTGCTTCTTCAGAGCTTTGAGGTTTTCCTGCTACACTGTAGCCCTGCACTGCCCAGCCCTGCCGGGACATCCCTGCTGCTCCAGCTACCAGCACAGAGCTCCTCATCTCATCCACCAGCCCGGGACATTCCTCCCTTCCAGCTCGGCCTCTTGGAGTCCTGCAGGGGCACCGAGATCAAACTGCCCTGGGCGTTTTTTGTGAAAGAAAGCCCTCAAGGTTCCTGGTTCTGTTTATTATTAATGCTGTAGTTGTCGTTTGTTTGTTCGTTTTGTCATATATACTATTAAAGAACTGTTATTCCTATCCCCATACGTCTGCCTGAAAGCCCCTTTAATTTTCTAAATTAGAATAATTTGGAGGGAGGGGATTTGAATTCTCCATCTCTAGGGAGGTCCTGCCTCCTTCCTAGCAGATATCTGTCTTTCAAACCAAGACATTATTTTAAAGGCTACAAGGAATGTGAGTTGCTACTGTATGTCAAGAAATTTAATGTGAAGGATTATAAGGTTTAGGTTAGCAGTTTATCTCAGAATTTCATCCTGAAGTACAGCAGCTGCAGCAGTCCAGATGGTGTGCATAATTTTTATAGAACAAAAGTATTTTAAAAAAGAAGGTACTTGTTACTCAAGTGTGAAGTAAGTAATACGGAGGTGAGGTCTAAAGCAGATCATAGTAAATTGAATCCATTATTGAAAGATTTAGTTTTCTAACATTCTCACTGGTGGGTAAGAGTTCTAGAAATGAATTGAATTTGCATTTCTCATTTCAGAAGGAAAAATATCATAGCTGAAATCATTTAACAACCAGTGCAATTTTCAATAAAATTAGCTTCTAAAATGGGCTGAAGATACAAGTTGTTAGGAAATCATCAAAATTAGATGGAAAAAATTCAAAGTACTATATTGAGAATGAAGTATCTGAGCTGCTGCCAGCTGCACTGCCTCTCATTAGAGAAAAATAATTCTGATGTTTAGCCACTAGTATCTAGTTCTTAGTTGGAAGAGAAAATCACCTGTGCTTTCTTATTTCAGATTTTTTAAAAACTGGTCTAACATATGGGTTGTTGCTAGGAGTTTATAAGGAAAAATTGACACAACAGCTCTACAAGATGGTTTTCCCTCACACTTATTTGTTATCCTACAATGAGGAAAAGTTATTGGCCGGGGTGGAAGAAGGGTTTTCAGAAGCCATTTTATAATCTGGCACATTTTTTCTGTAGTCTCTTGTGTAAAAACTTCTCAAACCAGAAAAAGCAAGATTCTGAACTGGAATTAATTACTAGCCTTTACAAAAAACCCCAAACAAATGGACCAGAAAAATGTGCATTTAGAACAGATGTTAGACATTTATCAAGGGCCTGAGGGCAAAAGCAACATCAAGGCAACAAAAATTTGTGTTTGACAATTACTTAGTCTATGTAAAACTAAAGGTGGCTGAGGGACATTTGGTCTAGGTAGGTTGAGCAAGTACCTTGATAGGACATTAAATGTAATAACGGCAAATGCAAGTAACTTAAAAAGAATTTCAACTTTTCTGATGTCCCTGGACCTAGATGAAGTGCATAGGGAACACTGCATCATTCCAGAGGCTCAGGCAAAATTGGTTCGGGCAGAGTTCACATATGTCATTTTTAATATGGGTATGATTACAATGCTTGCTTCTCGAAGAGGCTGGTTTTACCTTGGCCTTAATACTTAAGCCTGATCTTGACTAGTTGGTGTGATCAAATTGCTCTACTTAATGAATTCAAATTGTCAGCACATGCAATCTCATTTGTTAATTTCTGGTTGCTTTCATCTATGATGTACTGGGAGTATGATCCAGTTTATCCACCTTCTCTGAGAGATAAAGTTTTGCAACAGATTCAGAAAGTTGTTTTGAAAGTAGTAATTAAATACTGTCTTAACATGTTTGCACTCTCTAATTAATTGAATTTCTGAGCAAAAATAAAGGAGATAAGTATTTCTAATTTTTAAAATTAGTGTTAGAATAAGGAGAGTACTAGGTAGAAATAGGTTAAGTTTAGAGTTCATTCTTTACTTGTAAAGATAGGACACAGTGCAGAGGCACTAAGTTTGACCTTTGGAGCCACCAACAGTGTCCTGATTCCTTGTGTTAAAAATGACCCTATAATATTGGCTTTCGCATTTATCTGTTAGTTTTTGCATGTTGTTATTGATCGTAAGTATTCAAATATAGTGCAGTGTATTACGCTATATCTCCCTTTTAGCTGTGTGTTAATATAACAATCTGTCATTCTAAGTATGCACTGTATAGCCCATAGAAATAGTAGTGTGATGAGTATATTATATCTATGTATATGCCTTATAGCGTACAGAAATAATGGTATGACAAATGTATTGTACTGTAGACCTTAGCAAAACAAATTGTTAACATACTTCCGTGTAACTGAGAGAACTGTATTAAGCAATTATGTTGTTTCCCACATCTCCTGACTGACCTCTCCAAGTGGTAACAGTGACACAAACCAGAGCACCAGAGGAGAATTAGAGAAGAACTCATTATCAGGGAAGTGTGAAATAACAGGATGAAGTCATAAGAAGGAGTAAAATATATTGATCTGATTGCAGGATGACATGCAGATAGGTCAGAGTGAAAAACCAAAACAAAAGAAAGTTCCTGCAACATCAGAAGCTCCCAAGAATGTTTGAATAATGCATAAAACTTATGAATATGTATGTACCTCAGTAAAGTAACAGTATATAGATAACACTGCCTTATACTGATCCGTGGTGATTGTTCGCTGATAGCCAGGAATATCGCAGTGCTGGACATTGTCCTTTTTTACTCCCTTATTAAACTTTTGAAAAGAGTCTAAGTGTGAACTTCTGTTTTTCGCAGTTGTATGAATCAGAAACAAAGTTTGGGTTAGCCAAAGAAAATCCATCAAGAATAAAGTTTCTCAGGATTGATTACCTCCTTGTACAGAAAGCTTCAGAATTACGCAAGCAAGAAATTACAAAGATGTAGTTCATGTACAGAGAATATGTTTGTACTTGTAGTTGCTTAATTTAGTTCACTTCTTCCAGGCTTTCCAGTAGAATTGACAGATTTGAGGAAAAGTAGGTGGCTTGGGCCCTCTGTCCTTCCTTAAACCCCACTTGTGCATGTTATGTGTTTGCCTGGAAACCTGGTGGATTTGCAGCATTTAGAGTAGCATTTAAGGTTAAGACCTTAAGACCATGTCTTCAGGAAACCTTTTATGTGGATAGGTTTATGTAGGTTTTTAGGTAATTGCCTTTTGTTTTCCCTTGGTAGAATACAAGGCACACCTTGTCTAATTTAATTTGTAGTATGCTCTCATATTCCTTGGACAGCTTCACTAGGTCTGTATGTTTCAACAATAACGTTGCTTTTTAAACATTCCAGTTGCTGTGTTACTTGTTAATACTCTGTTTTGCAATATATACAGGGCATACTGTTGTATTAAAAATATTGCAAAATATAGTAGAAATTAAGCATGAAGTTATTTGGTTGCATGTTTATGATGGAATTCCAGTCTGCACTACAAACTGACTCTGGTGAAAGCTTCGCTTTACACAAGAGGGACAAAACCACAAAGAACTGCAGTAATAGGAGTCTGTGTCCTGTTTGAGACATTTCTCCCAAAACTCATGGATGTGATTGTGCAGTCACTTTGCATAATTGTTCTCTGGACTTGTAAAGCTGCCCCTGCCTGTTTTAGTGACAGGAGATAGCTAGTGACCTGCGTATGCCTTAACTTGAAATTAAGGTCTGAGTCTTTTGCACATAGGAGTGTGCCACAGGTGAGTTATTAGGAGTATATCAATGTGAGTGTATATTAAAAGGTTTTATTAATGATTAAACAATGATCAAAGATAATTGACACCTAAATGAAATTGAATGATGTTATTTGTTATTAAACAATAATTGAACAGTAATTAAACAGTGATTTAAAAATGTTTCAAATTATTATTTAAAAATAATTTACACTCTGGTCAAACACTCTACTATTTACTGTACATCTAATAATTAAGCTATAGCTAGTTTTATAAAAGCTGCAGCAAGCATACAATATACTTTTAGGCTTAACATAAAATGTCACTTTACTTATTATAGATGTCAGATGTTTGGTAAGGGGATCTTTCAACCTCGAGCATTAACCTTAAGAGCCATCCCTATCTGAGGGGGAGATCATTGCTGAATAGCCTGCTGCTGTACAGGAGAGTACAATGAGCTCATGGGGACTAGAGACATTTAGAGGTTAAAATGATCGACTTGTATTCAGAGCCTCTTTTGGTGTATGTGCAGGTGGCAGCTGTAGCAGTTTCAGTTCTGTCTAGTCCCAGCTCAGGCTGGTACTGATCTGACAAGAGAGGCCTACATGCCTTTGTTCTTGGATAAGGTATGGCTTAGGTCAATTCTCTGTGTTTGCACTGTGTTGCAGCAAGCTGGACAAAACAAATCTGGTCACAACAAATCCAGTTCAGCTGACTTGGCTTATTCTAGAAACGTGTGGAGGCTGTTAAACTAGACAGTAATATAAACACGCTACCCTGGAGAGAGAGCAGTCGAGCTAGATAATAATATAAATGTCAATATAAACACAACCCCCTAAGGGAGAAACCCTGGTAGACAACCCTTTGTGCTGATGAGGAAATATGTTGCCCCCAAGAGGCTTGCAACATCTATGTAAATATTTTGTACCCTGTTGCCCCTTCCTGTTTGCTTCCCCCCGATCCCTCTGTTGATTGGTCCTTTCCTTGATCCCTTACTTGATTGGTTCTCCCCTGAATCTTTCAGCTGATTGTCTCAGACGTTTTACCCCGCCCCTGCCTTCCCTATATAAATCCATGTTCCCTCTGACTCTTTTGGCTCTTGGTCACTGGACCCTTCTGAAGAAGAAACTGAATAAAGCCTCCTGCAGAACTCCATATGAAGTCTCCGTCTCTTCAGCGTTGCCCCGAAGAGCTGATTTCACTGAAGAGCTTGAAATCACTCAGCGGCAGCAGACGTGCCTGTGCCTCTGGGACGTCCATCAAAGGACGCTTCTCCAGGAAGGTCGTGGCACTCTGGCCATGACAATAAGTCCCTTGGTGAACAATGGAATTCAAACAGAGACCTCAGCCAACCCCATCCAAGCTCTGGATGCAGACACATCACTGGCCAGAGATCTGGGTGGTGTAGAGATCCCAACCAATCAGCTATCCAAGCCCAGGAAATTCAAACTCCCTATAAAAAGAGCAATAAAATGTGCCGTTTTCTGATGACCCTTGGTGTGTACTATGTTGTGTGCCTGTCTCCAACTCATGACCCTGACATAACATGTGGTGCCCCTGTGTGCTGCAGCCATTTTTGCGTAGAGACCAGGGGAGACAAAAAAGTGAGAGCCAGAAAAGCTGCAAAAAAACCCAAACAGCGAGCAGAACTGTTTGGGGTGGAAAACCACTCAAATTCGGAATTCTTCTGTACTTACCTCTGAAAATAGAAGAAAGCAACCATCAGAGCTGGGGGGGGATAGATCTCCATGCAGGAATATTCAACTTTGAAGGTACAGTCATTTATTTTAGAAGAATGGGAGGTAGAATATGATCAAGAGGCATTGCTAGCTTTACTAACATATGCTAAGAACCATGGATTGGACATAACAAAAGAGGCTGCATTTGATTTGAATACTTGGCCATGAAATGGCCAGATTATAATTAAAACAGCCTCCAGAGGTGACAAAAAAGCAATCAAAATTATAAAGTCCTGGAAACTTATTTTAGACTTATGTTAAATACTGGGGGACATGGCAAGGACTGGACACCAGAGGAGATAGCGGAGGGATTGGGCACTCTTCCAAGCCCACAGAGGAGTCAGCTGGATGAAATGGCTGCCCCACACAGCTGCACCACCCTGAATGCACCCCCTGCGCCAGCACCTTTCCCTGGTGAGCTGCTTTCCACCCCCACCTCCATGTGTGGGGCCCTGGCAGATGGACAAACTGCGGCGGGCAACAATGAGCCAGTTTGTGCTATCAGTCCATCTAGCTATCAGCTCCTGGCAGAGCTCCAGTGCATGGCAAAATGGTGGGGGGTGGTGGGGCCCCAATGGTGGGCAGATGCATGGCAAGAGGCAAAGGTGCGCTTGCGCCCGGATGCTGTGTGGTGCTGGATTGCCCCATGCCTGCAACGTGGAGATGCTGTGTGGTGATGAAATGCCCTGTGCCCAGATGCTCTGTGGTGCCAGAATGGCCCATGCCTGCACTGCAAGGGTGCTGTGTGGTGCTGAAATGCCCTGTGCCTACACCACAGGGCTGCTATGCTGGACTAAATTGCCCCATGGCTGCACGGACCTGCTGTCCCAGGTCAGACCATGCCACCATTTTGCCTGAGCAGTTCGTGACCATGGCCCAACCCCATGAAGGATGGTGCCCCCATTGCCAGAGACGCCTACACCTCTCATCACCATGGAAACACCTGTACTGCCCCTGCCCGGAGCTGGTTGGCTCAGCCCACAAACTGCACCCACAGTCCTGCCTCTGCTGGCCACGCCTGCCTGCCACTGCAACATGGGGGTGGGGCCTGAGATGATGTCACTATAGATGCCCTGGATGTTGTCACTACATCATACTTGGAAATACACTGGAACCAGGAAATGCCAACTCTATGGTGCCGGACCCCTCTCCTAGTCCCGGCCCTTCTCCTGCTGTTGCCATGGCACCATCACATCTACAGCCAAGGCTTACACAACCTGAGAGAACCACATCGCTGATGAACACAAAGACCTCCACAGAGGGAACACAAGTCTCCACCCTGCCACCAGCTTTGGAGAACTAGCCCCTGCAACCTTGCCTGCACCAGCTCCAGGCCCATCACTGTTCTGGTCAGAAGCTATCCCCACTTGCAACCCAGTGATCTTTTGGATGGAGTTAAAACAACAAGCAATAGAATGTGAGGATATAGAGGGGGCTGCAGCACCACTTAACCTGTGGGGGAAGGATGTTCTGTCTTCATGGGGAGTCAGAGCGGGGACAGATTTTTAGCAGGGCCACTGTATTAGAGGACATAAAGTATCTTACATTAGCTCTAAAATGGCTGACTACTCAACCTGTGCGGGTACCACAGTGGTCTGTTGAAAAGGAGAAACTAGACACCCGAAAAACCCTGGTCCAGGAACAACTGGTTCAAGGACACTGTAGAGGCCCATGGACCTCAGGGAAGTCAAACTTCCCTCGTGTCAGGGAAGTTTCAGGGGCAATACCCTGGAAGAATGTCCCATAGGCCCCGGGAAAGCCTCACCACATAAGGTGAGGCAAAAGGCTTCCCCCATGGTGCTCTGCAACACCGTGATAATTTACCCTAGTTCTGTGCTGCCCATTGGCCCATTGGCCTTACCTACCTTTGTTATCCTTATATGTCCTGGTTCTAGAAAGTTCTCCCTTCCCTGTTTCCGCATTGGCTTTTGTATCCCTGCTTGTCTGCCCATGTATTCCCTATTATCCTGTTATCCTTTGCCCTACTTACACTCTGCCCCTGTACCCTCAGATCATTGGCCCTTGGTGCCTTGCTCTGTCCCCACTTGCCCTGTACTTAACCCTGGACACTCCATTGAACCCTTGTCTTCTGTCCCTGGACCCCTTTGGCGTGTGGCCTAATAAACTGTGCTGAAACTCCATACAGAAGACCCTTCCTGCCTTTCATTCGCTGACTGCTGTCTTTGGGGTGTGTGTGTAAGAAAGCATGATTGCTTGTGTGCCTGCCCAAGCGGCTTCCTGATGGAGATGCTTTTGGGAAGGTAGCAGTAATTACCATCTATCTGTCCCACTATAGCTGGTGCCCAAACAGAGACCAGCGTTTGGTTCCCTGAAAGCATCTCCAGTGGCTGCTGCAACTGGACACAAGCCGCATTCGATATTTCAGTTTCCCTGAGGGAAAACCCCAATTTTCTGGGGAAAATCCTGATGGGCAACCGGCAACCCTTGAAGACATCAAGGATCAGTCGAGTCAGTGAACTCCTTGAGATTTCTTCTGTTGACCCACTGGAGCTGTGAGTTGTTTGTGGTGTGGGTCAACTTTTTTTTTTTTTTTCCACATTTTAAGTTTCATGGCTGGGAGAAAGGAGCAAGATGGTTGCGAGACTCACCACCCCGCAGTGGGAAGTTTATTTCCAAGTTTGTGCTAACCTTGTTAATAAGAATGTTAAGTTTTCCAAGGGGGATTTAAAGCAGTTCATTTTATTTTTAAAAGTATTTTCCGGATGTTACATAAGAATTGGTTTTGTCAGTTCAGTTTTGGGACAAAGTAGGGAGAAGGCTTTTTATTTTACAATAAGAAGGGAATTTTCAGGTTGGGAAGTTTTACCCCATTTTTTGTTCTATCTATGAGGACATCAAGAGTTTGGGGAATGTTAAAAGTTTGGGACCCCAGTTATCACCCCAGTTGTTGCACTCCTCTCCCCATGTTAATATCCCCACATCCCCTCAGGAAGGGTCTAGAGATGGAAACTGCCAAAGGCGCAGGAGTGCCACCAGCCTTCTGCCATCTCCTGTCCTCTTCTGTCCCCTTCTCAGGATGACACTGGCCATGCCATCCTGGGTTCTAACTTAACACTCCTTCCTATGCTCATTTACCCAGTTCCCTCATTAACTTCAATGGTTTGAAATGGTGCTGGCCTTGTGAGGGGACCTGCCATTTTGAGTGATTTGGTGCCAAATCGTCCTGCTGTTGCAACACAAAATGGCACCAGTAATCCTCCTCCCTCCTTCCCCAGTCCTACTCTTCTCTTGGGCTCCTCCCTCATGATGTGCTCTGCCCCTGCATCAGGTCTCATCTCCGTATTGAGTACCAGCCTTGCTTTGGGACTCTCCCCTTCCACTGGGAAGCCCCTCCCTTGCCCAGGCCTTGCCTCCTCCAACCCACCCTCTTACGGTTCCCACACTTCCAGAACCGGAAGTGAGGCTGACCGGAAAGTAGCCATCTTGGCTACCAAAGGCCCTGAACACCAGGCCTTGCCAGCCAGCTGGAGGCATCACACCCCTGCCATCAAATCTCCCTCTTTGGAGGAAGAGGGGTCCTGAGTTGGTATTCCTGAGATAAATTGGTTTAGAGTCTTTTTTCTTTGAATGCCCATGCCGAAGAAAGAGTCAGAGTTCGCCATCTCAGGTTTCTCAAGGTTGCTTATTGTTTCTTATCTTTAAGTTCCTTCTGTGCCCAGCAAAGGTCCTTGCTGCAGCAAGAGCACGCAGTGACTGCCCCCAGGTTGGGAGGACTGGACCTTTTGTACCCTTTCTCTGACCCAACCATCGTCCACAACGTTGTTTTGGTTTTTTTTTACAGTATATTACCAATACCTGCTACCTCTATTAGACATGTCATTTCTATCCTAAATCAATCCCTTGTGATCCACCACAGCAGAAGATGGAGGACAAGGACAAGAAAGAAGGAGGACAGAGCCACATCCAGATTCCTCCATCTTGCCCTCCCCATTTGCACCTTGTGATTAACTACTATTTACATCAAACTCTTGGGGTCTGTAGTTCTTCATGCAATGCTGGTAATTTTTCCCATGGGCTGAGATCAAAGACAGTATCACTTTGGGCCCTGTGCCAGGGTCTCAGACCCCCCTGCCAGGGTCCCAGACCCCTCTGCCAAGGACCCAGGCCATCCAGAGCAGCTAGAGGGATGCCCTGGGTTCCAACAGAGGGGAGTGACTCTGTCTGAAGCCTGAGGATCACTGGGCAGAGGTGTAAAAGCAGGCCGCTAGGGAGAGCAATTGGGATATAGTTGGTAAGCTGCAAATCCAAGCAGCCCCAGTTATATTCAAAAGAGGGAGGAACCCTAAGTGGGAGTCCATTCCATATGGGGAGGTCAAAGAGTTATGCAAAGCACCTAAAGATTATGGGAGGAGGTCACCTTATTTTAAAAACTTTCTACAACACACCTTTTTAGCCCGTATTTTTGTGCCCCATGACTTTTGGCACAGGATGTCACTCCTCTCACCCACAGAGCTCCTCCTGTGGGAATCAATTTGGAGAAAACAACTAAAAACACTCTTTAAAAACTACCAAAATAGGGAGGATGGGCCCATTTGACTTTAGAACATTTAAGTGGAGAGGGTGATCTCAAAAAGCCATAAGACCAACATGAGATATTCCTAAGGCAGTCCTAGAAGATACTAAAAACGCTGCTTGAAAACGCTTTATTCCAAACTCTGGATGGCACCACCCCACAAAAGTTTTTCTGAAATTTGCCAGGGCAGAGACAAGACATTTATTATGTTTGTAGACAGGGTCAAAGACACTATTGATAAACAAATTGACTGCCCACAGGCTACAGAGGAGCTGCTCAGCGAACTACCAGCTTGTAAGGCTAAGACTGAATGCAAGAGAATTATAAGAGCGTTCTCTCTAGATCCTGAACCCACTGTACAGCAGATAGTAGAGCCTGTATTCATTTAACAACAATGGAACACACAGTAGCCCTGGCATTCAGCAAAGGTGTGGCTGAAGCCTTGGTAACACAGAATAAAGAAAAAATATGATGTTTTAAGTGTGGTGAACTGGGTCATATGCAAGTGGAATGTAATAAAGACTTTCAACAGAGACACCCTTCCACTGGTTGTCCTTCTGCCTCCTGCCAGGACTGTAAGAAACATTTTAAACATTGTCCCCAGTTTCAATACCACCAACAGGTCCAGCATCATCCGTCTCACCCAGCAGCACCAGGGAAACTTCTTTCTGAGCATGGGATGGCCCCAGTCTATGATACCAAATGCCAGGCCATTTTGCCCCTCTCTCCCTACCATCTTGGAGAGTTGAGGCATTGAGAGATCATTTATGACAACACCTATTACGAGAAGGAATGCCAACTGCCTGAGGCCTACCAACAGGTACAGGCAGGGACCCAACACCCACTGGTAAGCGCTCTTTCCGTTCAATTTGACGATGAAGTGACATACCACATTCCAACCAGTAAATTTGGGCCTTCTGATAGACCAAGGGATGTTTTTAATCATAGGACACTCTAGTTATGGACTAGACAGTTTACGTATACTTCCTGAAGTCCAAACTGTGGAACCGATGGATGAGATCACTGTAACAGTGATCTGCAGCCTGACCTACCCTCCCTAGAGGGTAGATGCTCCCTAGAGATTGGAGGTTAGCAGTCATTGACATCAAAGATTGCTTCTTTAATATCCCTCTCCATCCCAGACATGCTCCAAGATTTGCATTCTCAGTCCCATCAATCAACAGATGAACCCCTTTAAAAAGGTGTCATTGGCAAGTTGACAATCCCTAAGGAATGAAGAACTCTCCATCTATATGCCAGATGTATGTTGCCTGCATTCTCTTGCCCATCCACAAGAAATTCTCTGATTCTATTATTTTCCACTACATGGACGACTTTTTAATCTGTACTGAAACTGACTACTATTTGGAGCTCATTCTTAAGAAAACCATCCAAGCAATTTAGGAGGCAGGATTTGAGATTGCCAAAGAAAAAATTCAGGATACCTGATCGTGGACATACCTTGGACTTTGTATTGGCAAGTGGACCATCATACCCCAGCAGCTCACCGTCAAGGACAACCCAAAGACCCTGAGAGATCTACATCAGCTGTGTGGCAGCATCAGCTGGGTTCATCTGCTGCTGGGGATCATGACTGAGGACCTCCTGCCTCTCTTAAATCTCCTGCAAGACTGTGAGGACTTCGACTCACCGAGGACCATCACTCTGGAGTCCCAGGTAGTGATCCAAAAGGTATTCTGTCCATGAGGCAAGCACAATGCACTGCCCTGGCCCTGCCTTTTCAATTTGTTATCCTGGGTAAATAACCCAAGTTTCACAGGCTCATTTTTCAGTGGGACTCCACTCTGAGGGACCAGCTTTTAGTTATAGAGTGATGTTCCAGTCCTATCAACCCAACAAGACCATTATTACACTCCAGGAGCTGGTGGCTCAGCTCACTATAAACCCAGAGCATGCCTTAGGACCCTAGTGGGGTGTGACTTTACATGCACATATCTCCCGTTGACCTTAAGTAGTCTAGACGCTTTTCTCCAGAACAGTGAACACTTCCAGTTTGCTCTTGACGGCTACCCAGGTCAAATTTCTATCCACCTTCCAAAACATAAACTGTTTAATGCAAATTTTAAGCTAGTACCAAAATCATTGAAAAGTTGAATTCCTCTAAAGGCACTGACCATTTTTACCAATGGCTCAGGAGGATCCCACAAGTCAGGTATGACCAGGAAAAATCCTGATCCCACTCAGGAATGGGAGTCTGATGTTCAGATTGTTCAGAGATCCCCACAAATTGCAGAGTTAGCAGCTGTCGTCAGAGCCTTTGAGAAATTCAAACAACCCTTGAATTTGATTACTGATAAACTGTGCTGGAACTCCATACAGAAGACCCTTCCTGCCTTTCACTCGCTGACTGCTGTCTTTGGGGTGTGTGTGTAGAAAGCATGATTGCTTGTGTGTCTGCCCAAGCGGCTTCCTGATGGAGACGCTTTTGGGAAGGTAGCAGTAATTGCCATCTATCTGTGCTGCTCCAGGACACATAGAGCCATCTATAAACCCTTGGAACATCCTGGTATTTGATACATTTCACAGAAAATGAGACATTTCCAACAGCTCTGGGGTGTGTCATACCCCACTTAGTAACAGGACAAGCCATTGTGGAGAGAGCACATGACACTTTAAAATGTATAGTATAAAAACAGAAGGCAGGAATGGGTGGTGACTCTCCACAGAGCAGGGTAGCTAAAGCTATCTATACAGTAAATCATCTAAGAGTATTAGAAAAGTCCCAAAACCCAGTTATTTTAAATCACTTTCTATCACTACAATCATCCAGCGATGATCAGTCGCCCAAACCCAAGGAAATGGTATGAGACATCACCAATAGGTGGGAAAGCCCATGGAATCTCATTATCTGGGGACTGGAGTATACCTGTGTTTCCACAGACACCAGAATGCATTGGGTACTTGCCAGATGTGTCCGTCCCGCCCTATGTCCTGTCCAGGACCACAAGCAGCATCCTCCTGATGGCCCATCAACAGACATCACAGAGCCATGTATGGACCCGTGATGGAAATAACTTGTTCACCTACCTCATGGAGATCTGGGACTCTTGAAGTGACAGTTCATTTAAGGATTCTATTTGTTTACAAACTGTTTTTTTCTGTTTAAAAGTTGTTTTTCTGGTAGTTGTTTGTCACAGTGGACACGGAAAGAACCACACGAGGACACGTTGGTGAGCGAAGCAGGAAAAAAGGACGAGTTTATTTACAAAACACAGTTTTATACATTTCCTATGGGACCTGCAGATTGGAGGATGGAATTCCACCTCTCAATCCACATTGGTCAAGCCAGCTGTCAATCACCTTTCTCCTCCCACCTAGAAATATGTAAACAATGAAAGACAGTTAGCAAAACATGGCCAATGTTTATAGTAGAAAGTGTGATAAGGTAAAATTTCTGACTCCAATATGAAGAACATTACAGAAGGCTTAGAAAAGTCTTCAAAACCAGGGTGACAGTTGTTTTTTTCCTAACAGTTCTAAGGGTTAAATGGTTTCTTGTTTTAGTGTCAAGTTGTAACTTGTAACTTCTAACCAAATAACCTGTAACATGCTAGCCTGAAAGATTGTGATAGTAGTGAATCTCACCTGATAGCTCCTGGAAATGAGTGCTGCAACTTCAGTGGGTGCATGGGACACATCGCTGGCTGAGGGGAATTAGGTTTGTCAAAAACTTCATTCAAATTAGACCCTTGCTGTCTTCTATCACCCTATCTGGAAAGGACCCTTGAAGGTAGGATAACAGAGAACACTCTGCATTTTTTAAAATAAAAATGAAGGGAGGAATTGTCATAGCATAGCTGGTCTGTAGCTGGACAAAATAAATCTGGTCATAACAAATCCAATTCAGCTAACTTGGCTTGTTCTAGAAGCAAGGCCCTAGCTGAACGATGGAACTCAGAGACCTCAGCCAACCCCATCCAAGCTCTGGATGCAGACACATCACTGGCCAGAGATCTGGGTGGTGTAGAGATCCCAACCAATCGGCTATCCAAGTCCAGGAAATTCAAACTGCCTATAAAAAGAAGCTCTGAACAATAAAACAGGCTTTTTGCTGATGACTGGTGGTGTGTCATGTGCCTTTCTCCAACCCACCACCCTCACATAACAGCACTGCAGGGATGATTTTAGTCAGCTCTCCTTTTTGATAGTGCCTGAACCAAAGTACTGTCATGAGAAGGGGTGCATCCATCACAGGGATTTTGCATTATTTAAAAAAAAAAAGGTACTAACAGTGGTATCAGTGGTATCAGCATTGTATAAAAGACTTCTGGTCTCTTAGGTTCCTGGTATCCACATCTAAAGTCTGAGTACCAGGTTGTGCTGGAGCACTGCACTGGAAAAATATTTTTCTCCAACTGAAACACATTAGGCAGAGTAGCCTGTGTTCTTTATACCTGCCCTCCCTCAGACAAGATAATGGGATTTTCCTCACAGAAGGGCAGAGACAAGGGGTCTGTTAATAGCCACTTGATGAAGGAACATCTTCTCAAAAGGGAACGGCTTATGCAATTGTGTGATAGAAACTCCTGGGAAGAGTGTAATGTTAAAACTGCCCTGTCCTTGTTTAAGTAATGGATGGTATGGTGATTCCTACCACAGATGTAAGCACTAGGAGCTCTTGCAGCTCAAACAAGAGGCAGCTGGGGAGTTGAGGCTGAAGGACTAGAAATTGTAAATATGAAGAAAAAATTATGAAGTTATTCTTTCTTTCAGAAAGAGAGAACAAAAGGTGATGGAGTAACAACAGAAACCAAAGAGCCCAGGAGTGACATGATACAAAGCTAAAGAGAATATTCATTCCTATCTTTAAATATATTTTCTTTCTGAAGAATAGGTGAAACAAAAAGGGAGTGATTATTAACACAGACAAAACCTTCAAGCAATCTGGAAACCTGTATAAGACACGAGAATGGGAAAAAATCCAGCAGGATATGAACAGACATGGGAATCATCTCCCAAGTGCTGTTATGAATTGAAGCATGTCCAAACTAATTAAATTTCCTCAGCTCCTTCATACTTGTGGAACTTCTCCTACATAAAAGGAGGCTGTAGTATTCTTGATATTTTCACAAACTATGTCTGATAGCCTTGTCTCTGTGTGCCCTAACTGCAGTAGCGAGCCACAGCTTCCCTGTGCTTTGGCTAGCTACCTGTGTTTAGTGCTGTCTTGCTAGGACTTCTCACTTCACTCTCAGCTACCAAAGGGTGTGGCAAGCCAGGAGATGTTCTGTTTGTAGCAGTGTGCTTTGGCTGCAGGCTCTCAGCATGATGGCAAAGAAGAAACAAGGGCTTACAGTCTGGGAAAAGGAATAAACAAAATAGAATAATAGAATTATTTAGTTTGGAAAAGACCTCTAAATTTGAGTCTAACCACAAACCCAGCACTGCCACATCCACCACTAAACCATGTCCCCAAGTGCAATATCTACATGTCTTGTACATACCTCTAGGGATAGTGACTCAACCACTTCCCTGGACAGCCTGTTCTAGTATTGGCTAACCTCTTCATTAAAGATTTTTTCCTAATATCCAGTATAAACTATCCCTGGTGCAACTTGAGGCTGTTTTTTTCCTGTAGCTTGTTATCTGGGAGAAGAGGCAAACCCCTGCCTTGCTACAACCTCCTTTAACGTGTAGAGTGCAATAAGGTTTCCCCTTGAGCTTCCTGTTCTCCAGACTAAACATCCCCTTATGCTTGAAAATGCATCAGACTCGATTAGTCCATGTGGAATAAGGAGAAATTATTGTCTTGTAAAAGTGTCACTTTAAAGATATCAGACTTTAGGTAAGTAGAAGGGACTGTAGTTAGCAAAAAGCAGAATCAGAATGTGAAGTTTAGTATTGCTTCCTTGTTATAATTAAATGCTTACATTAAATGTTTGGGAAAGGGAATCACAGAATCATAGTATGAGTCATGTTGAAAAGGGACCACAGTGGGTCATCTGCTCTAGCCTCCCTTTTTGAACAAGGTCATCCCAGAGCACATCATGGTGCTTCTGGGTCCTTTTTGTTATGAACAAGTTTCCTGGTCGGGAGGGGCTGGGCTGCCCCTGTCCTGGCCCCGTGGCAGGATGGTCACGCCGTCCCCCCGGGGGAAAGTGCAGAGCATGCATTGGCATGTTAAAAGAGCTCTGGGAGTGCAGCTCCCCTCCTCACAGTTTGTGCTGTCACCCAGCCTTTTGGAGGAATGGGGTTTTTTCCTGTTTGCAGAGAGCCCCATGGCTGGGGTGGGGCTGCTGTCCCTCGAAAGCAGCTGACCCCCCTCCTGGCTAGATGTAACCCCCACACCCTAACAAGTTTGAAGACGGAGGGAAACTGCCCCGAAGGGAAAGTCAGCATTCTCCTACCTCATTAAAATGTGAAAAGGAGCGGCTCTGGCCTTGATTGGTCATTGTTTGCTGTAACTACCTCCTTCAGCAGGAATACCTCTGCTGTGACCAGGACAAATGCATATGCATTTGTATATGCAAATAAAACCACCCCTGTGAATCCTGGGAGAGTTTTTTAGAGAAACTGCACCCCAAGACCAGAAGCTAGATGTGTCAGAGGAGAATTAGATAGTGCCCTGGCCAAGCAAGAAGTGGATACACCCCCTGGCCTGCTTTGAAGATTCACCATGACCTCTGAGGAGTTTGGATGGAATGGGAACTGGCTAGCTGAAGTGCCTAAGTTAGACAGCAGAAAACTCTCAAGGTTTTTCCCTGAGGATAAAGAGCTGACTCTGCACACTAGTGACAGACTTCCACTGCTCTGGCATCTGATGGTTGACCAGAGAGAACTCCTAGCTATTCCTATGGGAACAAGAACTTGCTATCTGCTGTTTTCAGTAGAATGATGAGCTGGGACAGCACCCGTTCCTTCAGATGGCTGCAGCAGCGTGGAAAACTCCGATCAGACTCTGCAATCCTGCTGATGACTTTAATAATGAGCTGATCACTTTAATAAAGAGATGAATATTAATAAAGGCATATGCCCTGTTCTTTTCATTTTCAGCTCAGATTATTCTGTGATTCTCAAGTGAAATTGCTGGGGGGAAAATAAAACCAAAAACAAAACAAAACAAAAAAGAAAACCAAAAACCCACAAAGAGGAAATAACGGCACTATTGCTATTAAATATGACACAGGATTATACTCTGAGGGTTCTTGAACACATCCAGTGAGGGAAACTCCACAACCTCTCTGGGCAATCTGTTCCATTGTGTGATCACTGCATAATAAAGAAATTCTTCCTCACATTCAGGTGGAGCTTTCCTGTGCATCAGTTTCTGCCCGTTGCCTCTTGTTTGGCACCACCGAGAAGAACCTGGGTCCATCCTCTCACCCTCCCTTCAGATACTGACAGCCACTGATAAGGCGTCTTCTCTCGGTGGCCTCTTCTCGAAGAGAAGCTAAGCTGCTGGTGGAGAGAAAAGGCGCTATTGTAGTTATAAAGGAAGGAACAAGAACGCATTTGCCGCGTACCCTGATGTTGTATTTTTCTGAAAAACCCCACGAAATATCCTAGGCGCCTCCTCCTCCGCCGGTTCCCCCTGGCCCGGGGGCCCGAGCGGGGCGGGTCCTCCGGCGCACATGACAGGGCGGGTGCCATGGCGGGCAGGGGAGCGGTGCGGGGCAGCCCAGAGCTGGCCGGGACTACGGTGCTGCCGGGCCGGGCGGAGCAGCAGCAGCAGCCGCCGAGAGCCACTGCGATGCCGTCCGTCGCTTCCTACGAGAGCCTGGTGCACGCCGTGTCCGGCGCCGTGGTGAGAGAGCGGGCCGGCGCTGGGTGGGGAGTCGGGGTCCGGCGGGTGGAGCGGCCGTGCTGGCTGGGGGCGGGGGGGCGCGGGCCGCCGACAGTCTTTGTTCGGCCGGGGCGGGCCGGGCAACCGGCGTAGGGCCTGGCGACGCTGGAGGCCGGCGCCGGGCCTGAGCAGCTGGAGTCACCTCTGAGCCAGCGGAAGCTGTAGGGAGCTTCCCCTCAGAACGCCAGGTTGACGCATCTGGAGCTGGGCGTGCTTTCAGCGGTGAAAATCTAAGCTCAGGCCGAAGGGCAGCACCTCAGCTGTGTAATCCGAGGGCTATACTAAGCATAGTCCTCCTGCCACGGCCTCATACGTGCTTAGGAGTTGCGAAGGGTGAGGCAGCGCATAGGTGCTAATCAAAATGTAAAGCGAGCGCAGTGCAGCCAGAGGAGGTTGTGTCAGTTACCAGATTTAATTTTTTTATGTGGCGCTTGCAAATTAAGACGTCACATTTAATGTATGTAGATTTCCTAGTATGCCCAGCCCTTGAATTTTTTTTTCGGAGTGCTAGCTCTAAGTAGTAAATCAGCCTTCTGCATCCAACAGATTAAGAATTTTAGTGCACATAGCATGTTGGATTTGGCATACTGATGGATAGAAAGAACTCCTCATGTCTCCTAGGATGAAAGTTGCTAAAAGTTATTGAACAATAAACACTGGAACAGGCTGCCCAGGGAGGTCATGGAGTCTTTCTCTGGGGACATTCAAAACCCACCTGGATGCATTCCTGGTGACACTGCTTTGGCGAGGCAGAGGAGAGGGGCGGAATTGGATTTGGTCATCTCCAGAGGTCCCTTTCAAGCCTGACAATTCAGTGATTCCGCTATAAAGGCTGATTCTAAAAGGAAAGCCTAGACTTTAAGGGATGTTTTTGTTCTATTATAAATAAACACAAGATTTTTGTCTGCTCTTTAAATTGTTTTAAGTCTGCTTATTTAAACATCAAAGGCAGTGGGGATTTTGTTTCCTCTTTCAAAAAGTGGAGCTCTTTCAAATGATCTCATCATTGAAGTACTACCCATTTTCCTTTTGTTGGCTTCTAAAGAAGTCAGTGATACTTTCTAGACCTTGCTGTTAGCTTCTCCCTTCAAATACAGATTGCTGTAGTCAGGTTGTGCCCCTGAACAAAGTTTGGGCACAAACAAAGTTTGTGGTGTGAACCAAGCTTATAAATCCAGCCATAAACCCAAAACTGTGTTGAGCTAATGCATCAGAAGCACATGTCAGATCACAACATGATAAGTTTTGGTTGTATTCTAATATACTGGAAGTTCATATACCTTCTAGGCAACCTAGTAAAATTTGAGATGAAGGAATAAACAGTAAAAAAAACCAAACAACAGTCCTTGGTTTCCTGTGAACTTCTACTGAATTACGTAAGTATTCTTTAACTCTGCATGTGGCTAAAATGTAATCTTCCTGTTGCAAAAGCTGTAGAGATGAGAATGAGATTTTTATAGGAGTATTCTAGAGCTGTCAGGCTATTTCACTGGTTGAATGGTGACTGAAAAATAGCAGTTAGTTTTTAAAATATGTTTCACATTTTTTGTTATTACTATTTTTTATAAAGCCAAGCTTTAGGCTGTGGTCTTGCACACATCTTCTTGGCAGCAATCACCTCAGACCATTTGTTCTGGCCACCTCGTGGCACCTGCACAGTTGTTTATCAAGTGCTGTGACTGGTCAGTGAACTGATGTGACTGAAGAAGTAGCCCAATGGAAAAAGTGGTTTTTCAGCCAGATTAGTTTCTGGGTCTGTATCATTGTGTAGGTGCCCAGAAAGTTATGCCACCAGATTGGAGGAGGCAGGGGTTGACCAGGAGCCTGGGATTACATGAACCAGTCTGTAATTGTTCCTGTGATTATTCAGTGGTAATGTGACTTGGCAAACTACTGAGATCCAGTGCTGACAGGGAGGTAGTGGGAAGGCTGACAGTGAAGTCTCACCCTTCCAGCTGTCCTGGGGTGACAGGACATTTTCATGCTTTGCATCCCAAATTGTGTGTTTCTGTTCCCATGTTCTCAGTTTGTTTTGTCTATAGCTGAGCCCCTCCCCCGGCTGCTTGCTTTTGGCTTGCTTGCTGCTAGCTTTAGGCTGCTTTGCTGGCTTTGCTCTCTTGCTTTCTGCTTTTTTGCTTGCTTTTTGCTATTTTTCTGCTTTTGTTTTTCCCCTTCTTTCCTTCCTCCCCTTCCCTGAAGACATCGGACCTGCTTCGGGCCCTGATTCGGGAACGTCAAGGGAAAACCCCCCAGAGTCTGCACCTGAGAGAAGCTTTGGCACCCTCCCCAGCAGAGACTGCTCACCCTCTCTTGGACTGGTGAAAACATTTGTTGTCATCTCGGACTGTTTTTCTTGTGTTGGGGAGTGTTTTTTTTTTTTGTTGTTGTTTCTTAATAAACAAGTTTTTTCCACTTTTCCTCTGAGGAAATTCCTCCCGAACCCGGTGGTGGGGGAGGGAGTTGTGGAGATTTTCCCCTAATTTTGTCCTAAAGCAGGACAAACATTTTTTGGTGGCCGTACGGGGAAGAGATCATACAAAGTGGAAAAAACTTTATTCTAATAATATTTTGGTTTCAGTTGTTTTGTGGGCATATTGGTATGTCTCTTTTTGAAGGTATAATGCCATTTGGAGTGAAAGCCTGCCTCTATTTCTGGTCATTAGGGTTCTTTGAAGTTTTAATACCTTTGTGGTCCCTAGGTTTATTTTCTTATCCAGAAATAACTCCGGTATTGTCCCTGATGCGTAGCTTTTGTAGCCGTGGGGCACTAACCAGAATATTTATCAGGCTGGGCTTGGTTGTGATGATTTGCAAGAGGTTTGCAATATAAAATAAAAATGTTGCTATCGGTTCCAGGAAAGTATGGTTCATGGTTGTGGCTGTGTACTCAGTTTGTTAGGGGAGAAGCAGGGGAGGAGGCTTTTCAGCCTTTGCTTTCCTTCTTCTCCTCTGACTTGTTTACATCTCTATTAGAAAATGTTTGGTCCTCCCTGACCGCCAAGGACACCATCTTTCTGGCATTTAATTTAGTAAGCTTTCTTTATACTGTCTGCAGTTTATATAAGATGAAGGCTGAGATTTCTAGAGGGGCTGGTGAGACTCCTGATTTAGGAGTAAAACCAAGGGTGAAGAATTCTGAGTGGCGTGGGAAATGGGAGGATATGGGCCAAATTTTAAAGGAGTTTTCTGATCCTGTAGTCTGGGACTTTCCATCTGAACAAATTCAGAACCCAGCTGAGGTGGTAAAGTATCTGAAAGAGAGGTGCCATGGTAACACTAAGGAGGAAAGGATCATTGCAGTGAGCTGGGCCCTGGCACATGCTTATCGCACCCTGCTAGATACTGTAGGGCAGCAGATAGAGGAAAGGGAACAGGGAGATAAATTAGTTACTGTCCCAGTCACTCAGGCTGCAGCAAACATCCCAGGCTCCAGGCCAGTAGTTAAACCAGAGAGTAAGCCTCAACCAATGGTTGTTGCTGCAAATACAAAAGGTGGAAAGTGCAAAAGCAAGACTGACCGAAGGGTGGAGGATGATGATGATCCAAGAGAAGGACCATCACCAACATCAGAGACCACACCAAGTGGCACAGATTCTGGAGCCAATATTGATCCCTTCTCCCTGAAGGACCTTCGAGGCCTAAGGAAGGATTATAGGTGACAGCCCGATGAATCTATAATTAGTTGGCTAGTCCGCCTTTGGGATGCGGCAGGGGAGGCTACCATTCTGGATGGCACTGAAGCGAGACATTTAGGATCCCTGTCACATGATCCTGTCATCGACCAAGGCATGATGAGGAGGGCTAGCCCTCACAGCCTCTAGGAACGGGTCCTGGACAGCGTAGCACAAAGATACCTGTGTGCAGATGACCTCTATATTCAGCAGACACGGTGGAAGACCATAGAACAGGGGATCCAACGCCTGAGGGAGATGGCAGTGGTAGAGATAATTTTTTCAGATGACATAACAACTAGGAATCCGGACTTCGTACCGTGCACACCTGTAATGTGGAGGAAACTTGTGCGCCTTGGGCCACCTGAATACGCTTCTCCTCTAGCAATAATGAAGCGGGATGAGATGTATGAGACTGTGCTCGATATGGCAAAGAAGCTTCGGGCATATGCAGATGCTGTACATGGCCCAACTCATGCCAGAATTGCAGCTTTGGAAACACGACTGCAGAAATTAGAAGACAAAATAGAGGAAAGTCGTAAGAAACTCAGGGAAGAGATTAAGGAGGACCTCCTCCAAATCTCAGCTGTACAAATTAGAGGCCCTAGTATCCAACACAGACGTTCCTCTGTTGGGGAGAGAAGGTACACCCCCACAAGCTGAGTTGTGGTTCTTCCTACGTGAGTCTAGAGAAAACATGAGGAGATGGGATGGGAAGCCTACTGCTGCTCTGGCACAACGGGTGCGTGAATTGAAGGAAGGTAAGAAAAGGGAAGCAGCTCCAGTTGCCCGTACTCGAACTGTCAGGCATAATGATGACGATGACTTGTCCAATCCCCTTGAAGGAACCTCCAAGACATATGTCTCAGGAAAGAAGGATAACCAGGCTTAGAGGGGCCCTGCCTCTAGCCAGATAGAGGTTAGGGAAAACCGAGTTTTTTGGACAGTATGGGTTCTATGGCCTGGCACATCAGAGCCACAGAAATATAAAGCTTTGGTTGATACCAGTTCTCAGTGTACCCTAATGCCATCGGAACATGAGGGAACAGAACCTATTTCCATTGCCGGTGTGACAGGGGGATCACAAGAGTTGACCCTATTGGAAGCCAAGGTGAGCCTGACTGGGAAGGAGTGGCAGGAACATCCGATTGTGACTGGCCCAGAGGCTCCGAGTATTCTGGGCATAGACTATCTCAGGAATGGCTATTATAAAGACCCTAAGGGGTTCAGATGGGCTTTTGGAATAGCTGCCGTGGAGGCAGAGGGCATTAAGAAATTGAACACCTTGCCTGGACTGTCAGAGAACCCATCTGCAGTAGGACTCCTGAAGGTAGAAGAGCAACGAGTACCTGTTGCCACCTCGACAGTGCATCGCCGGCAGTATCGAACGAATCGAGATGATGTGATCCCCATTCACAAGATGATCCGAGAGCTGGAGAGCCAAGGTGTGGTTAGTAAAACCCACTCACCCTTCAACAGTCCCATCTGGCCCGTGCATAAATCTGAAGGAGAATGGAGATTGACTGTGGATTACCGTGCTTTGAATGAAGTGACTCCACCGCTGAGTGCCGCTGTGCCGGACATGCTGGAACTCCAGTACGAGCTGGAGTCCAAGGCAGCAAAGTGGTATGCCACAATCGACATCGCTAATGCGTTTTTCTCCATTCCTCTGGCTGCAGAATGCAGGCCTCAGTTTGCTTTCACCTGGAGGGGCGTGCAGTACACCTGGAACCGACTGCCCCAGGGGTGGAAGCACAGTCCTACCATCTGTCATGGACTGATCCAGACTATGCTAGAAAAGGGTGAGGCTCCAGAACATTTACAATACATTGATGATATCATTGTGTGGGGAAACACAGCAGCAGAAGTGTTTGAGAAAGGAGAGAAAATCATCCAAATTCTCCTGGAAGCTGGCTTTGCCATTAAGCAAAGTAAAGTTAAGGGACCTGCTCGGGAGATCCAGTTCCTGGGAGTGAAGTGGCAAGATGGACGGCGCCAGATTCCTTCTGATGTCATCAACAAAATCACAGCTATGTCCCCACCAACCAACAAGAAGGAAACACAAGCTTTCTTAGGTGCTATAGGTTTCTGGAGGATGCACATTCCTGAATATAGTCAGATTGTGAGCCCTCTTTACTTGGTTACCCGTAAGAAGAATGATTTCTATTGGAGCCCCACACGACAAGTTGCACAAGCTATCGAAGGAGAAGGTGGATCGAGTCAACTCACGGAGCTCAAAGCCGGTCAGTTGGCCCTGGACATTGCTGAAGCAGAGAACTGGCCAAAACTTTACCTTTATACTGATTCCTGGATGACAGCCAATGCTCTGTGGGGATGGCTGAAGAGATGGAAGGAGGCGAACTGGCAGCGCAGAGGAAAACCAATTTGGGCTGCTGAAGAATGGAAAGACATCGCTACCCGGTTAGAGAAACTACCTGTGAAGGTTCGCCATGTAGATGCCCATGTCCCTAGAAGCAGAGCTAATGAGGAGCAGCAGAACAATCAGCAGGTAGATCAGGCTGCAAAGATAGGGGAGTTGAAGATAGATCTTGACTGGGAGCACAAAGGAGAGCTGTTCCTAGCATGATGGGCCCATAATGCCTCAGGCCACCAGGGTAGAGATGCCACCTATAAGTGGGCATGAGACTGAGGGGTAGATCTAACCATGGATAGCATTTCTCAGGTTATTCATGACTGTGAGACATGTGCTGCCATTAAACAGGCTAAGCGGGTGAAGCCCCTCTGGTATGGGGGGCTGTGGTCCAAGTACGAGTATGGGGAGGCTTGGCAGATTGATTACATCACGCTGCCTCAAACCCGCCAAGGCAAGCGCCATGTACTAACCATGGTAGAAGCCACTACGGGATGGTTGGAAACCTACCCCGTGTCTCATGCTACAGCCCGCAACACCATCCTGGGCCTTGAAAAGCAGGTCCTTTGGAGGCATGGTACTCCTGAGAGGATTGAGTCAGACAATGGGACTAATTTTAAAAATAATCTTATTAACAACTGGGCTAGGGAACATGGCATCGAGTGGGTGTACCACATCCCCTACCATGCACCAGCTGCAGGTAAAGTGGAGAGGTACAATAGATTGTTAAAAACCACTTTGAAAGCACTGGCGGGGGGGGGGTCTTTCAAGAACTGGGAGCAGCATTTAGCAAGAGCCACCTGGTTAGTTAATACACGAGGTTCCACCAACCGAGCAGGTCCTGCCCAGTCTGAGCCCCTTAATATAGTAGATGGAGATAAAGTCCCAGTGGCCCATGTCAGAGGTTTTTTGGGGAAGACAGTATGGATTAATCCTGCCTTGAGTACAGGCAAACCCATTTGTGGGATTGTCTTTGCTCAAGGACCAGGTTATACCTGGTGGATAATGCAGAAAGATGGAACAACCCATTGTGTACCTCAGGGAGATCTGATTGTGGGATGATATCATTGTTTGCTGAGCGTTACCACCATTATCTGTACATTAGATCATACAGATATGAGACAGAAGGAAACGTGAAAGTGTCAAAGGTCTGAGCAAGTAAGATGGAAGGAAATGTGTAAGTGTGGAAGGTTTCAGCAAGTGAGAAGAAAGTTTTTTTATTGTGTTCAGTAACATGTTCACGATATGGGATAAGGGGTGGAATGTCCTGGGGTGACAGGACATTTTCATGCTTTGTATCCCAAATCGTGTGTTTCTGTTCCCATGTTCTCAGTTTGTTTTGTCTATAGCTGAGCCCCTCCCCCGGCTGCTTGCTTTTGGCTTGCTTGCTGCTAGCTTTAGGCTGCGTTGCTGGCTTTGCTCTCTTGCTTTCTGCTTTTTTGCTTGCTTTTTGCTATTTTTCTGCTTTTGTTTTTCCCCTTCTTTCCTTCCTCCCCTTCCCTGAAGACATCGGACCTGCTTCGGGCCCTGATTCGGGAACGTCAAGGGAAAACCCCCCAGAGTCTGCACCTGAGAGAAGCTTTGGCACCCTCCCCAGCAGAGACTGCTCACCCTCTCTTGGACTGGTGAAAACATTTGTTGTCATCTCGGACTGTTTTTCTTGTGTTGGGGAGTGTTTTTTTTTGTTGTTGTTGTTTCTTAATAAACAAGTTTTTTCCACTTTTCCTCTGAGGAAATTCCTCCCGAACCCGGTGGTGGGGGAGGGAGTTGTGGAGATTTTCCCCTGATTTTGTCCTAAAGCAGGACACCAGCAGAGCAGGATAATACATGGCAGCATCTGTTCTGCACTCAGTAGTATAATTTTACCTGCTGGTCTCAATGCAGTTTAGTAAGGAATCTGAGTCCATCTTGAGGGCTTTTGTTGTTGGGGAAAGGACTGGTCCTGCTCATCCCTCTTTTCTTCTAGCCATGAAATTCTGTCTCTTCCCTGTGATGCTTCTGTCATCCTCCTCATCATGTCATTGAGTTGTTCCATTTGTAAACCCAGGAGAAAAGTAACTTGGCTTTTCTATTTCCCTCAATTTAACAAAAGAAGGGGAGAGGGTACAAATTGTTTTTTATGTGCAAGGATCTGTTAGGTCAGTTTAGTTGTCTCATGCTGTTCTCTTGAACTATAGTTCCATAATAAGTTTAAAGCCAGTTTGACAGTCAAGCAGCGAACAGGCTGCTGAGAGAGGTGATCAGTGCCCCATGCCTGTCAGTGTTTAAGAGGCATTTGAGAAATGCACATAACATGCTTTAGCTTTTGGTCAGCCCTGAAGTGGGGTGGGGGCAGCAGGACTAGGTGATCATTGCAGGTCCTTTCCAACTGAAATAGACTATTCTGTGTCTTGTGGCCACCCATCTGTTGTGTCTGGTGTGACACTGCACAGCTATTTCCTCATCCCCATTTTCTAATTTTGAGTGCAAGTGTGTGTGTATTGCTGCTGTTGCATTGCATTGAGACTAGGATCCAGGATAAATCTCACTTTGGGAGGATGGAAGCAGGTTAAATTGAGCAGAGGAAGGCTGGGAGTTCTAGTGACTCTGCACAACTCTGTTGTGTTCTGTGCGTAGGTGTAACTGTGTTTTGAGGCTATCTTCAAAATTGTGGTAATGCAGCTCTCATTAGGAGGAGTATTATGGCTCTTTCTGGCACTTTTTTTGTGCTGGCACTAACCTTCCAACCAAGATATACTTTTTAGAAATTTTCAGTCAGATTGGTTCATTAATCCACTTGCTGTCCAGCTGGGTACATGGTCACTACTGTGAATGATACAACATGGGGCAAGTACATGTGAATGAACTGTTCTGGCAAGGGCACAAATTAAATGGGTTAAAATAACCAGGTAATTGTGGCCAAGTCTTACATCTGCTACTGAGTGTTATGAAAACTGGAGAAACTTAAGTCTGGTTAAGACTTCAGCCCAGAACTGGTTTAGTGTGGAAACACTACCAGGAAATTAATCCTCTGTTGCTGGTTGTAGAGATAGGTCCGAACAGCCTGCTGAGGAGCTGGAATATTTCCAGAGGCAAAGCTCACTTAAATGTGTGGCATAAGACAGTTGTAGAAAAGCTCAAGTCACACTGTGCACTGTACTTTAAACACAGCATTGAGTGATTTGCTGTATCCCAGACCTTCTCACCATTTAAACAGTTTGCATGGCTTCTAATGGAAGAGGGTGCCACAGCTTTAGCAGCCATCTGGGGCATGGAAAACAGGTTTATGCCAAGTCAGGGCCTTTTTGAGGTTAATAGGAGGTAGAGAAAGTGCAATGTTTGTTTTTGGCCCACTAGATCAACTTTCAGGCTTCAAAAACTTTCTCTTTTGGCAAAAAGCTTTTATTGGGTTTAATTTTAGCTTGATCTAATGCAAGAGAAAAGAATCCCTCATTTGTAAGTATGGGACAAAAAAATGTGTTATAATGTATGGAGTTTATCCCCTTTTTAAACTTGCTCAGCAGACTGGTTTGTGGGTAAGAAGTGAAGAGTTACAAGGCACTGTATAACTGATACACTACACAGCCAGTTTGTTTTGTTTTTCAGGGCAGTATGACAGCAATGACTGTATTTTTTCCTTTGGATACTGCTAGGCTTAGACTTCAGGGTAAGTGTCAAAATCTAGTTTCTTTGTACAATGGCATTTCTGTTCATCTCGGCCTGGGCACTTTTAAAGGTTGTAGGGGGGTGTTCTACATGAACAGAACTCTTACTTGTGTCACAGTAACATTATTTTTCCAGTTGAAGGTAATACTTCCTTCTGAAAGTTGGGCAACCTTTTAATTAGCTGAAAAGGCTGTGTGCTCTGTGGCTTTTACATGATTATCTAAGACCAAAGACAAAAACAAAGATGCGAGATTGCACAGGATTATATTTATGTGTTGTTGTTTGTGGCTGCTGAGAACACTTCAAAATGCAGGGGCAATATCATGAAAAACAACTCTAGAATTATTCCAGAGGATGGTTTAAAAGGAAAAGTCAGGGTTAGAACTGGGATTAGGAATATCCAATATTTACAAAAATGCACCTGGGTATAAACTATGTTGTTCTAAAACTCCGTCTTCTAATCAAAAGTCACAGAATCACCAAGCATTTTAGAGCTATGACTAAAGCTCTATTAAGAACTGGAGGGAGATCATCAGCCAGGTCGTCAGAAGTATGTGGTTGAGAAATGAACAGCTTTCAGTGCAGGAAGAGACTGCTTTACTAAGGCTTGGCTGTTTGTAGGTGAGCTGTAGGAGATTGCTCTGCTACTGGTGCTGGTGTGCTGTCCAAGGAATAAATTGAGAGCGGTTAGGCAGGCCCAGTTCTAGCCCGCTACCTAAGGGGAACCTACCTTCGGTTCATGTCACAGCTGTTAGGAACTGGTAATTTCAAATACTCTGGAGCACAACAGAACCTGCCAGTCTGGGGATGAATAAAAAAAAAGGAAGTAGTCTTACCTAGGAAAAAAAAAAAAAAAAAGAGAGAGAGACAGAAATAGGGTGTTTCTATCCTTTAGGAGGAAGAAGAAACATGTGCTTGTAGGGTATATTCAGAATTGCAAGGACAAGGACTTGAAAAAGAGTGCTAAAAATTTGAATCATCTGAAATTTTGGTTCTTTTGCTTTCCAGTTGATGAGAAGCGGAAGTCAAAGACAACACCAGCAGTCCTTTTGGAAATAATCAAAGAAGAAGGCCTGTGAGTAGATACTAATTTTCTGTTTGTCTTATTGTAGACAAGCTCTAAAACTAATTTGAATATGCTTTTGAGGTGGAACACTTACCCTGTATCTGTCTGGACAGATTTTTATTCCAAATGGAAATGTCTCCATGCAAGTGTGATATGACTTGCATAATCTTATGTGTTCATCTTTAGCTAACTAGGATTAACTTTCTTGAGCACCTTATGCAATTGATCTGTTCAGTGATGCAACTGTGCCTTCATTAATGAGGTAGCTGTGCCTCCTCAGAAATGCAAATGTACCTTCATATACCTGATCAACCAGCTTTGTCTGCCTGGATTCTGGGGTGTGTGAATTTCTCAGTAACCAAGATGAAACTCCTGGACAACTGAGCCACTTCTAAGAGGAGATTTGAGACATGTTTCCCAGTTGGAAGGTTTTTTCCTTCTCCTAAGCATGTAGAAGTAAACAACACATGACACTTTTTGCTGGTGTGATTCAACATCTGTCTAAAGGCAGTTAACATTTATCTATGCTGTGCTTTAGTATTTGTCATAGTCTGAGTTGAGCTAGCTGGGAAAAACAGTTTTATTATGCCTGTCCTTGTTGGAAATATTTTCCTAACTGAATCCCTGGAACTCCTAAGTAGACTAGAGCTTCCAGGACATTAGAGCTGACAAAAGTTTAACTTGGCCCATAAATGCTGTGTCACCTTTGAACTTGGACAATTGTACACATGAGGAGTTCTCTGCCAGCTGATCTCTCTTGTTCACATTCCCATATTACCTCTGTCACGTGATGGTGACAAGTAAACTTCAATTAAAAAAAAAAGGTTAAAAGTAAAAAATAAAAATGAAGAAATTAACTGAGGTGGAAAGACTGCAAAACTGGTCATCCTACTTTTCCTGTGAAAGAAAAAAATCAGTAGCTTTGGCAAGGGAGGAACATTGCTCCTTCCAAAGGTATTGGGAAGGCCTGGCAAAGCAGTGGTACTAATTTAGATGTGTCTGAAGTTAACAAAAAAAGGCCAAACAACAACAAAACTCAAATACGATGTGAGATCATAACATTTTGTTCACATTAGCTTATAGAATCTTGTCTCATTACCATACTTTTGTGAGACTCCTTCTCTCATCTAGATAAAACAAATAGGTTGAATTTGTTTCATTTGTTTGATAGGTTAAAGGATTTCCTGCAGCTTATTGAACAGCTTTCTTCCCTGCACTTCCATCCTTTTCTAGGTGATTGGAAAGGTGTTCACTAGTATATAACAAGCTTTTCTCAAGATTGCAGTGAATCATAGATGCTACTACTGACAACTTAAGTCATTAAAATAAACTCATGGGTTTTGTTTTAGTTTCATGTTCTGTACTACAAGATGTTTCATTTGAAAATCAACAGAAGTCATTCTTAATAAATCAACCAAGTCCAAACTAACACTCAGTTAGAGGACATGGTCCCTAGAGGATGCTTCTTTCTTTCTTTTCCAGCACAGAAGAGACAGGTAATATAAGAGTTGTTTTAATTGTCTTGTGAACAACTGCATAGTCAGGTAATTTGTAACTTTATGGTTAGCTAAGCTTGTAACTTCAGAAGCAGTCATCACAATAAGGTGTATTCCCAGCTACATGGAAGGGTGAAGCACTCAATGGATTTGAGATTAAAAAGTACCATAAACATTTTAAGAAAAGTCAGATGTGGTGTTTACCAGCCTTGCATCTTTTACAGTCTTACTGGAGATCCTTAAATTCTACATACTCCCAGTATTTTAAAGAATTCTAAAAAGCCTCCATAATTAGTGCTCTTTGGGTGATTTTTTATGCTTTTAACATGATACCAGCACTCTTCTTGTTGTTCTGTGCAACTCCAGTGAAGGTGTGTATCATTACCCTTTTTTTGGATATGTTGTAGAATGTGTTGGGAATGTAGGACAGCTGTTGAAGTGTCCCTATTTTACAGGATCATCAGGCCTGTCAGAGAAGGGAGCTTTGTTAGTCAGTTGTTATGAAATAATTTCTAAATCAAGACAAGTTTAGATGATATTCAGTCTTTTATCTGTGATTAATCTAGTTAAATTTAACTATGTAATGTCTTTTTCTTACTTACCTGACTGATTCGCCCTAGATTTTACAGTAAGGCATTTGTTAGAAATTCTTCCCATGTATGTATCTTGTGTCCCCAGGTTGCATCCTTTGCAAAACTCTCCTAGGTGGAGTATACGAATTTCAGTAATTAGTCTTCAGTTCTTAGATTTTGTGTGAGAATCCAGATACTTTTTTTCCTTACTCAGGAGTTAAGTATGGTTTGTTACCATTGCTAATAAAGACATATTTAGTTAGTACTTCCTGTAGTATACAGCATTGTATCTCTAGGATCCTCCACCAACACATAAAATCAGCCAGATCACATAAATACTTTACTGATTCTTACTGTGACTCTTTGCTCTCCATTAGGTTGGCACCATATCGAGGATGGTTCCCGGTTATCTCCAGCCTTTGCTGCTCCAATTTTGTTTATTTTTATACATTTAATAGTCTTAAAGCCCTCTGGGTTAAAGGTCAGCATTCAACCACAGGGAAAGACTTGGTTCTTGGGGTTGTTGCAGGTAATACTTAAAAATCTCCATTTTGTCAAGAATGTATTTTTGGTATATTCTATCTAATGATTTTCATTATGAAGTTCTCTGGAGGCCACAATGAGTGCTCAAACCTCCCACAGTATGCAGACCTGCTTCTTTCTGATTGCTCCTCTGTGTCATCCCCGCTTCCTAAGGAGATGCATAAACCATTCCTGTTGTGAATTCTGGCACAAAGCACAGTGCTCTTGAGGCTTAGTTTGATACTTGTGTCTGGTGTGGTGCTTACCAGGTGTCTAAGCATCATCACTAAGATGCTGAAGACAAGTGGCAGAGAGAGGTGATAGTTGGGTTTTTTTAAGAGGCAAAGCTATATGCCAAATTTAAAATAATTTCAATTACAGCAAGAAATTTTAATGTAAACATTTGGGTGTCAGTTTTCAGACTTGGTTTTGGGTTATCACCTGAAAGTGACAGTAAGTTCCTAGATAAATGCAGGTCCGATGGGACCATATGAGCTTTTTTGTTCTATCTTATTATGTGGATGTTGCAGTGCCTTCTTTGAAGGGATGGTAACATTAGTGACTTTTCTAGCACATCCAGTGTGAAAAGTTACCACTGTGGACTTTGTGTTTGCTAGTGATATTCAGAGACTGTTGCTTATGCAAATGCACAGAATCAAGCTGATTAAAAACAAAACTGTGAAAAGAGCCGTTGGGTTTGGGTGTTTTTGGGGAGGTGGGGGAGGAGTTGGTTGTTTCTTATACTTTCAGTGTAGGTGTAATGACTGGCTGAATAGCTGGTGGAAGTAAGGAAAGAAATTCTGAAGTTTGACTGTATGTCTGTGGTAAAATTCCGTATAAGTATATTTCGGAACAAAGGATACAGGAATTAGGGTACAAATTATCATTTACTTTTCCCATATGCTGTGTTGCTTTTTTTTCCTTATTCCTACCAGAAATTTCAGTAGCATGTGAATCAGGGGGGATAAGAAAACATTTGAAATCTTCTGTTTCATTCTGATTTTCTTTGTGCTGTGTTTTGCATTAGGAGTAGTGAATGTACTCTTGACCACCCCTCTCTGGGTAGTGAACACACGCCTGAAGTTGCAGGGAGCAAAATTCAGAAATGAAGACATTGTACCAACCAATTACAGAGGCATAATAGGTAAGATCTTATTGTTGTCTTCAACCAAAGAGAAGGTCATGAAATGAAATGTATCAAGGACTTGGAAGACTTTTGTTCATGTACGTGATTTTACCCTGTAATCTCTACACTACTCTGTCACTTTGCAGTCATTGAGTTTTACAGAAAACTGGACTTGGCTATTTGTGATGGTAATTAGGAGTTTACAGTGTGCACTCCTGTAACTAAAATACCTTTGCAAGGGCAGATATGTTATCATAAAATAATGGAGCAGTAGTGAGCCCCATGAAGTGGTGCTGGGAATCTGAGTTTGGACAAACAGTCTGAAAATTAAACTTCACTCACCTTAATCTTTTAATCACTCACATGTTCAGGCTGTCCTCCTTTCAAAACCAACCAACCAACCAACTAAACATTACTGTTGTTTTGAAGGAGATTTGGAAGACTTTGATGTGAATGCCGCATGTGTAAAAAAAAAAAAAAAAAAAAAAAAAAAAAAAAAAAAAAAAAAGAGGGGGCTGCCTGTGCAGATGATAAGTTTTGTTTATGTTAATGATGATGTGAGCAAGAACCTCCTTTCCCCTACCTTTCTGTTAACTTCTGGATTAAAATGGAAGATAAAAATGCTTGCATAAAAGATTGCAGTGGACTTGTATACACTTTGAGTATTAGGCTTTAACAGTTACTTCTCATATGTTTTATATTCAGAGTTTTGTATTCAAAATGTTAATGATTTTTTCCTCACCTTTTGTCTCAGATGCCTTTCATCAGATAGTACGGGATGAAGGAGTCTTAGCTCTGTGGAATGGTACTTTACCCTCCTTGCTACTGGTCTTCAATCCTGCTATACAGTTTATGTTTTATGAAGGTTTTAAACGAAATCTGTTGAAAAAGCAGCTGCAAGTGAGTATGTTTTGAGGCCAGATGATGAATATGCTCTGTTACAAGACAGGTTTTTCAATATGCATCACTTGAACAAATTCAGAGTGTAGGTTTGGTTTTGGTTCTTGTATTTTTGAGTGGGTTTTTGAATTAGTGTGACCAAAAAGAGTTCAGCATCATGAAATGAGACAGGAATCTTTCCCTAGGGAGGAGATTCCTGTAATAAATTCTTCTACCTGTAAAAATAAAACGGAACCTTTTGTCCACATTTGTTTGCATATGTTCACATGTCTTGATTTAAAGTAGAGATTTCAATTCTAATATATCTTTTATAAATGACTAATATATTCTAATATAATTCCAATATATTCTAATATATCTTTTATACTGACCGTTTTGAAGTCTGCTTTTAACCCTTATTGCAGTAAATAATAACCTTTTTTTTCCTGAAGACCTCAATTTTTCAATATAATTTTTCCAAGGATGGACACTAGAATTAAACATAGCATTGCAACCATACCTTCCTGATTTTGTGAATAGAGTTATAATCACTTTTCTGTCCCTGCTTTATAGTGTTCTTCTTTTTCCTTATTCCTTTTTCTTGTCTATATCAGATATAGAATCTCAGCTGAAGTCATATTCCTTTTATATTCCAGCAAACTGTCAAGCATTTGTATTACGTTTTCACATAACGTCATAATATAATATATCTTTAAGATGCAGTACTTTGCTGTTAATTTGTGATTTTAGAATGTTAGGTCATACCAGTATGTTACCAAGCCATCTTGTTTTTCCTGGACACATAGTGAGATTATTTTTACATCAATGAGGTATGGGGTTTTTACTGTCTTTAGTTAATACTGTAGCTGTAGCACCCCGTTTGTGCCATATGGTTCTACTTAGTTACATTATGCACATTTTTTGAATGATGAGCTTAGTTTCCATCTGCATTGTTACTTTCTTGTTGGCTAATAATGTATTTATTTATGTATTTATTTCTTGTGTTTCTTTGAAATTGCTTAGTTCCATCTTAAATTTGGGCGTTCCTTTGACCATGATCAGTGAAGAGGGGAAATATTTCTTTTTCAGCTAGGAATTTTAATTTTTACTTTAGAAAACATTTTTCTTCCTATTTGGTCTTTTCCTGGTTGTCCTAAATATATCAGGTTGACCTTTATAATGATGTTCATGCATGAGTGTATTTTTGATTGCAATCAATATATTTTAGAATATATTTTGAGCATGTTTTGATATGGGGACCTACTTATGTTCAGTGATTAATCCACGCTGTTAGACTGAGATGCACTGTAATTGGCATAGGCTGTAACAATGTATTTGGTGCATCCTGGAGCAGTGTGAGCTTTGGTGCTGAGGATGGGCTTCAGCAGGGGTTCTTAACTAATAGGAGAAGAGATTTTTAGCCTATGGCATCGAGACTAAAATTCTGCCTGGGAATGTAGTCATTATGTCTCAGGAACACAGAGTGGTGTTCAAGGAATCTTTCGCTGTCACCTTTTCACAAGCACTGTATGACTTTTTGGTTTCACTGTTGCAAAAACTGAAATCCTTATTGATTGATGTATGTTTAAATGATACTTCCTTATCTTTTGTCTACTCTTGGTCCTTTGAAGTGGTCTAATTGTATGGCCTTATATCAACCATGTTTTAGTAGTCTAGTTATATTGAGAAATGCAAAACCAGGTGGAAGTTACAAATAAACTTAAGATGTAGGAAAGTAAGTTACTTGAACCAAAACCAACTCTTTAAAATGAAAGACCCTGAGATTTCATGAAATCTTTATGCCAAAGATCCTTAAATGATCAAGTAGCAGTTACCAGTACAGAATCCCCAAATACAAATGGGTAATTGGCTGTTTTGGCACAATGTGGAAGTAAATTTCTTCTTATCTGTTGAACAGCTCACATCTTTGGATGCTTTTGTCATTGGTGCAATAGCCAAAGCAGTTGCCACCACCCTTACTTATCCTCTGCAGACAGTACAGTCAATTCTGCGGGTAAGTAATTTCATTTCATGGTAACTCTGCTTCTGACTTGGTCTGTATCATGCAAGCCTTGTTCACATGGCTTGTTTTTATATGTGTTAATGGACTCATTCTTTTGGGAGGCATTTTTCCCAATGCAAGTCATTGATTAGAATGAGTCTCCTCTTTGGTTTTGATTGAGCTTGGTATACTGGTGCACATTTGTTTCAAATAGCTAGTAGGATCACCAGTGTATTGTATTGGTACAGTGTCTCACAGAAGCTGAGGCACCGTACTGCTTTTAGGCACTATAAAAAGGTACATTTACTTCTTGGAATATAAATGGAAAATGTGTCAAGTGGGAAGTTCAAATCAAATCTTCTAAAACCAGTCTGTTTCTAGATGAACTATGCTAATTAAAAAAAAAAAAAGTTCTGTTCATAGGTTTTGTTGTTCAGATGGTGGTCTGACCTTGTTGATGTCCAGAAGGCGACTCATCAGGGGACACTGAGCTCCCTCATAAATAATATTTTTAACTATTTGCCTGGCCATATAGGCTAATTCTGGTGGTAATGGAAACACTTGCATTTATTCTTACTTGCAATTTGTATATGTGGTGGATAATGCTGCTGCTTTCAGAATGTTTCAATATTGTTGTAATACTGACAAGACAAAACTGGGGAGTAGAAAGGAAGGAGGAGACCAGGCCATGTGTAAGCATATTGTACTTTAATTTCCGTGCTTTAAACTCTGTGACAATTAAATATTAATAAGTGTTTCCACATGAAATATATTTTCTTAAGTAAGGAGGAGTCTTAACTTGCTTGTGCAGTAAAGCCATTGTGTATGTTCTAAAACTTGGACGGATTTGGAGAATGAGTTGAATTGCTTAAAACAAGCCTTTCATGCTAAGGATATCGCTTTTAAGGCTTCTCTAATAAGGGAATTTTTGTGTTAATTGTTCATCTGGAAAAAGTAATTTCAAGCAAGTTTTTAAATAATTTGTAACTCTCTATAAGAGTGTAATAAATGTATCTTGATTTTTCATAACCTGTAAAAAATAGCTAGCATGCTATATATCAAAGTAAGAGGACTCGAATATGCTTACTGTGCAATTTTGTTGGCAGTCATTTTTTCTGAAGTTTCCATAATTTTTGATCAGCTGAATTAGTGCTTTCTTTCAATGCCTTATCCTGTTTTAACGGCCTGGACACATCTCAGTAGTAGCTAAACTAATAACACAGACTTCTGCTACTGGAGTGGCAGATACACAAAAACATTTAAGCAAAAATAGCCCTGTTAGAGTAAGTTTGTGACATCAGTCTGTTTTTAATTTGTGATGCTCCTGTTTACTCCTGGTGTGAAAGAGAACTGGAAGGAAAGTTGGAGTGCTCTGTTTTAGGCTGAGCATTGCACAGCAGTGCAGGTTTCGTGGAGCTGCAGCCACAAACCGGCTTCAGCCCTCATTCCTTTCCATAGTTCCTAGAGAAGTGGTTGCAGTCTTGAGGTTTCATGATTTTTCTGTCTCCTTTTAGCGTTTTGCTTCTTCTTTTTTTGTTTGTTTTGTTTATAAACAAAATTCTTCTGACTCTTAATGACCGTGTAAAAAGAAAACAACAACAACAACAACAACAACAACACCACCAAACCAAAAAACAAACCAAATTAAAAAAATCGAGTGCCAGTCCATCCTCTCCCTGTGATGATGGGGAAGACAAGGACTCTGTTTCTAGTTCTGCAGTCACTAGAATGACTTCTCTCTCTTTGCTCTATGAAAGGATAGCCAGGAGCCCTGAACACATCTGTCAAGGATGGCAGAAATGTGTGTCTGTGACAAATCTGCTGTCCAGTTCAGACTTGGGCTACTTTGTGATGTGTTTTCTAATTTAAAGTTGGCATTGTTCTAGTTGATGAAGTTTTGTCACTGACATGAAGTAATGTTAGAAAAAAGTTATGAGTAAAGGATTAATATTTTCAGAACTAATGTTCTGCATGAAAAAATATATATGTAGGTGTTTTTAAAGCAATTTTAGCAGATTTACACACAAACGAAGTTCAATATAATTCATATAAACTTACACATCATAACTAAATTCTGTCATCAAAGTAGTACAGAGCTTTTTTTTTCTTTTTACCCTTAAACCTTTAGAAACTTACTCTGTTTTGAAAGTTATTAGGGTTCTTTGTAATAACACCTTTGCTTTCAACTCTTTGGCACAGTTCTCTTCTTACTGCCATGTAATGAACAGTTATCCTGTGTAATTGACAGCGGTAGCAGCTTCCAGCTTTGCCTTTTGGTATGTCCTTCTCCCAGTCATTAAAACTATGTGTGTTGGTTTAGCACATATGGTAAAAACCAATTAGTGATTGACTTTGAAATTGACAACCACATTAACCAATTAAGTATAGGTATACACCTCTGGGTCACACACAGTCTTAAAATCAGCAAGAGGCCGGGACACCGCCCTTTTTCCCTTCCGCCCTCAGAGGAAGTAAGAAGGCGGTGCCGGCTCTCTCCTTTCGGCGGGGCCGGGACGGCACGGGCTTTTCACGGGAGGTCCGCCTGATCCGGTGACTCCCGTGCCAGGGGAGGGCTGAGAATATGCCCCCATCCCGGCCTGGATCCTGTTTTTAGCAGCTGTAAAACACCCTGCTGCTTCTCCCTGCTGCGGGGAGAGCTGGCCCGAGGCCAGTGGCCCTGAGCCCTTTCCCCCAGCGGCGGGAGGGGAGCCTGCAGCTTCTGATGGCAGCTCTGAGCTGGGCCACCCCGGATGCGACCAAGGGGTAGAGGGGGAGGCATCCACCAGCCAGGCCGCTCCAAGATCCCTCGGCCCGAGTTCTCCCCATCCCTGCCCCACGGCTTTTGAAAATCCTAGAGGCCCAGCAGAGATCGAATGACCGCCACAGGCCCGGGCAGATTTAACTCTTTCTTAGAACCAGATGGAACTTCCAGGGCACTGGCCCTTCCCTGAGTGAGAACAAAGTGATTGAACATAGAGAAGACACAGCATGATAGTCAATGAGGAAAATGAAAAGACTATTGGGAGAAGGGATGGAGGAGTTTGCCATTGAAGTCTATATATAGATTACCCTTCTAAATAATGGGAAAAGAATGCATTTGGAGAGATGATTATTTCGATTTGTGGATTTTGAGCAAAGGTGTTTGTGATGGACTGAGTAATATTGAATTAGAATCTCTGATTCTTGTGGTCCCATGAGATGCTTGAACAGAGAGAGATGAGAAGCCCTCTGCACCAGTGAAGAAGTGAGAAGACATCTCTGTTCCCTGAGATGAAGAATCCTTTGCCTTTGGAGTTGTTAATTTTTAAAAAATGACACCCCAGTATGTGGTATGCTTGAGTCCATGGTCCATAAGCAGCTTGGGTAACTGTTAATGGGAGGGGAGTTCACAGAAGCAGGGGTTTTTTGCGGTCCCCCTGGGCTGCTGTTTTTGTGAACCACAAGAGAACTGTTCTAGGTTGTCAGTGTGCAAAATTTCATGGTAGACTAAGAGACACTCCTCTCCCTTAAGAACTGACGAAAGATTATTTTTGAATTGTGAAACTGACTGAAAAATCCCAAGTTTTGTCTCTTTATGTTGTTTGTGAGAAAGTGAACACTTTGTGGTGGGAGGAAGAGCATTTTGAAAGTTTCATTTTTTGATTTTTTTTTTCTTTTAGTGTGTGTATTAATAAATCTGTCTGTTTATATCTTTAAATTTGGGCCTGTTTTGCCTTTGTCTCCAAATCTCCGGTCTCACAGCAGAAACAGTATTTAAACCGCTGCACTAAATTTCGCCAACAGAGACAGGTGAATGTGAAACCACTACACTATTTTTAGTGTATTTTTAGTGTTTAGACACTGGTTTTACTCATTATACAGTGAAACTGCTCTTTAGCCTATGTGTCAGTAAAGAGCAGAAAAATTAAATTTGCGTCTGGAGGTACAGTAATACCATTAATGTTCTCAGTGATCCCAGATGAAAACGTTCTCTTTAAAACCAAAGTATTTTTTCTCTGTCATAGAGAATGCTAAGCGCTTTGGGAAATCTGTAGTAAACACTGAAGTGTTAACATCCTAGTGAAAAATTAATGGTTTTCTTCTCTCTTGATGAACCTTTGTAGTACAAAAATTGTCCAATGATGGAGAAAAGAGGGGAATTAGGTGGTGGTGTACTGGAAGTGTGGTGTAGTGTGGAAGCTGTGAGTAATCTGGGCAGTGACTGACAGTGTAATTTGCAACATAGCAAATTAGCAATTTTTGGGGGTGTGTCTGAGTCTTTGGCAATAATTCTAAACATTGATTTGTCAATATCAGATGGGTAGTTAGTGATGAGAAGATTGTGGATTTGAGTGCATATTTACCTAATAACAGGAGATTTTCACTAGCATTGTGTTGCTGCTGTTTCCACCCAAGTTATTAAAACACATAGTAAAGGAACCTGTATCACTCTAGCATTCTCTTAAAATTTCTGAGCTGCCTAAACCAGCTGGCATACTGTACCTACTGTCAATGCTAATTTCTTACACCTAAGAAATAGCAGGTGCCTGAGCATGTTCTGGTGAAAAACTCATCCAACATGAAGTTGCTCAAGTTCACCTTTCTTAGCACAGAAACTTAATACAGTCTTCAAAAGGTATTAGGCTGTGCTGTTACAAATACAAGCGTGCCAACTCCTGTATATTAATAATTCATAGTTACAGGTTGCTGATAGTACTATCAATCTGTATCAGATAAAAGAATCAATGAATGCTAGAAAAGGAGTTGCTGAAATTGCTATTTTCACTCTACAGCATGCCTGCTGAAAACCAACTTTGGGATAAGCAGATGCAGTGAGTAAAAGAGAAATACTATTTAGGCCAGGTAGGTGGATCAAACAATTTTGAATTCTTCCACAGCAGTTCACACATATGTGCTCCAAGACCATTGCTGGGCAGATAAATTTTGTGTTCAACTATGCAATCTCAATATAGTAATGATTTGCAGATGTGTGAGGGTCTGAATCTTTGTGAAGTGAAAGCTGAGAGAGCCAGAAGGAACTTGCTTTGAGTGTCATATCCCAACTAAGACTCTGCATATTATGCATTTGAGATCTTGAAAACTGCTTCCTCCAGAGCAACTGAGAGGAAATATTTGTTAGAATCCATCTTAAAACCAAACCAAATTACAGTAGTATGTACAGTTTTAATGCTTTCAGTGTGAACTTTGGCCTCTGTTCTCTGCTGGTGGTCATGTAACATGGAAAATGTTTAAAGGGGTTTAGGGTAGGCACTCCAGATTTCATGCATGTATGTTGTTCTCTGCCGAGCACAGTCGGGAAATAGTACAGCAAAATACACTTCCTTTTTTTCAGTTTGGACGTCACAGGTTGAACCCAGAGAACCGAACACTGGGCAGTCTTAGAAATGTTCTTTACCTTCTTCAGCAGAGAGTGAGGTGAGCTTTCCCATTTTATTTCTCCTACCATGATAGAGAAGACTTGAATATTATTAATATTTTGAAAATGTTGCTGGATCTGGATTTTGTTTCCTTTTGTCTCCCTTAAACTTGACATTTGAGTCAACCTGGTTTTTGTAATATATTGTAGAGTAAGCCCACAAAACCAAATTCTCCTAAATGTCTGTACAGTAAGTGACATCAAGGATACATAAAGATACATATGGATACTAATTCATTTCACTTCTCAACTTGAAAAAAAGCAGGTTTCTTGCACAAAAGACCTTAAATTTCTGCAGAATTTTTTCTTTAAGATATTATTAAACATAGCAGGCTCAAGATCAAGAATGGGATTAAGATTCCAACAGTTGTCAATGACTTGTGATATTGATTCTTCTTTGCAGTGTACTGATTTACTTACAGAAAGCTATTCATAGTTGTTTTCTTGTTTGTTGGTTTTTTTGGTTTTTTTTTTGTCTCCTCCTTAGGCGTTTTGGATTAGTGGGACTCTACAAAGGCCTTGAAGCAAAGCTCCTGCAGACAGTCCTTACTGCAGCTCTTATGTTCCTGGTGTATGAGAAACTGACTGCTGCAACCTTCACAGTCATGGGATTAAAGCACTTGCGCAGGCATTGAAAAGGCACCTATGCCAAAGATTCTGGGGTCTAGAAAACACATTCCAGTTCTGAGACTTGGCTGGGTAACAAAGGGTCCTCACTTTCTCTGCTTCTTTTTTCAGCCACCTTTATCTCCAGTATTTGGAGAAATCTAGAATATGCTCTATAGGACCTGTTGCCATGAATTCAGGGATAGCCCATTCCCTATTGTTCTGTGTACTCACTGTGTTAAGAAAAAAACAGAGAACTTATTTAAGCACTTGACATGAATTTTAAACTATTACGTGGTTTGGTTATTTGGTTGATATTCTTGACAAGAATGATTATCTCTCACTATGCTTTCTTCTTTGCCCTCAAATCGTCCTCAGCTATTCTTGTATTTTTACCTTCTGTCAGCAGCTGGTGGGGCTGGTTTTGTGTTATTTTCCTTGACCTGTGTTTGTCACTTCATATTTGGTTCTTTAAAATAATTAATAAAGAATAACATTTTTGGCATGGTTTTCCTTTACCTTCAAATATGTTTGTGGCACAGGATCTGATGTTTACCCAAATACCTGGTGGTGAGGTCTCTGAACTGCTGGAATGGATATTACAGGTGAGTGTGCAATCTGTCTTCTTGAATCCAGCTATTTTGAATCTTGAAAATTTTGAGTCCAGATACTGGTTAGGTAGGAGGAAGATAACCTCTTGCTTTTTCAAGTCGAGTCCCTCAAGCTGCCTCAAGAAAATGGGCTTGCTACAGAAATACGTGAAGTTTTGTGACCCTGGTACTTGTGAGAATATGTGAATTCACACCATATTCATAGCACACAGGGGGCACTGCCCTATGCTTCAGAAGTGCTATGCCTGCTTAAAAATGTGCTTTTTTTATTTTTCCACTGGTATTCCCAAACCATAAAGCCTAAAAGTCATAACTGTTTTCCCAGTTAGTGTATGTGTGTATGTTCTTTTTGCTTAGTTTTGGTCAGTATTCCTAGACCCTAGAATCCAAATTAAATTGTGCTCTGTCCATTGTTAAGTTTGCAGTAGGATTGTTCTGAAGAACAGTTTTCTGTTTGAAGTATTGAAAAATTTCATGGCAGTTTTAACACCAAGAATGTCTGGGAGGACAGGATTTGAATGTTGCAGGAAATGCATTACCAAATTGCAAATTGACACCTGTTTTTGGAGTCTGAATTGAGTCAATTTTAAGAATGAAATTGTAAAATAATTCTGCAGATGTTGCAGTGTGTTTTGGGGTCCCCTGTGGGGGGTTCCCTGGGGGGCCCTCCTAGGCTGTGGGTTTGTTGGTGGCAGCAGGCAGGCAGTGAGGCTCCACACGGCTTCTGGGGGTGCTAGTTAGAGGAAGATTTATTGGAGGTTCCATGCCGGGGAGCAGCGTGGTTTCTGAGGGGAAAAGGGAGGGGAAGAAGGGGGAGGGAGGGGGAGAGAGGGAGAGGGTAGGGAGCAGGGGAGCAGGAGCAAGAGGCGGGGAGCCAGAGAGAGCAAGATAGAGAGGCTTCTCGTCTCCCTGCACAGCTTAAGAGGGAGATTCAAAATGGGCATGGCAAAGGACTTGGGGCAATGAAATTACATGATACTTCAGGGGAGGGTTACAGATTTGGAATGAACCGTACACTTTTGAGGGGTGACACAGAGCATACCATTTCACAGAAATGCAACATGCTGATAATGTCTTTTGAACAAGAATAAGAACCTTTACACCAATTACTTCTTTTAAGAGTATTGAGAGTACCTATACAACAAGAATGCCCTTAATTCAATGCTGGTTGACTTTCGGTCCAAGTAGGATTTACATAGACAAGTAAGAATAAAAAGTGCAATGCGCTGTAATTATACTTTGTTAAAGGATGAAAATTAAAGACTGGAGACCTCACCGCTGGAAAAGAATGAATCACAATTCTGGAAATTTCAGTGAAAATACTTTTTTAACTGAAATGACGTGCCGTGTGGAAAGGTAGTCATTTGGGTGTTTTTAATAAGAAATTTGGAATTGGTAGTATGGCTCTTGTTAAGCTACCTCACCTCAAAATTCCTGCTGTCAGAATCATTGTGGGGAAGCAAAGTGGTTCTCATGCCACTCTGGCTGAAATCTGTGTGGCTGTCAGGAGCTGAAGTTCAGCACCTTGGACCTTTCTGGTCTGTGACGCGAAGGAACAATTCCTGCAGAAATATTTTTCTGGTTGCTCTACCTGTAAGAAGAAAGTAAATGCTTGCTAGCATTTGCTCACCAAAAAATAGTTGTCTACCTACCAGTACGGATTCAAAGGGATAAAGTATCTCCTTTTTGCAAAAAAGCCGAATACAGAAGCCCCATGTAAAAGTGTGTTGGTCTTGGCTGTGTCTGTGTTACCATTAAGCTGGAGATGGAACATGGAGGCAGAGTATGAGGTGGTGTGGCAGAAGCAGCTCTAGGCACAACTACCTGCATTCAAATATTGTGTAAATTCATTCAAGAGAACTTAGCAGAAAATATTTTCATCTTCAGGTGAAAAACAGATCTTCACCCTATATTTTTAATACTATTTCTGAGAGAAGAGAAAAAGGAAAGGTGATTACAAAAGACAGCAGCAGAGAGGATTGTCTTAGCTGAATTCCGTCTCTGTAGCGTTTTAGAGATTGCAAAGCAAATGGCTTCTAGGGTATCTGTGATGTTCGGGATGAATTCTGCTCCAATTTGTATTTCAAATAATGTTTCTTGCCGTTGTAGCTTGCCTGTATGGGAGGACGAGATATAACACATTTAAGCTTATTCATTAATGTTATTTGTCTATCTGTCTATCTATCTATCTGTCTGTCTGTCTGTCTGTCGGTCTATCTATCTGTCTATCTGTCTATAGATATATCTTTTGGATATGTATATATCTCAATATATCATATAACAGAAATGCTAATCACTAAGCCTCATTTAGGAGGATGACAACTGATAGGGTATAACATGTTCTTTTTTCTTATGTAATGTTGAATTGCTGAGTATTTGCTGCCAGAGCTGGCTGTACTTTGCTGGAAAAGTCTCTGCATCAGATGATTTTCTGGCTGCACTGAAGAAAGTTATTAAAACCTGAAAGCTGGTACATACCCTTTGTGGGAAGAAAAACAGGATTTACCTTTAGTCTGACCAAGAGGAGTAGAGCGTGCTGCACTGCTGCACTGCAAAGCTTCTTGTCCAGATTAATCCTTCTTTACATGTCTTACTGCTCACCTGCTGAGGATGGAAAAGGGGGAGTGCTGACTCTGCTCCTTGCTGGACTTTTGTAGTAAAGACAGGTAAACACAATCCATTCAGAGGAAAAAACAGGTGAGCTTTCACAACTGGGATATTCCTTGCACAGGTGTCTGTTGAAAAATGTATTCATTGCCATCAATGGAGTTATTTTTACACCAGATGTCAGCTCAGCTGGTGAGCATGGGGGAGGAGAGCACAGGGCTGTGGAAGAAATGGAGCTATGTAGGAGGCCTGTAGTGTTTACGCCCATTGTTGGGGTTTGTCTTTCTTTTTATTTTTTTTATCAATATGATTTAAAGCAAAGAAGAATGAGGATGATGCGATGAGGAAGATCGGTATTAAATCAATTGTTTTTATGTAGTTGTTTAATCACCTAATCTAAAATACTAAATTCTGTGTCTGCAAAGGGTACTTTGTGGGCATTATAATCCTCTCTCTGCCTCTTGCAGTCTTTCACAGCAGAAACAGAGAGGTTTGAGGGCATGGTATGATGGTCTATTTGGGCTGAAGAGCCTTCTTCAAAGCAAGTTTTGCTGGTACAGAAAGGGGCCAGGTCCATCTCTTGCACAAATAAAGCTGTGTATGACTGCATGGTCTGTCCAGGGCTGATGATGCTGACCTAGTGTAAAACTTTACTAGTGTGTAACATCATATCTAACATAATATTCATAGCTTACAGGTTTTGATAGCACTAGATAAAAGAGGATAGCTTTAGGATTCGATGAACAACAGCAGAAGAGATTTTTTGAACTGGCACTGCACCATGCAATAAACTGCTAGAGAGTAAACTTCTTTACTCTTCCTTTGCTTTGTGTTTAAAAGAAATGGACTCCAGAACTTTCTGAAAAATGATAAGTAAAAAGAGATCTCTCCACCTTTCTTTTTGGCTGACAACATTTTTCTCTGCTATTTGTAGCAATGTAGTGAATTTGTCAGAGCAGCCTGGAGCACAGCACAGTCACTTCAAGGTAAGGGGAAGAAGCTCGTGCAAAGACAGATTTATTTCTGTTCTCTGCAGCCAGGGAAATTATCCTCCAGGTACTGCAGCTGGAGGAGAGGAAAGAGCAGGAATTTGGTGGTGGTCCAGATCAGAAAGCCCAGCAAGAAAAGAACCCCCATAACTTGCAGCAATGGTAATGTGAAGTGATAACAAGGCCAGAATCTATCTGTGAGAGATTCTCCAGCACATTACCAGATCCTGGTGTAGCAGTTGCGCAGCGGAGCCCAGCTCACAGGGGTGCTATCGCAGCAGCAATTAACTACACATTTCACAGCCCCATCTCAGCAGTACCAGTGGTGAGGCTTCATTTTAACAATCCCTGACTGAAATCTTGGGTGTATATTCTTTTGGAGCTGGAAGGGTCTGGATAGTCAGAGAGTTTTCTTGTAGAATACCCCATTACTCAGCACTTTTCTGCTGCAGCTGGGCCTGACAATAAGAGAGGAACTCAGGAGACATTTTCTGGGTTGTTAACAGATCCGAGCGGGAGGCAGGAACTCCTGCAGTTTATTTACAAAGAAACTTATATACACCTATAATGTCCATCCACTGGAGGATTAAAATCCCACCTTTCAATTCCACTGGCCAAACTAACTGTCCGTTACCTTTCCTCCTCCCATCTAGAAATATGTAAACAAGGAAAGACAGTTAGCAAAACATGGCCAATGTTTACATCAACAGGCGTGAGAAAAGCTGCACATTCTCTTTCAATATGAGCACTTCACATAAAGGAAAAAAACTCATGGCAACATCTCACCCTTTTAAGTATATTAAAAAAGAAAACAGAAAAAGAAAAATGAACAATTATGTTACAGGATAAAAAGAGAAAGAAAAAAAAACCTGTATAAAATTCACCAACCTTCATTTAGGTAACGGTGTGAGTGCTACATGTTGGTCTGATTCTGCCTTTGTTACCCAGGGTTTCACCGTGAACCCCTTGCAATAACCTGCTCAAAATATCTCGAGCATAGTCTAACATAATTTAACTAACAACCCTCATATTTTTAAATTTTTAGAAGATACAGGGGAATATACGGTGCAAAAGGCAGGAGCATTCCAAGAAAAATTAACCACTCAGTTCAAAATTCTGAACCCCAAAAGTTCTGTCCCAAAACCACAACCCCAACAACATGCACTTTCCCCACAGAGGTCACAATGGCTACCATACATAAAACTGAACCACAGCAAACAATTCCTCTGAGTCCATGATTAACAGTCCGCTGGCTCTCAGCATCACACTGCTCCAATCAGTCCTTGTCCAGCAGCTCCACAGGATCCAAAGTCTCTATGGAGGCCATATAGGAAAAGAGAGGATGCCAGTCCGTGTCCATGTCAATCAGATCTCGAAGAGGCTTCTGTGATGGGTGGCACTAGGGTGGCACAGGGTTTCAGGATCAGACAGGATCAGTCCAATGCACCTGAGGCAGCTCAGCAGACTTTCAACGGCCGCCTTCTTGGCAAAGATTGCAGAACCTGAGGATAGAGAACTTAGAAAACACAAATTGAGCAATTGACTTTTTCTCAAAGAATGCATGATATATAGGATGTGGACGTAGAAACCCACTGCAAGGTCCAAAGAAAACTGACCATAGCTATGTGGCAACATCAACACTTCCTACACTTGAGATGCTGGCTGTAAACCAGCAGAGAATTTTGCTCTTGTTCTAGAGCTTGGGAAACTGTTTCGTTCCCCTGATGTCTTTGGCTTTTTCTTCTTTGCCTCCGACTTTTCAGGCTTGGCAAGGGCTTGGCATGACCCACTGCTTTGCATGTTTCTGCAGTATGGTCTGGATCGCCACATTGTGCGCAGAGAAACAAGGGAGTCACTTTCTGTGCCTCCTTTTCCTGTTCTCCACTAGCCTGAATATCTGCCTGTGTCTCATGTCCATTATTCTGCCCCATATCAGCCGGCTGTGGAGCAGCCGTTGGGGTAATCACCATAGACTCACAGGTGTTCAGAACTGCACAGGTCTGGACCATCTCCAGGACATTAGAAGTCTCTGGAATGGTTTCCAGGAGCCTCTGGCAAGCAGAATTAGCATGGCTTCTTGCCAATTGCTCCAGCAGTATCATTCTTAAGGTGCTATCTTTGACTCTCATCTCTAAAAATTGCATCAGACGCGATATGAACTTACGAAAAGTTTCGCCTGGCTCCTGTTTTATATCTGAGAAGTCTTGCTTTGGGGAAAAGGATAACTTGGTTTTTATCAATGCAGATATCCCTGTGTATCTGCACAGATACAGAACAGTGGGATGAAAACCAGTTTGTACTTCAGGATAAGCATATTCGCTCCTCCCCATAAGTAGGTCAGCTCCGACCCCAAACAAGGGGTCGTCTCAAGGCAGGTGGCTATTTCTGACAGCCATTTCTCCAGCTAGGAATTTCCAACTTTTCTCAAAGGTAAAAACCTGTTGAGGTTCAAACATCACTGATGCAAAACCTCTTATCTCATATGGAAAGATCAAATTCTCAAATTCTGCACTGATCCATTGAATTGCCTCAGTGAAGCTTGTATTATTTTTTGCCACATCCCTTAATAAGGGGAGCGGGACTACCCATGATGGGTCATCATGGCTATGATGCTGTGGAACCAAACCCACAGGTCCCTGAACTGGCTTGGGCAAAGCTGCATCTGCAGACAGCAGCTCTGTTAGCTTAGCAGCCTGATTCGGCTGGGATACAGGACCAGAAATTGCATCCCAATTTATGACAGGGCGAACGTGTACCTCCAACAACGCTTTCGCCTCTTCTTCATCCCCCATAGCCGGCTTGACCCCGTCAGGAGGGCGGGCGGGGGACAGCGACTCACTCAGCCTCCGCTCTGAGAGGGGGGGTGTCGGTCGCACTGGGCAGGGGGGCATGGCAGATCGGCCACAGCTCTCGGCTCCTGCTCTGTCAGGAGATGGGTCGGTGGGCGGGTCAGCGGCAGCAGCGGCAGCCGACAGCCCCTCCCGCTCGGTGCGGGGGGGGCATTCCCCGAGCAACAGGGAGGAGACGCGCGGCGGCGCGGGGGGGTCACACAGCACGGGGAGCCCCGCAGCGGCAGGCAGCTTTGCGCCCAGCCCTCCCTCCGCGGCGCCGGACCGGCACCAGACCCGTGGGGCGGGGCGCAGCGCGGTGGGCGGCAGTGGCGGCTCCACTGCGGGCGCCGCACGGGCCAGCGGCGGCGGTGACCCTGCGCACAGCATTTGGCGCGGCGGGGGGAGGGGGCAAGGAGGGGCCGTCCCCGCCGGGCTCGCCTGCTGAATCCTGCATGGAGCAGGTCGCGGCGGGGCGGGGAGGCAGCGGCAGGGGGCGGCGCCGGAAGCGCCGGGGGAAGCGCGCACGGCGGCCTGCCCGGCTCCCCACAAGGGGCCCTGTTGTTGAACCCTGGAAAGACTGGGGACTAGAGTAACGTGAGACCAACCAGTATGGTTTCCAGCACGTACTCCGCTTTATTCCGCGAGATGGCCGGTTAAGTACAGAGCAAATAGCTTACAGTTAGCAGGTGCACTGTGATAGGCGGTGAACATACAGAAGTATGTAAGCAATCTAGGGTTAAGGTGGCTACGGAGATCTAGTGCCATTACCTCTATGCTGCGAGTGGCCATACCTTAACACATACCTAGTAGGAGATAAGTTTATCTGCTACTACGTATGCTGAACGTTTTGCGGCCTACTAGACCCAGGCCTGAGGCCCAGTTTGGCCTAGTTTGGAATAGCTCAAATGGTATCCGTGAGCATATCATGCCCACGATACCTGAGAAACTCGGCCACAGTTCCCCCTTTTTCTTTTTGGGCTATCCAAACTGACGTTAAGGCACGGTCGGCTAATTTGCGCATGCATTGTATCAAGCAAGGCACTGTTGTCAAAACTACTATGACAGCAATAAAGATCATTATACCAAAACGAATTAAATCCACAATCCACCCGGTGAGATTCCAAGACTTCAGCCAATTGTCAAACGGAGTGTTTTCAACTACAAGGTGTTTCATGTTGTCCCTCAACTGCGCTAACTGCTGATGTATCGACCGTGAGTGGTCTGATAAATTCATGCAGCACATGCCTTCAAACTCTTCGCGTCCATGCCCCTGAGCCAAAAGAAGGAAGTCAATCGCGGCTCGGTTCTGGAGCACTGAATGGCGAATGCCACTAACATCTTCAGCAAGCTCACTCAACAACTTCGTCGTTATGTTAATCTGTTTCCCTGTCCAGCAGGCTAAATGTTTCAGTTGTGTGAGGGCTTGTGCTGAAGCAACTCCTGGGGCAAAAATGGATGCTGAGATCACGGCTGCAGGCTGCCATAACTTAACTTGATCTCTGCAGTTGGGACCTAGTTGAGACATACTGCGCTTGACTCGTTGAGCCTTTCTTGGCAAGCCTAGAACCTGGTGAATACTAGGTGCGAACAGAGTTAGTTTACCAAAATAACATGGTCCTCCGACACTGTTTGGAGGTACTGTGGACCATGCTCTATCTCCACAAACTAAAAAGATTCCTGGTGGCAATCTCTTAGCAGCTGTTGTCAATTGCGTGACAGATCTGACCCAACTATTACAATACTCAGAGTAATTGTAATACAATGGTGAATGAGGGGATAGCCACGTAGCGTGGCCTTTCAATTGCTGCTCATCTATGATTAATAGACTTGAATTCACTGCAAAGCGCCCAAAGACAAGACAATAGTTTCCTGGCACAGAACCTAAAAGATCAAGCTCCTGAGGTTCTGGACCAGCAGTTCTAAGGTTTCGCGCTATGGCAGCAGCTTGTGGCCCTAAAGCACCTTTTGGGTCAATGTTGACAGGGGTTAAAGACTTGAACTCTGCCATGGAGGTCAGTGGAACTCCAATCAAGCAGGTTCTAAAAGGATTGGATGGCGTCGCTAGAGATAAACAAAAGGAATCCTGTTTAGTTTGTTTGGCCCAAGTAACCCACATGTTCTCCCTTGTGTCAATGTTAAACATCCCTGCTCTTGTTTTTACTACCACACTGATTAAAACCAACACTCTCATGCTTAGCATTTCACCCGTTGTGACAAGTAGACAGTGTAGCACACAGGCTACTAACCTAAAACCCTAACCAATAACTTATCGTGCCTCTAAGTATCACACAATAACAGTGCAATGATATAGTATAAAAACAGTCAATTTTCAGCACTCTCCACGTCTTCTTGAGGTGCTTCAGGTAAGTCGTCGCTGTCTTTGTGAGTGTCTCTAGGAGTGTCACCGCCGGTTGGTATCTTTTCTTGTGGACACGCACGGGTAAAGCGACTCGGCACCCAGACAGGTCCTGCTTCTCCTGCAGAAACACACATATAACCGCGACCATTAAACAAGACTGGACTGGGTCCCTGCCATTCACCCGTTCGCATGTCCCTATGATATACGTAAAGTCCTGGAATTGCTTGTGGTCTCCCTTCTTTCACAGCCTGGTGGTGGATGACAACTGCAGGCTCTTCTCGCCCTTCTGCTAGGCATAAGTAATTTAAAGTGAACGGTACTTTAGATAAACGATTGGTCACATCTAGGTCATTGCTTTGCTTCTGTTTTGTGAGATACTCTTTCAGCGTCCGATGAGCCCGTTCCACAATGGCTTGGCCAGTAGGAGAGTGAGGAATCCCGGTAGTATGTTTGACTCCCCACTTTTGCAGAAACCTAGCAACTCGTTGCCCCGCATAAGCTGGACCATTGTCAGTTTTGATTTCTGCAGGCACTCCCATCACTGAAAAGCAAACAGTCAAATGTCTCTCAACGTGCAGAGCTCTTTCCCCAGTTTGTGCTGTGGCCCAAATGAATTTGGAGTAGGTGTCAATAGTGACATGAACATATTTCAACCTTCCAAACTCTGGGATGTGTGTTACATCCACTTGCCACAGTTCCAGGGCTTTCATTCCTCAAGGATTCGTGCCTAGGCCAAGACCTGGCCCGTGATGACTGCATTGAGGGCAGGCACGCACAATCCCCTGTGCATCGTTCATAGATATTTGAAATTGACGACGGAAAGCTCTAGCATTCTGATGGAAATTCTCGTGGCTGTTGCGAGCTCTTACAAATTTGCTTTCGGGAGGGACATGGGCAATGCAACTGACTGCAGCATCTGCCCGTGCATTGCCTTCTCCCAAACCATTGCTGCACTGATGACTACGAATGTGCATCACGCAAAAGGCATGCTGACTCTGTCTGAGTATACTCCTCAGTCGTAGAAATAGTTCTCCGAGGCGCTGATTCTGAGTGGTCTTAATGAGTGCATCTTCGATTCTTTGTACCACTCCAACCACATACAAAGAATCTGACACCACATTAAGAGGTTCCTTATTCCAGGTTTGCAAAGCCCAACACACTGCTCCCAGTTCCAGGGTCTGCAAGCTGTCTCCGGCTTCACTGTGGATTAAATGCTGCTTCCATTCTCCTTGCTGTTTACACACACACACAGCTCTTTGTGTCTTTCGGCCAGCATCCGTATAAACTGTTCTGCCTTCCACAGGTGTCATGGAACACAAAGGCTTCTCCAGCCACTGATGGCGTGCAATCAGAGTCCACATCGGACCCTTTGGCTGTCGGTTGTGAACCACACCTGTAAAACCTAACAATGCTTCTTGCAGCTCCACAGAATGTCTCAGCTTCCAGTCCAGATCTTCATTTCTGATCGGAACACTGATATCTGCCAGTTCTTCCCCATCGATCTCTAAAATCCTATCTCTCCCTTTCCTGATGAGCGCGGCAAGGGCTTCTGTTCTTGTCATAACACGACTCTTCGGCTGCACCGGCAAGAACACCCATTCAATCACACCAGCTGTCGATTTTAACCCAGACTGGTGTTCCCCCTTTTTCTTTTGCCATTGAAAAATGATGGTAAACGGACAGGCATCTGCGTTGGAGAGGAACAGTGACAGTGGCAGGTGTTCTATGCGGCGAATGCTCCAACCACGTTGTAGCTTCTCTGACACCTTGACTAAGGCTCGTTGCTGTTCAGGGTACATTGTCGAAGGCTACTGGCATCATTACCGTGTAGCCATGGTAGAAACGGTTGCAAGTCCTCATTGGTGATTCCTACAATGGTACGAACCCATTGCAGGTCTCCAAAAAGTCTCTGAGCATCATATAACGTTGAAATGTTGGTATGTAAAGTAATTTTCTGTGGCCGGATTTGTGCACTCGTGATCAGCCATCCTAAGTACTTCCACGGGGCTGATCGTTGTATTTTTTCCGGGGCCACAGTCAGACCAACGTTGTTTTAACTGCGTGACTAGCCAGTCCAATTCCTCTGTGGGCAGAGGCTCCTTAGTAGCAACAAGGATGTCATCGACGTAGTGATAAATTATTGCATTGAAAAAACGCTGACGAATTGGCTGCAAAGCCCAATTGACGAATATCTGGCACATGGTAGGCGAGGTACGACTTCCCTGAGGAAGAGTTACCCATTCATATCGTTGTGCTGGCGCTGCTCTGTTAATAGATGGCACAGTGAAGGCAAAGCGCTGAGTGTCTTGAGGGTGGAGCGGGATAGTGAAAAAACAGTCCTTCAAATCGATGATCACAATGTCCCACCCTTGAGGAATCATGGTCGGTGCTGGCAAGCCTGGTTGCAGAGCACCCATCGCTTGCATCTGCTCATTAACCTTACGAAGGTCATGTAGCAGTCTCCATTTCCCTGATTTTTTAGGGATGACAAAAATCGGTGTGTTCCATGGACTCACTGAGGGTCGAATGTGACCTGCTTCTAATTGTTCCTGCACCAATTGCTTGGTAATTCGCAGCCTCTTCTCTGTCATTGGCCACTGCTCAACCCACACAGGGGTATCAGTTAACCAGGTGATTTTTAAAGTGGGTGGCTGCTCTGCAGTGGCCACTAAGGAAAATGCCTGTCAGTAGTCAAAACCATCCCTATTTGGGAAAGCACATCTCTTCCTAGCAGCCCCAGAATCTCTTCATGCATTGGCACAACATATAGATGAGCCACAACCACTTGTCCATCTTCAAAGATGATCCGAATAGGATCTGCACTTACTGAGGGAACAGTCAGGCCTCCTACGCCCACAACGCGGGTATAGGGGGATTTCAAAGGCCAATGAGAAGGCCAATGTAATTTGTTAATTAAAGATATGTCTGCGCCGGTGTCTGGAAGTGGTTCCATGCCAATAATTTCATCGCCTCGTTGCAGTTTCACTGCAATCCGTGGCCGCTCATGTAAATCCACTGTAAGGAAAACATTGTGTCCCATAGATCCAAAGCTCTCAGCTCCGCCTTCGGTTTTCGCAGGCTGCTTGTGGGACTGACGACGTGGCAGGATGTTCTCAAAGGGGATGATCTGAGCAATCCTGCTCCCCTTTGGGATTGTCACAGGAGGCTGCAGGGCATAAACCATTACTTTTAACTGTCCAGTGTAATCTGCATTGATGACTCCTGGCACCACCATAATACCCTGTTTGCTCGTGGAGGCTCCTCCTAATATCAAACCTCCAGCTGTGGAAATTGTATTATAGATGGGTTCAGAGACATCAGTTGGGATTAGGGTGACTTCCTTATCTTGTAAGGTGACCTCTTCTGCTGCTGTTATGTCCACACCAACGCTTCTCCACGCAGCAGGTCTGGTCTGGTTCAATGAGTCATTTTTGGGGTCTGGTGGGCTGCGCCATCTGCTGGGCATTGGATGGCAACGCCTGCTGGCTGTGTATTGACGACAAAGGTTGTACGTTACATGGTTTCTGTGGGAACGTTTTGGATAATTCAAATGTCCTTTGTTCCAGCTGACTTTGCCGGTTAGAGAGCTTAGCAAGCTCTGCTATAATTTGCTGCAGCTCCGTTGACCTCTGCGGCTTTTCCGGCGATTGCGTTGCACAACTGCTATCAGGTTTCAAAACTTCCTCATCCGAGTCAGATTCTGGCAGAGGACAGTGAGACGCTCGTGGATGGGTGGCGGGTCCCACTGATGCAGGCTGTGGGGGCGCAGGGATCTCAGGTTGAATCGAACTCGCGTTGTCCGATCCGGTCATGGGCGCCGCCATGTTCTCTGTTTTTGTTTTTGTCATGTGGGCAGCTGACGTCAGCTCCCGTTCCGGTGGGGAGGGGTTTGGCTCCGCTCCGCCGGTGGCACCGCCTCTGAGTCCGCCTCCTTGCTGCGTCACTTGTGCCCGCCCTGCGCCGCTGCCGGTCCCGCCTGCCTCCTCTTTCGCCACGCCCCTCGGGTCTGGCGGCTGGCTCGTCTCCTCCCCCACGCCTTTCTCGCCGAACCGCGGCAAGGACACTTCCGGCTTCTCGCTCGGTCTCTCAACCGCATGGCTGGCTACGTCTACCACATCACGGAGGGACGAGCAGAGGGGGGCCGCGTTCCCTTTCACCGGATGCGTGGAATTAATTCCGAAAAATCTTGCAACCCTGGATACTTTTTTCCGCTCTTCCGCTTGGGAAGGAACGGTCTCCGGTTCAGGAGAGCAAGGGGCCGTTCTCTCCAGTGCGGAAATCGCGGCTTGGGCAGCTCTGCGCTCCGCGGCAAAGGTTTGTAGCGTATTTATAATTTTCTTCCACGTGACGCCTAACTCTGAACAGAGTTTTGCGTCTTTCCCCTGTGAAACTACCGAGTCCCACAGTAAATCTCCAATCTCCTTCCATTCTGTCTCGCTGAACAAAAGCGAGGGCTGCTGTAACTTTCCTTTCTTTTTAGCCCATTGGGCCAGCTGATTTATATCAGAATCTCTGATCTTTTCGCCCCGTTTCAAGACAATGGACGCTAACAGCTGCATGGCAGCTATGTAATCGCGTTCCGTGAGTGAATCCATCCGCGCCGCTGCTCTTACCTTTTTTCCGCTGACAGTGGGTGGCACTGTCGCCTTTCTAATCAACCCAATCAGCCGACGCTCCCCAGCCTGCCTCGGAAATTCCGGACTGTAGTTCGCAAGCGACACACACACGTCCTAAATCAAGCGAGGTCTTCCAGCATTTAAGCTAAATAATTCACAGCATCTAAGCTTTATAATCACACAGCATCTAAGCTTTATATTTCAGTAAAATCCAGGGCTCTGTCTCTAAGTTCGGGCGCCACTGTTGTTGAACCCTGGAAAGACTGGGGACTAGAGTAACGTGAGACCAACCAGTATGGTTTCCAGCACGTACTCCGCTTTATTCCGCGAGATGGCCGGTTAAGTACAGAGCGAATAGTTTACAGTTAGCAGGTGCACTGTGATAGGCGGTGAACATACAGAAGTATGTAAGCAATCTAGGGTTAAGGTGGCTACGGAGATCTAGTGCCATTACCTCTATGCTGCGAGTGGCCATACCTTAACACATACCTAGTAGGAGATAAGTTTATCTGCTACTACGTATGCTGAACGTTTTGCGGCCTACTAGACCCAGGCCTGAGGCCCAGTTTGGCCTAGTTTGGAATAGCTCAAATGGTATCCGTGAGCATATCATGCCCACGATACCTGAGAAACTCGGCCACAGGGCCCGAGGTGGCGCGGCTCTGCGTGGCAGCTGCAGGGCGGACCCCGCAGCGGCGGCGGGCAGCGGGGGTGTCGCCGCGGCATGCCGGGCCTGTGAGGGGCAGGGAGCAGGGCCGGCGGAGCGACGGCCACGGCGGGAGCGGCGTTGAACCGCTCTGGCTTGGCGCGACATGGGTGGACGCGGCGCGTGCGCACCACTGGCACTGCCCGGGCACAGTGGCCCAGCAGAAAGGCTCACAAAAGTCCCGCAGCCCTTCCAAGACCCGCGCTGGCCACGCTCAACCCCCGACATGGGGGTGGGGGTCTCCTGCATGGGCTCGAACTCTGCATCAGAGCAATCATCGTCATAAGAGACGGAGCTCGCAGGGGAACCAGTCCTGGTTCCTGTCGAAAGCCCAGAATCAGCTTCGAATTCCTCTCCAGCCTCTTTTAAAAGCAGGAAAACTGTGGTCCATGCCTGTAAAAGAGTGCCTGCCTTAGTTTCCGTCAAGGACAGATGAGAAAAGGCTTTTCCCCAGGGTTCTCCATGGGCCAATATAAAGTGCCTTTTCAGCAGTATGAAAAATTCCAAGCTTTTTTCCCCAGTTATACAGTTCTCTTACGTGAACCTCGGTCAGGTCAGCGTCACGGGACATCAGAAGGGACTGGAACAGTTCCAACAGAAGTTTCTCCTCTGAGAACATCGTGGGTTTCCCGCAGCTTGTGGAAGACAGTTTTTTTCTTCTTTTTTCCTTGTCTCACGAGCTTGCTACTTGACCACATGGGCGCCAAATGTCTCCGCGGGGCCTGACCGGGATTGAGAGACTCTGGAGACGTTCTAGGTTCCACAGGGCAGGGCAGGAAGACCCGATGTTTATTTACAAAGTCACTTATATACATTTCATATAATGACCATCGATTGGGGGATGGAATCCCCACCTCCTACTTCACACTGGTCAAGCTAACTGTCAATTACCTTTTCTCCTCCCAACTAGAAATATGTAAACAAGGAAAGAGTTAGCAAAACATGGCCAATGTTTACATAAACAGGCGTGAGAAAAGCTGCACATTCTCTTTCAATATGAGCACTTGACACAAAGGAAAAAACCTCATGGCAACACTTTTCATTTGCTATGTTGCTTTCTATGGCTTCTCAAACCAGCTGAAGAAAGTAATAGGTATGTCTAGGTTGCTGGTATTTGCATTTGGATTTGCTGCCAAAATTGCATTTAGAGGCATTTAGAAAGTCTCCCAAATGTGGCAATATGCCAGATTGTAAGACAGTTGAAAAGGACTTTAAAGGCACATACAGCTACTGGTCACACTGGGAACAGTACCTCAGAGAAGCAGATTTTAACTTCAAGGGAAGTCTCTTAACAGTGTTCTATGTGTAGCTTTATCTCGAATGCCAAACGCCAGATTGATTTACATGTGCTGGGCTCAGAGGTATGTACACAGAAGGGGCCTGGGATCAGCCCAGGTTTATCCATAGGAAAACACATTTTTCTGACTTCAGCCATATTGGTGATTGATTGAGAGATGAGAAGACTGATTCAGTGATCAGAATTCGATTTTACTCAGGTTTCTCAAAAGCTTATATATTATTTCAGACAGGCTGATAATTTTCACTACAATAATCAGGTTAAAAATCACACAGATAACTCATGCATTTACAACAACTCTTTGCTTGCAGAAGTTGATTGAATCTTCTCTTTTCCCATAAGCAGATTTAATTTCATCTTCTGTAATCTTCAAAGCTCTGTTTGTTCTTGCCATGGCATCTTGGTTATCAAACCAGCTATGCTAACCAAGTTTGTTTGGCTCTCTGTCTTGTGTATTCCCACACAGCCCGTGCTCAGTTCACACTGGAGGGTTGCAACTGTTAGTCCCTGTGTTATACAGCTGTTGTCACAGTGCACGTCAATCTTATTCTTAGTAAAACGTAATCTCTGCTCTGACATGCATATATGGAGAATGAGGTTGGTGTTTTTTCCCCTGATAGGATTTATTTCAAATTAGAGACAAATGCCAGCCAGACTTTGGCTGGCTTCACTGTGGATTCCTTGCTGAAAATAGTTGACAATTCTTGGCTGTGATGGTCAGAAGATTTCAGCATGTCTGGGTAGATTCAAGATGTGATAGGGCCTCCCTTAATTGTTTCATTTTCTCAGCTGAGTGATGGCATATCAAGGCTCAGAGTTGCTGTTTTGAGCAAAATTTTTTTCTTTGTCCTGTTGTTTTGGGAAGTTCATTGTTCTTTTAAGGTGCTTGAGGAGTCATGGTGAATTGTAGATGCAAAGGTTTTATGAAGCACTGTCTTTCATGAATGGTGATGTGAGAAAACTAATTTGATGGATATCTTTCCTCATGCACATGTCCATGCAGTCCCAAGCCTCAGTCACTTGCTGTATACAAAACAAATGTCTTAATTTCTTTTGAATTGTTTCTCCTAGGCTTGCTTTGTGGCCATGAATCAAGCATATTTTGACACCACTGTTTTCTAGTTTTGAAACTCCCAGGATTACAGAAGTCAGTGTATGAGGGGTTTGTATTTTTTTCCACATGATAGCCTTTTATCTTAGTCTTTCCATAATATTTTGAAAGATACAAGTTGAAGATGTCATATTATGCTTTCAAAACTCTCAGAGTATATATCAACAATAAAGCAAAGTTTTCCAAGAAAACCGAAATATTATGTTTAGTTGATATATTTAGGGTTTGGAGGGTGAAATGGGAAAATTTCATGTTTTCCTCATAGGCAGGGAAGAGGACAAGAAAAAATAGAGAAAGAATTAGTATGATTAATTTCTTTGTTGCTTTTCTGTGGAACAAATACATGTAAGCTTTTTCTAAAGCTGAAGGAAAAATTCATGGAAGCCTTGTAGCTCCCCTGTGCAAGATGTTAACTGCTCCTGTAGTGTGTCGCAAGCTTTCATATTATTAAAAATTATGAACATTTATGTCTCATATATATATAAACTATATTAATTTGTGAAACTCAGCAGCCCGTCTCATTCCCCTTCTCCATGATAAGACCTGTTTTATTCCTGCGAAGTTAGAAGGGGGTCAACCCGAGCAGTCAGAGGGTAGTGCCAGGTATTGTTTGTAGTTTCGATGTGTTCTGTTTACGACGGGGTTTGGTGTGTATCCAGCAAAGAAGGTGATCAGACGCCAGGAGGTGACAGCCAAACTCCACTGCCTTGCCTCGCTCTCCCTCACTGCCAGGAACCCAAGCAGAGAGACTTTTCTGTGAGTCAAAAGAAAGCAAATTACAATCAGAAGATTTGGAACTTTTGCCTGGAGAGAGGGCACACCAAAATCTGGGAAGGAGAAGAGGGTCTATGCCATTCTGTGTAGTAAAGTTGTATTTCCTTGCTAGGTGATGGTGGGTGCTTGCCCTTGGCCTATGCTGTGTGTGTCCAATGCTGCTGGCACACATTGGTGAGGTTAAATTTTTTCTTTGGTGTCAATAATTACAGTGAATTAAAACCTTAGATGAATCTCAGTCCTTTGTTTCAATACAGGCAAAATTTTTGATTGTTGCCATGTCAGAACATTAATGAATTGAATGTGCTGCCTATTGCCTTGAATGCTGCTGGGCTGAAAAAAAATAAAATCTCTAGTTTGAAAAATATATGTTGAATCAAAGTGAGAGACTGTTTGGTGGGAAGAAAAAGAAATAGCCAAGGGGCTGGTTTCAGTGCAAGATATTTCAGAGGGGAGAATTAAACTCATGGAGTTGAAGGAAATGGAAAAATTAAATTGCAAGAAGGAAGAATTTGTGATGTGGTTGTCACAAAAGGTTGTCTGAACTCAGGCCACCCCAGGGACGTGGTAGGATGATATTTCCATATTGCTGCCACCAACACCAAAACTTCCGTTGTCATGTTTATTTCATAGATCTGACATGATTCTGTGAGACAAAGTGAATTACTTAGGCTGACAAAAGTAGATGTTGCTATGTGCAATTGTTGGCATGTTGTCCATGTTTCTTACTAGCACTTGGCTTAAAGATATCACCAAATAATTTCACAGTGCCAACAACATCCATTATTTCAGTCTCTGCTTTCTGGTTTGTGCAACCAAGTCCCTGCAAGTGACCTGAGCCTTGAGCCATTCTTCCTCTGCCCAGCTACAGCTTCCCCCAGCTCTCCTCCTGCCTGTATATATGCCTCCTTTTTTCCTGAGGAGTTACTTTCCAGTTGCATTAGAAGGTCAAAGGTGAATGAGAGAATGTGGCCCAATCTCAGTGGAAAACACACTTTTATCAGTTATGAAAGCCTGTATGGTTTGCAGAGTGGCTGTAGTTGCTGATTTCCTCTGAGGTGACAAAGAATTCAAAGCATTGTGTTAAGAAAATTGACTCTTTGCAACAAGAACTGTTTCAGGCAGCCACCTCTCCAGTTGCTTTCAGAGAGGAATTCAGGTTAGTTTCCACAGGGCAGTGATCTAATATTCTATACACTGGAAGAAATGGAAAATCAAAAGTCATATGTTAAGTGAACAACACAATGACCTTGAACTGTGTTATTATGTCCTGACAGACCATAATGCTCTGTCATTTTCTCTTAATGGAAAGACGTGTACAGTTCTGGAAGGCAAAGGAAGGGAAAAATAATATAGCTGAGGAATGACATGCTAGTCAAAAGGCTCCTTTGCAGCTCTGCTCTACAAACATAATTAATGTTAAAACAGCATTAATGAATCTTGACTGTCCCTTCCTAACTGCTGTAGCAGCTAATGTGATGTATGATATGACACTTGAGCATGAAGCTCATCTTTCCAATGCCACACAAAACGGCATCCAACTGCCATTGGCAGGGGATGGCAGAAGCTGTGGCCTGCGGTGGGAGGCTGATGGGTCCCAGCAAGTGACTGGTGGTTGTGTGCAAGCTGGGCCATGTGGTTTAGTGGGTGCAGGCATTGTCCAACATCCACCTGTCTCTACAAAATGTAGCACAGGGCATACAGTGCAGTTTGGTCCATGAGAAGAGACCATGAGTAGCTCTTCAAGAAGGACTGGGGGACAGCAAACTCAACAGTGTGGGCTCTGTGATCTTCCAGCTGTCTTAGTGTGGTTCAGATCATGTTGTAAGCCTTTCTCAGGTGTCTCATGCTGAGCAGAAAAGGGAATGTGTGCTTGATTTTACAGCAAATTGTGGTCTTTGTTTTTGTCTCATTTGTAAAATGGGGATAACATCTGACCCCCTTCTCTTGAGGAGAGACCTTTATGAAAGTAATTTCCTTGTTCAGTGCTTTGGGGTTGATGCTAATGCCATGTGAATATTACCTGCTTTTAAGCTGGAAAAGTAAGCTGGCTCAATGCTGACTTTTAGGGTGCTCACTGCTGACACAGCACTATCATCTTACAGAGATGTAGCCAAATCAAGGTCAGGGCAGGTTATGAGGCAAACAAGACCTGTCTTGGAGAGCTTACAGATCAGGTTGCTTTCAGCACCCTGTCTGCCCAGGTAGTCCCTACTGATAATACAATTACCTGAAACGAGGTTGTGTACAGGTGGGCATCTGTCTCTTTTCCCAGGTAACAACTGACAAGAGGAAATGGTGTCAAGTTGCACCAGGGCATATTTAGATTTGATACTGGAAAATTTTTTCCACTGAAACAGGGGTCAAGTATTGGAACAGATTTCCCAGGGAAGTGTTGAAATCACTAACTCTGGAAGTTTTCAAAAAAAATGTGTAGATGTGGTGCTTAGGGACATTGTTTATTGGTGGCCTTGGCAGTGTTGGGTTAATGTTTGGACTCGATGATCTTAGAGGCCTTTTCCCACCTAAACAAATCTATGATTCCAGTCTCCAATCTAGACACAGCTGCAGAAAGTCTCCTTGTTCACTAAGCACACAGTGAGAGATGTGAATCCAGCACATCTCCTGTTTCTTCTAACCACAGGTGGAGGTGCTTAGAAACGCCCTGGGTTATCACCAGGAGAGGATTTGAATAACACAGGACCAAAGTTTAACATCATTCTTCTTTTGCTTCTTTCCCAGCATCTTGCTTTGTGCTTCTTTCCCAGCAAATTGTGGCTGGAAAAGTGTGCTGAGATGTCTCAGGTGGCGGGAGATGTTTTTGGAGACCCCCTGAACCTCAACAACTCTGCCCAGAGATGTTGTAAGCACATGAATTCCCCCTCTGACTTCTGCCTTGATTAGTCAGGATGAGTTCAGCTACTTCTGGACAGGAAGCTGCACTGTACAAACACTGTTATCACTGATAATGATTTATTCCTGCCCTGTCTTGCAAGAAGTCTGGTAAGAGAAGCCAAAAAGCGTGGCAATATGAAAACTGCCTTCCTCCTGGTCTCCTCCTCCTCTCCTCCTGTCCTTTGTGTGGTGCTGCATCTTATAGTGAGTTTGTATTTTTTCTCTGTCATTGCAGTGATCACTACTATGGAATATAGGTAAAAAATGTAAGAAATACAAGTATGGTTTAAACTTACAATTGTTTCAATAGAGGAATCCTGGAAAAGAGAGTTTGGCACACGAGTCACGCAGAAAACATTAGAGATCATCCTCCTAGCTCTTTCAGCAAGAAAAGATCTAGCAGGAATGAGGACAGTCTCTATCAAGCCATTATTTTATACTTCTCTCTAGTGTTTAACATTTAAAAACATACAAACAGAAAAAGAAGGAAGGGCGTCCTTTCCCTCTTTCACCTTCCCTCTACTGCCTTCCTGTCATGGTAATAGGTGAGAACCTTATGCTTTAAATACTTAGTAAGGGAAAGTAGTTGTGAAGTTTCTGGTTTACTTTCCTGTGTGTAATTTTGCTAGGACTGATACTAGGCAGGAAAAGAGAGAAAACACAGGGAGTGGGAAGACAGGTTCATTCTGAATGGCAGGAGTTATGTGTGTAAAATAGGGGTGCAATTTTTCTCTCTGCTTTTCATTCATAGGATGCGAGTTTGGGATGAAGAGGAGTCAACTGGATTAACTAATTCTCTTCAGGAGGGAATTAGTAGTTTTACAGAAAATGAGTAATCTTTTCCTTTTTTCATAGTAGATTCATTTTAAAAAAACCAAAAAAACATGGTAACTAAAATATTTAGTCATTTTTCCTGTGGTTGTCCTTATCTAGACTGTCACAGCACTCAAGGGAGCTGCATAATTTAGATGGATCTTTTATAAGTCAAGTGGGATGAATCAAAAAGTGATTTTGACCCAAGAGTGCTCAGCAGAGTGTTCCCTACTGCTTTTCCCAAGGTGAGAGCATATCACCCAGGATAGCAATGGGAACACCCCACTGTGTGCAGCCAGGGAACAACTTGAGGTTTCTGATCAGTCACATGAACAGCTGATGGACAGTTTTAATTTGCCACCTCCCTGTACTCACTACAAATGTTTCATATCTGACATTGAATGCATTTTCTTTCCTCCCAGGCTAAGATGGGGTGTGTGACCAGGGCAGTCTGTGGTACAATGGGAGCAGGTTGCCTGCAGGTGGGAGTTGAGTGGCTTCCTGTACTGAAGGGAAGGGAACCATTACATCTCCTGCCCCCTTCCAATGTTGTCAGGCAAGCCTTGCCCCTAAGGTGGGCCACAGTCAGAAACATCTGAAAACTATTAGTATGGGTCAGTGGTTGAATTCTAAAATTTCACATGTGCATCAGAAAACAAAAGAAAAATAAATCTGGCTTCTTCTGTAATACTCAAAAGAGTCTGGGGTTCTTGTCTGAAGTGAGAGCTAGTCTTGTGAGATTTGGGCTGTTTGGTGAAAAGTACTCGATGGCTCCATTTTGTGATGCTGACTGTGAAAAGTTGTGGGATTCAGGCTTGATTTTTCAAAGCAAGTACCTTTTATTCTGATTTAATTCTCAGGTAGGTCTCTGAGTTGAAATCAGACAGTAGCTACATATTTCGTATCAAATAGCATATTTAAGTCACTAAAAATCCTCATATTAAGGAGTGTGTATAGATCACTGATAGAAAATCCATGCTGGGTAGTTCAAGCAGTTTTGAAATACAGGATTTCTGTGGTGAGTCACACAAGTACAGTTTCCACCTCCCTTTACAATCTAGACCATTTCACTGAGGCAGAGTGGGAGAACCTGTTATTACATCGCTGTTAGCCAAAGCACGTCCAGACACAGCAATTTCTGGTATTCCCCAGATGGGATGTGCAAGGATGCAGTTCTTCCTTATGTGAAGGTTCCTGTCTTATGGTGGTTTCATAACACACTTTTAGGGCCTCTCAGGGATTCCCCAGTGATAGAAGAGGAAAGAAACCAGCCAGGTTTTGTTTGCACAGGAAGGTATTCAGAAGCAGTTATCAAAATTAATTTCCTGACTATGTAATTGCAGGAACAGGCGAGCTCACCTGTGCTATTCAGGTTAAGTCATGTTATTCTTTAATTCTTGTCAGCTCTCTCACATGAGCTGACAATGTATGTGTCCCTGAGGGGCTGAAAACCCCACAGCAGGGAGAGCCAGAGGCTCTTCTGCTGCTGCTACATCTGCCTTTTTTCAGGGCCTCTCTTTTACAACTCATACTTTCTTTATCCAAAAGTAGAAAAAAAAAAAAGACCAAACAGCCCCCCTAAAAAAAAAAAAAACAAAACCCACAAAAACCACAAAACCAAAACACCACAAAAAGACACAACAAAACAAACTAAACTAACCTAAATCTTCCTGGAAGCATTCAAACGTGCAGAAAAATAAAAGAAGTGGAAGGCAACTAAAACAGCCTTTCTGGAGACTGATTTCAAATGCCACCATCAAAAAATCAGCAAGTGGCACCCCCTCCTGCACAGGTAGGGATGAGTGCCAGGCTGAGCTGGGAACCTCCCAGAAGAGAAGGGCTGGGTAGAATAGGCACACTGTGTTGCTTTGAAAGTGAGCAGGCAGCTAATTTGTGGCCAAACTTTCTGCCATTTCTGTCCCCTGCTTGTACAGAAGCCTGTCTGCTGTTGCCATTACCTCCCAGCTCCTGCCTCTCACCCAGAGGTCCTACAAAGGCTTGGAGGTTGGCATTATTGTTGCCATCATCATCATCATCATAATTTTCTTCCTATGCACTGGTAGCACTCCAGCCTCCTATACTGGCTTTGTGATTAGTCCCCCAAAACACTCTGCTGGAATCTCAAGTGAGTATCCTTCCCTTCCTTTCTCTTCCTAACCTTGCTCCTGGTGGACTTTCTGTCCACCTCATACCTGTGTAGTTGTCATCAATTCTCAGCTCCTTTGTGCTCGACAGCCTCATGGCCCCCACCTATGGTATTTCTTTCTGGTTAACCACTCCCTCAGCTGACCCAAGGGGCACCGGTTATTTTCAAGTTTGGAATCTGACACCATGGACATGCACATCCACCTGTGGCCCAGAGAAGTGCAGATGGGTTACATGTGCAAATGGATGGGCTCCTTGTTCTGGGCTTTGACGTTCAGAGACAGGTGCCCCTCTCTCTTTTAGTTTTGCTTAATAACAAAAGCCCTCTTCACTCATTCTCACCGTCATTCACTGCCTCAAGCATTTCACACCCATATGGCTTTGTTTCCTCCTGCCTCCATGCCAACCCACCTTGCTACTAATTCTGCTTTGTGCTGAAATTCTGATCTCTTGGGCAATTGGCAGCTTCACCCCCTCAGTGTGCCAGCAGCCCCACAGCCAGTGAGAAGGATGTGCTTAAAGAAAAGTCCAGCTCTGTTTCAGCAGGTGTCAGACATCCTTTGTACACAAAACCTGTTTGTGAGGAAGGCACCAGGCCAAAAGTTAGTGACAGAAAATAAGGAAAATAAGTCATGTTTTTGTACAATGTATCACTTTTCATTGCAAGTACAGACCTGAGGGCAGGTGGGTGAGGGCCTACAGAAACCTTCAGAGGAGGTCCTGTGAGGACCTGTGGCAGGGATTTCTTCTCTCTTGCTTTTCTCACTCATCTCCCCTTTGTTTTTCCAATCCCTCACTTTCTCTTACTCAGCTATTTTGTGCTGATTCAGCTATCCTTGTCAGGAGCTCAGGCTGCAGTGCCAGCTGTGACTGCCTCTATGTTGGGACCCTTTCCTGCTTTATGGTTGCCTACAGGAAGTGAGTACTGCACTTTGATTTCTCTGTGAGTTCCCAAAATCTCCAGAATGCTCAAATCATAGAATCATAGAATGTTTGGGGTTGGAAGGGACCCTTAAAAATTATCTAGTTCAACCTCCCTGCAATGAGCAGAGACACCTTCAACTGCACCAGTTTGCTCAGTCCCATGCAGCTTGATCTTGAATTCTTCCAGGGATGGGGCATCTACCACATCTCTGGGCAACCTGTTGCAGTGTTTCAACACTCTCACTGTAAAAAACTTCTACCTTATAGCTAATCGAAGTTGATCCTCCTTCAGTTTATCCCTTGTTACATTGCAACAGATCCTGATAAACAGTTTGTCCTCATCTTACTTCAAGGCTCACTTTACGTACTGAAAGGCTGCAATAAGGTTTCCCAAGAGCTTTCTTTTCTCCCGGACTGGGGTGGTCAAGGTGCTCCAGGAGCCAAGCTGCTGCTCTTTTGCCCCCTCTCTACTCCCCCAGGTCCTCCAGAAGCAGCTATGAGCCAGTGTGCTGGAGGGGACCTGCTGCCAAAATAATTTTATTTTTTCTGCTATACTGTGGTGGCTGCCATGGCAAAATCTCCTCGGAGTAGCTAGACAATAGCAGAGAGAGTTTTTCAGGGTTCTTTATTTTATTTATTGGTAATTTTAGCCATTACTTCACTGATGAAGTTGAATACATTTGTTTAAATCATCTTTTTAACTATAAAATTTAAGCTTATTCCACACAGAACTTCCCTTTTGTTCTTTGCTTAGGAGAGACAGGCCAGGGGACCATAATACTGGGAGGAAAACCAGTTTATGAAGCAAAAGCTGATATTTTTAAAATCACCAACCAAACTTCCTACTTACATGAACAGACTGATGAACAGCAACATCATAAAGCCTTTGCAGCTCTGTTTTCCTCTACTCCCATCCAACAGAAACAGAGTAGCAAACGCAATTCCTCAAATATTGCTAATATAATAAAACAGCAAAGACAGAGGACACAGGACTGGGAGGAGAGGCAAGAGTACCATGGAGGCATTTTCCTGTCCATGAGGAAGTAAGCTTAGGCTTGAAGTGCTTCTCCTCTTCCCAAATAAGGAGTGACTGGGACCAGCTCCTCCTGGACCTTGCTTGATGCAATCATTCCTAGAGAGGTATGAAATTTCCGCATCTAAGGGGACTGAACTTTAGCAGGACCACTTGGACTGATTCCCATTCAAACAAGGCTTGTAGGAAAGGGCTGGCTGATTCACTGCTGTGGGAGAGGCTGCAGTCAGCAAATAAAAGTTTGCATCACCAGGTGCTGTCAGAAAGAGTGTTAAATTCAGTGTAAGAGAGACATGTTGTGCCGAAGGCTCAATTGACTGTTCCTTTTTACCATGAAATCTTGCACTCATGCTTTTACTATGCCTCTTGTTTTTTAACTGAGTTTTGACTATCACCAGCTATTTAGCAACAACATCTGCCTGGGGTTCAGCCACATCCACATCGGAGCAGCTCTTTCAGGGCTGTGGTTGAAGTGAGTGGTGAACTTCAAAAGGACAACCTCATTTTACCAAATGAGTAAGCAGAGCTTGGTCCACAGCAGGCTCTGAAGGGTGGGGTAGCTCTCAGCTATGGCAGCACTGGTGTGGAAAATAGGGTTATTTAATTCATGTTCTATAAATAATTATAGACTGGAAACTGTAATATATTGTATAAAGGTATGTGTGTCTGCTCAACCCGCACGTTTCACGGACTTCTGTAAAACACCTCTCCTGATCTCCCTGGTCCAGAAATAGAAGGTGAGAACACGAGGCACTGATGAGACAATGAGTACCGACCAACCTACCCTTGCATACGTGCAGCGAAAATTACCTCAACATCCAGGACTTACACCGATCGAGTGCTACATGCAGAAGAGTCATCACACACTTCTACGGCTCAAAGCAGGGACTTACACTGATCGGGTACTACTGTGCAGAAGAGTCATCGCACACTTCTACGACGGTTAAATTACTCAAAGCAAGGACTTACTCTGGACATTAGCATTAGAATGGACCAGGGGGCTCTTTTCAGGGTTTAGTGTAAACAATCTTAATTGCCGGTGCTTAGCGGAAACAATGGGAGAAGTGCTGCCGAGGGGGAAATTAATGGCATTTAAGTTAAGCTTCTAGGTGGGCGAAGGTGTGTACCCAGCTAGAGACACAGACTGCCAGGGTCTATGTCTCTGGGTCACCCTTGACTTCTTTTTCCCGGGAGAAACTCTGTCAAGTAAGTGTCGCTGTTTGTGGGGGGAGCTTTTTATTTCTTAAAATTCTGTAATTTGATTCCAAATTTTGTGATTTGAATTTTTAATAAACCCAATTATTGAATTTGGTAATAAATTGTCCTGGCATTTATAACACTGGGAAGCCCAGAAGCTGTGTAAGAGGAAACTGAACTGCAAGTAGAATTGGGGTCTGTGGCTGCGGTTTGCTGGAGAGGTTTAATTAGGGCATAGCATGGTGGATAACACTCACTTCTGGGAGTTTTTGTATTTGCACAGTGAATTTACTGGAGAAACCCTGTGCAACACTATTTATCTTGAAAACTTGACCTTTCACTGCTGCTTTCTGCCCCGTTGGTCGTCTTGGGTGGTACACAGATCTTCAGATGGTCTTGATGAACTCATTTCCCCTCCCTCAGATCTTCCCTGAAAGTTGCTGCAGCTGGTAGCTCACACTACTCCTTCTGCTTTATGACCAGAAACTTGCAAGGAAGCCAGCTTGCTGAGACCTGGGTTTCTGACAGAGAAGAAAAAATCTGAAGGTAGGAACAATTTTTTTTTTTTAATAAATCTTTGAGTAGTGAGAAAAGTAGGGTCAGAAAGGCCCATATCTTCATTTTTCCATATGATTATCTCTGAACACAGGAGCAGACTCAGTCAGTGGATCTAAGTAGGGCAAAAACATGGACAAATTTCTCCATGACTCACACATCCATGCCCAGAGAGGGCTGGTCCTGCTCATGGCTGCCATCTGAACCCAGGGGCTGCATTTTCCTGAAGAGCTTTTTGTGGCAACTCCCATTTAAAGAGATCTGGCTGTCTTCTTATCCTACTACATTGGGGTTTTAGCCTGGATCTGTTCTCTGTTGGGGTTTAACACTTGGCTTTATAAATCAGTGCAGTTGCTGTGGAGGAGGTGATTGTGCTGAAGTGCAGCTGAAGGAAGGAATGGCTGGAGATGTAAGGGTGAGGCAATGGCTCCATGAGCACAAGTATTGCTAGAGAGAAGCCCAAATCAGGAGATGGCGGCCTCAGACTGTCCAGAGTTAAACTACACAGGCTGTAGGAATAAAGCTATGGTGCTGAGTCTTTTCACGCATGATGACCTCCAGTGCCATGCCCCTCAACAGGGGGGCTCTGCTGCCAGGGACACCCTCCTGTTTGCATCATTGGTTTATGGAGCTCTGCTCACAGCAATCCAAAACTCAAATAAGCAGGGACTGAGATGGTCTGACTTAATTAACACCTGCATTTTCCTTCTTGATATCAATAACAAAATGGCTCTTGAACTGGCAAATATAAGAACACTTCCATTATTTTGGGCAGTGCAGGGTTTTCTCAGGATATGGATATCTGAACAGCAAGAAAAGACACAGGCACATTTGTTCCTGCTGATTCTGACTCAGGCTTTGTCCAGCTACTTCCATGATCATATTTTCAGTGGCAAGCACAAATACCATCATTGATTCATTGGTTTTATGGACACATCACTAGCAGCAATAACAGAGGTGGGTGCTCAGAGAGGATGCAGATGTTCTTCTTCCACACCACACATCATCCTACTGGATATCCTTTGTCCTTTCACATTACTTCATCTGCCATAAAACAAAAACAATAGCTGAATATTGCAGCTTTCTGAAGGTACATGTATGTGGCTCCTCCAGTGTCTCACATATCTGTAAAACTGCTGACACAGCGAAATGAACAAGGCCACATCTGATTATGAGAGGCACAGGGAGGATAATGTTAATGGCTAAGTTTACCTGACCCTTCCTCTTACCCAATCTGATTTAAAGTTATTGATAATGTTGACAATTGGTGCGGGCAGAAAGTTTCTGTGTTGGGTGTCTGTGCGTGACCTGTACTGTCTCAGGAAAATTTTGGCTAAAACAAGACAGTAATTTCTGCATACCTAAGAGAAACAAGCTTTATTAGCATAACAAGAAAACCACATCCTCTTTAATTAAGATTTTCTAACATAGCTATGCCCTATCTTCAGACATAAAATTAGTCTTTCTATTACGCTCTGCTCCATGCCTGTTGAGATTAGAAGCCATTAAATAAAAACAAAGAGCGATGCTGTTTCAGTTCCTACATTTCCTTTGTCTCATCAGGCTATGTCAACAAAGTATGTGCCACTCTTGAATGGAATAGAGCACTCCTGGGAATTGTTCCTCTCAGGTGTAGGATGCTAGTATGTAACTGGCATTATTTTACTTGTTTTATATATTATTGTAATTATTACATGCTGTTCTATTAGTACTGATAATAATGTTAGGGAGACATTTTCCCTGGTATGTTCAGGGCCTCCAGTATTTATGTTCAAGTGTGGGATTTGGGTGTACATTAGTAGAGCAGGTAAACAAAAATCAGAACCTATAGGGAAAAAGTCAATGGTAGATATCTGGGAGAAGAGGTTTATAAACACGATGTGAAAAGAGAGAAGGACAGCATGGCATGATTAGGTGGCAAAACAAGAGAAGAGATTTAACCTGCTTTTGTGTGCTTTACTGTGGTAAATACTAAAGGTAATAAGGCTTTTAGAAATCTGTGAATTTCTATGGAAACAGAAAGAGCTGAAGAAATGGAGGTACAAACCTGAAGAGATGAAGGTATGGTACCAAACAATTACACCACAGAAGACAGAACTTCAGACCAGTGTCAACACCTTGCAAGACCTACAATAGCTTCTAGGAGAAATTAACTGGGTCAGACCTATTTTGGGAATTACTAACAATTAACTTGCCCCACATTTTATTTTATTAAGAGAAGACTGTGACATCAAATCTCCTAGAAGTCTAGTATTTGAAGCACAGGCAGCCCTTGAAATGGTCACAGAAGCTTTCCAAAGGAGACAAGCCCATTGTTGTGTTCTAGACAAGCCCTTCTTTCTTGCGGTTTTGGGAGAAAAATTGCAATTTTATAGTCTCATTTTTCAATGGGACCCTTCTGAAAAGGATCCTTTGTTGATAATGGAATGCGTTTTTCTTCCTTACAGGTCCCCAAAAACAATTTTTACAACTACAGAGATGACAGCACAGATTGTAATTAAAGCTAGAACAAGACTGTTAACTTCAGCAAGTCAAGACTTTGCAGTTATCTATTTGCCCCTGAAAAAACATTACCTTGATTAGGCATTGCAAAATTCTGATGATCTGCAAAATGGATTGTTAAATTTTTCAGGTGTTTGTTCTATTCATTATCCAGCCCACAAATTGTTGCAAGCAAGATTGAATTTTACAGAAAAACTCATGTTAAATGAAGAACCTTTGAGTGCTGTAATTCTCTTCCCTAATGGGTCAGGGAAAACACATAACTTTGTAGTAGTATGGCTGAATCAAAAGCCATACTATTACAACTAAAACATGGGACTCAGACATTCAAACAGTAAAAGGCTCTCCTCAGATTGCCATGTTAGGCGCTGTGGTTAGGGCTTTTCAGCTCTTTCTGGAACCTTTTAACTTGGTTACAGATTCTGCTTATGTTGCTAATGTTGTTAAAAGAATAGAAAGTCAGTTTTAAAGGATGTTGGCAATGATACCCTATATTGTTGGCTTTATGCAATTTTGCAACACAGAACTCACCAATATTTTATTTCTCACATTAGAGCTCATTCCTCGCTTCCAGGATTTCTAATAGAGGGAAATGCAAGAGCACATAAACTTACAATGGTTGTTACAAATACTTTGCCAAACATTTTTAAACAAGCAAAATTGAATCATGCCTTTTTTCACCAAAATGAACAAGCACTTTGTTGCCATGAGGCTCTGTCCCTGGCTAGCCGATGTGCAGTTTCTCCCGCTTGCTAATGTAAACATTGGCCATGTTTTGCTAACTGTCTCCCATTGTTTACATATTTCTAGTTGGGAGGAGAAAAGGTAATTGACAGTTAGCTTGACCAGTGTGAAGTAGGAGGTGGGGATTCCATCCCCCAATCGATGGTCATTATATGAAATGTATATAAGTGACTTTGTAAATAAACGTCGGGTCTTCCTGCCCTGCCCTGCGGAACCTAGAACGTCTCCAGAGTCTCTCAATCCCGGTCAGGCCCCGCGGAGACAGCACTTTGTGCAGATGTTTTGCATTTCCAAAAGTTAAGCTAAAGCTATTACTAATACTTGCCCTAATTGTCAGTTTGTGCAACTCACTGTTTCTACAGGAGCTGTCAATCCGAAGGGTTTGCAAAGCCTGCAATTATGGCAAACAGACTTCATTAAATACCCTTCCTTTAAGAAATTTTAAAACATTCATGTGTCAGTGGACACGTTCTCAGGTACAATCTTTGCCTCTGTCCACACAGGTGAAACAAATAATCATGCCTGTCAACATTTTTTTGCAACCCTTTGCTTCATCAGGTGTATCCCAAGAAGTAAAAACATATAATGGCCCTGCATATATATCCCAAAAAGTGGCCACATTTTTAATAGATTAGAGTGTTTGCCACACCTTTAGTATTCCTCACTCCCCCACAGGCCAAGCAATTATTGAAAGGACACATCACACCCTAAAATGTACTCTAGATCAACAGAAGAGGGGAGTAGAGGCGACACCACAGATGAGATTGAGCAAAGCTTTATATGTTTTTAACATTTTGAATAGCTCTTTTGCAGAACCTGATCCACCAATTTTTAGGCATTTTTCAAATAATACACAAGCAAATTTGAAAGAAAATCCCCCTGTCTTGATTAGAAGCCCTGAAATAGGACAAATTAAAGGTCCTTTCTGACTAATAACTTGGGGCAAAAGGTATGCTTGTTTTTCTACAGGTGTAGGACCTGAGTGAGTTTCAGCAAAGAACGTTAAACAATATTGCACACAAGAATGTGCTGATGAGTCCAAGAACAGAGAAACAGGTATGCAAACGTGAATGGAACAGAGAGACTATGGGTCACACCTCATGCTCCTTGTTCATCCATAGAATCTGAATTTACGTTAATTCTAAGTGTGTGACTTGTTTGTTTTGTAGAGCTCTTTTAGCAAAAGCATGGTTTCCATTGTGTTGTGCTACATAGTCAAAAATAGTGTATTCCCCATTGAATTTTCTAAGGTGAAATTGCCCCTTCTTAGCACAGTAATTTAGTCCCCAGGTAACTTTGCAAGGAACAAAAGCAGAATTTGGAAGCTGAAATATATGGGAGAGTCTTTTGCCAAAAAATAGCTCACGAAAGGTATGGAGTGAAATTGAGTGCTGTACTGGTGTTTGCTAGCTTTGCTTGCTTTTTGCAGTGCAGATTTGCCTCTGGAACAACCAAAACCAAATGTTTAGGTGACCTTAGCCAAGGCCACAAGTTTGAACACCATTTATCTGTCCAATTCAAACCCAGAAAGGCCTTTTTCAACCTGCCTAGTCAGTGTGCCAGTAAAAGATTAGCCGATACCTATACACGATCCCTTGACTAAAGACTAACTTAACAATAAGCAGATGAGGTTGCCAATGACAGCAATCCTGTAGTTGATTGGGACATTTGAACCAAAGAACTTTCTAAGGCACCTTCTGAACCCCAAGAATTAGAAATTCTTGGTTCCTAAAAAATAGATTTCTGTCTGACATTTTCAGATAGCAATTGACAAGAGAATGATCCTCTGAGGTACAATGTCACTCCCAATTATCCTGCTTATAGGAACTTGAGTCTTTAGGTAATTACTCAGAAAGTTGGGGTGGATTTTCCAGGGCTGACCAATATCCATGTCAATTACCAAGAGGTTATTGGTTCATTTGTGGAGATAGGGCTTAGCAAGGTATTCCATCGCATCTTGAAGGTGGTCCATGCAGTATTAGACAACTTATTGCACTAGCACCTAGTGCTAGAACAGTCATTAAGAAAAAACATAGAGGAAAAAGATTTACTGATCAATATAAAAAATGTTGTAATAGTGATTTTGTGCCCCAGAAAGCTGCAAAAAGGATTTCAGCAGGTGTGTTATTACCCCAACTTGCTTCTACCATAGCATTGAAACAGTTAGATCAAGTTAGTTGCTGAGTAAACAAACCAATGCCACATCCACTGCAATTAGTGATATGCTGACAGATGTCAATAGTGTTAGACATGCTACCCTTCAAAACTGAGCAGCAATTGAGCACATAGACATAGGTGTGAAGAATTTAAAGGATCGTGTCATAAACCTATCTGATCACTCTAAATCCATTCACAAAAGTATACAAAAGCTAAAAGATTTAACAGCTCAAATCAAGGAAGATGATGGATTGTGGTTAAATTATTTGTTCAAAGGATGGAACTCTGCACATTGGTTGAGTGAACTTTGCAAAGTAAGTTTATGTGTGTTAGTCATTTTGGTAGTGGTACTAGTTGTGGTACTCTGTACACTTCGGTGTGTTCAACGAATGATGAATAAAAATATCAAAGTTTATATTGTACAAAAGAAAGATGTAGAAAGTAGAATCACAGAAAGTACTCAAAATCTTACAAAAGTAGTGGATGCAAGTATAGATGTAGATGAAGGCTTTGGAACAGACAAGACTTATTAGAGCGGTAAACAGCAACTACTACTGAATTTAACTCATATCCTTGGAATAGACCAAATCTTTTACAACAATAAAATTTTTGTGGTTTAAAATAGCAATGTTTAAAGCAAGCAAGAGAGGTACTTTAGACGAGGAAAAGAAATATGCTAAGTAGTGAGAGACTTTAAATTTTGCTGGTGTGCCTTTGTGTAGAAAACTTGTGATGCTGTTTTGTTAAATGAAAAGATACATATTATGTAGAGCTATGTAATGCAAGGTAGATAAGCGACAAAGTCAAGAGAGTTTTTTGTGGTTGTACTGAGCAGGGGAATTGAGGAAAATACTAAAGGTAATCAGGCTTTTAGAAATCTGTGAAAGCAGGCCTCAGAAATAGAAAGAACTGAAGAATAGAATCAGCTGTAGCTGCAAAGTTTGAAAGTAGGAAAAGTTATAATAGTACAGCAAGCAAGGACATAAAACAATAATCTGAATCTTAGGTTTGGCTAGGATAGATCTTATGGCTGCAGAAAAATATGCTTAGCAATATAGTAGAAACTTTTAAGTTTAATAATGGAATATTGTTTATTGCTAATAGAAAGCATATAAGCAAGCATTGTTTGCAGCAGGTGTGCGTATGCTTTCCATGATTGGCTAGAACAATTGCCTGTAAACTTTAACAATATGTTATTGGCTGAAAAACTTTCAAGATGCTCTGTAACAAAGAGATGTTTGGCTGCTGCTGGCAGACATGACCTGTTGCCCTCTTTTAGCTATGTAAAATGCTGTTATGAGACTGATGCCACAATAAAAGTTTGAGGAATGTCTAGCAGTACTCCCATTCTGTTCATGCCCCAAGACCCAACACACTTTACCGTAGGAGAGGTCAGTGCAGTTCATTCCCCTACCCTACACCAGTGAAGCAGTCCAGAGCCTCTTCAGCCATGAAGCCATGCTGTCAGCCCGGGGCTGCTACTCCGAGCAGAGATAGAACACAATGGTCCTGGGACATCTCCCTCACTGCCCAGGACTGGGCTGCGCTGCGGGCTCTGGCCTGGGGCCAGCCAAAGCCTCTGCCACAAACAACACTTGAGTACTACTGCAAGCACTGATTTCAGCTGTCTCAGAGGGGATGGAAAAAATCTGGCCCACTGGCTTTGTCTGAAGAAAGATTGCAGACGCTTGTATGTGCTGGTAGTTCCTGTGCCTCATATGTCCATCTCATAAAACACACCAGGGATTTTCCAAGATAAAAAAGGGCACATTACTTGGCAGAGGGTCACATCTGCAAGTATACGAGAGTGCTGCCCTTGAAACACAATGCCCAAGAACTCAAAACCCTGGAGGGGAACGGAGAGTGAGTGCCACGATGGCAGCACATTCCCATTGCCTGCCTCCTTCCTACCAGCAATCATTAGCCATCCCAGGCCAGAAGCCAGCAGCAGAGAGGTGAGTACTGAGCTGGATGCCTGGGCTGAATGCCTTCATCCCAGGAACCAGGGCAGCAGGAAGGAGAAGAGTGGTGGCTCTGCACAGCCTGGCCCTGCGGGGGCCAGGCATAGTGGGGTGATGCAGGGACCTGCTTCCTGGCACTGTGCCCTTGTGCTTTTAAACTTGTCATTCTACTTTCCATCAGGAACCCTATGACATCTTCACCAAAGCATTAACACAGAACAAAGGAACAATGAGTGCTCATTCATTGCACGTTTGTTTGTTTCAAGGACCAAAGTTTATATAATTTAAAGCTTCCACATGCCACTTTCACCAGTACCCCTGCAGCCTGGTAACTGGGATGTGACAGAGAGAAATAAGCAGTGGAGCACTTCAGCATGATCTAACAGCAGAGTTATTTGATCTTTGGTTTGATATGCACTGAAAATGCCAGCAGTTAATGGAGTGTGAACATGGTGCAGTACCTCTTTGTCTCCCTGCTGGCACAGGAGTCATTGCTTCATAAAGCTTAAGATGATGCTCTCCTTTGCAGCATGTGTCCCACTAATCTAGTGATCAGCCTTGTTTTACTACTCATCCATCAAAGCACAGCCATTAATAAACAGGTATTTCTAGCCTTCATTTAAAAAATCCCTTAATTGAAAAATAGAAAAGTCTGTCTGAGAAGATCAACTTTGTTCTCTGGTTTCGACCATTAGCCTGACTTTAAATTTCCACATTTCCAAACATTTGGTTTAGCTACTGCTACAATTTTCTAACACAGTGCCTAAATTTAAAAGCTACATGGAGTCCATGTTCCCATGGATCCTCTGCAGAGAGTGAAAGGTGAAGGAATTGAATTAAAACCTTTGGAAAATTAAAATATATAAAGCCACACACACGAAGTAGAAATTTAAGCCTCAGTTTTAAGCTTTCCTAAGTGCCTAATTGTTAGTGTACAGGTACAGAGCTTCAGGCCTAGTGATAGAGTTTAGACATAACAAAAATTGAGTAGAGTACGGCTTATAATTTTTGGTATGAATTTTGCGCAAATAAGATAAAGTTTTTCACGTATGTTAAGATAAATTTTTTCACATAACAAGATAGAATTTTTACATTAGCAAGATAGAGTTTTTGTGCTAATAGATATACTAAATATGTAGGTTTTTTGATACTGCTTTTCATAGTTTTTCCTAGTTTTACGAGCTCTAAAAATTGTACCTACATTGTCCAGTGTGTAGATAAAGATATGAATATGCATTTGTAACTTTTGGATAAAAAGCTTCTGGGTTGGAAGTGAAGGTATTGATTAATCAATCCGATCCATCGATCCAACCTCCACCTTCTGCAGCCTGAGGAACAATCCTTGCCGGGGAGCCGAAACGGGATTTTAAAGGTACCATCTATTGTAGTCTTTGTCACTTGGGATCATGGCCCTGAGGTCCCTCCCCCTTTCTCCCTTGCGGCCCTTGCTGCCGGAGCTCTGGTTGGGGCCACCGGGAACTCTGTGCAGGTTCGGGACCCCGCCACCCCCCACTGCCATTGCAGCCCTGCAGCTGGGGACTCTGTGTGGGTTCTGGACCTCAGGACCCTTTTCTGTCACTGTGATCCCCACGGCCAGGAACCTTATCTGAGATACGTGATCCCGGGACCCCTTTCTGCCATTGTGACCCCGTGGCTGGGAACCCTGTCTGGGATTCGTGATCTCGTGACCCCCTTCCTGTTATCACAACCCCGCGGCTGGGAACCCTGCTTGGGGTCTGGAAATTGGAGGTTGCTTTACCTGGAGGCTGTGATGTTAAATTCTGTTTTGTTTATTGCTTTACTGGAATTTTATTTGCTAAGACTTTATACTCATAACCAATTATAAGATTGTAAGACTGCTTGAAAAGAACAGGGCATATGCCTTTATTAATATTCATCTCTTTATTAAAGTGATCAGCTCATTATTATAGTCATCAGCAGGATTGCAGAGTCCGATTGGAGTTTTCCATGCTGCTGCAGCCATCTGAAGGAGCAGGTGCTGTCCCAGCTCATCATTCCACTGCATTCCAATCACTCCATTGCAAACAGTAGATGGCAAGTCCTTGTTCCCATAGGAATAGCTAGGAGTTCTCTCTGGTCAACTGTCAGAAGGCAGAGCAGTGGAAGTCTGTCACTAGTGTGCAGAGTCAGCTCTTTATCCTCAGGGAAAACCTTGAGAGTTTCCTGTTGTCTAACTTAGTCACTTCAGCTAGCCAGTTCCCATTCCATCCAAACTCCTCAGAGGTCATGGTGAATCTTCAAAGCAGGCCAGGGGGTGCGTCCACTTCTTGCTCGGCCAGGGCACTATCTAATTCTCCTCTGACGCATCTAGCTTCTGGTCTTGGGGTGCAGTTTCTCTAAAAAACCCTCCCACGATTCACAGGGGCGATTTTATTTGCATATACAAATGCATATGCATTTGTCCTGGTCACAGCAGAGGGTATCCCTGATGAAAAAAAGGTAGTTACAGCAAACAATGACCAGGCAATCAAGACAGGAGCTGATTCTTTTTACATTTTAATGAGGTAGGAGAATGCCGCCCGGGCGGCTTTCCTTCACCCAGGCGGCTTTCCTTCGGGGCAGCTTCCCTCCTCCATCCTCAAACTTGCTGGGGTGTGGGGGTACCTCTAGCCTAGCCTGGGAGGAGGGTCAGCCGCTTTCGAGGGACAGCAGCCTCACCCCAGCTATGGGGTTCTCTGAAACAAGGAAAAACCCCCATTTTTCTAAAAGGCAGGGAGGCGGCACAAATTGGGAGGAGGGTGAGGTTGCATTCTGAGCTCAGAGCTCTTTTAATATGCTAATGGGTGCTCTGTGTTTTCCTCTGGGGGGATGGAGCGACTGTCTCACCTATGGGGTTAGGACAGGGATAGCCCAGGGATAGCCCCTCCAGACCAGGAAATTTGTTCATAACACTGCTCATTTAGAGCTCTTGTACCTTCAGACTTATACTTTCATGTAATAAACAACTCTGTGTAAGACCTTAAAATGTTCTTGGACCTTTAAGACCTATTAACCTGTAGAAACGGCCTTGGCAGCTACATCTGTTTATGTCTGAAGTTTTAACATTTCCTTCACCTGGACTGAACATGCTTTATCACATCCTCTAAACCCCAGGGACAGTCCAGTGAAGAGAGAGCACTGTCAGTGTGAAAAGCAGGGATATTGTCCCAGTTTCAGACCCCTCATCTGTACCAGACTCTTACCAGATCAGACTCAGACACCTTTGTTTTCTCTGCACTTAAAGCTCACCAGGGAATGGAGGATGCAAAAAAAAAAAAAAAAAAAAAAAAAGCGCATCAATTCTGTAATAAGAAGACAAATCATTCTTGTCAAATGTATTTGTCTCCATAATGGGAAGAAGTACTTTTAACAGACCTTTTATTTTAGACAAGGAAAATCATGATATGTCTGTCCTCTATGTGCAGTGCCAACAGAAGGTAGTGCAGTTCACTGTATGCATCATTTACTCTACATGCCAGGGTTCCGCTCAGTTTTAATTTACTGCTTCTGAGGGATTTCATCCTCTTCCTTTTGGGGATTGCTCAAATCAAACAGCGATTATTGTTGTCTCTTTCCATTTTAGACAGCCACCATCACCATAGCTTTTCGAGTGGCTTCCATACAAAAACTCACAACAAGAACTGAGGCTCACAAAGTACTCAGTGCAGTATCTGGTGATTTTCCTATTCCAAAGTAACTGCTTGTAGGAAAGGATTTGTTTGGTTTCTTAGGCTTTGTACAGTTACTTATTTTAGGTTGCTTTATTTAGTTTATATTTTTGTTCCTTGTACTGAACTAAAATTTTTCTTTCTCTCAAATTCACTTAGCTCCTCCTGGCTATCACACTAGTACTACCATAACTACTCCTCCTTTCTTGACATTTATATCCTTGTGTGTGATAGATAAGGACAGGCGCCCAGAAGATCTCGGATGTCATGGAAAGATAAGGACCCTCCGCCCCCCTCTGATGTAGTAAAGCCCCATTTTGACTATTTAACCCCACGAGGTAAAGCAATAAACACCACTTTAAACGCCATCGTATCGATGCCAGTGTGTCTGTGGCCCGAGTAACCCAGGAGAGGCTGGGTTGCCGTGCCGCTTTCTGGAAGCCAGGTCGCCTTGGCTTCATATTGGAAGGCAACATTCTGGTGCCGAAACCCGGGAGGAAAAAACCCTCGGGAATCGGGGTTTTCGCCTGGACAGAAGCGGCGGCCAGAGCAGTGAGAAAAACTGACTCTGGCGGACGGGATGCCGTCGGGCCAGCCAATGGACGCCATGGCGAAGGTCGTAAGTTCGATTCATAAACAGTGGGGAATTAAGTGCAAGGTCAGGGATTTTCACCTTGCTATCGCAAGATTATTAGAGCTTGGGATGATTGAACGCCCAGTAGAAATATTACATTCGGAGGTGTGGGGGAGATGCATGGTCACGCGAGCCGAGGATACAAAATCCTCGGGCAGCGGCAAAAGTCTCAAAGTGTGGGGAAAGGTCGAGCAAGCCCTACACAAGGCGCTTGAGGAACAGGAGTTCTGGAGCGCCGCACGCATGTGTTTGCTAGCTACCCCCAAGCTGGGGATAGGAACCACAATGCAAACAGCATTTGAACGCAATTTGTCCGAGGGTGGGGATCCGTGGGAGCCAGGCGTGCTTCCCCGCTCCCTGAGCCCAAGCCCGAACCCCCCAGTGCCCCCTGAAAACCCCCCGACCCTTCCGCCGAACCCGTTGTGTCCCCCCTCGCCCGCAGAACCTTCCCGAAAATCCGCGGGTTTCCCATCCATCTCTTCGCCACCAGCCAGTGTTTCAGTGCCCGAGGCGTGGCAGCACACGCGGGTTTTTTGGGAGGAACTGAGGGGTGAAGCCAGAGACGCTGAAAACGCAGCTCGGGAGGAGACGCGGGTAGCACCCCTGCCATGCGCATTTGAAAATGGCGCCAGCCGAAGGGAGGGGCGGGGCCTGGATATCCTCGGGGGGGGGAGCCTAGAGTGGTGGGTGGTTTTTTTGATGCGCATGCGCAGGAAAAAGATGGGGAAGAGGGAGAAGAGCGCATGCTCAGACAGGAGCCATGGACTTTTGCTGACACGTACGCACGACAGGAACAGAGAGAGTGCATGCTCAAAGTGGTGCCGCGAATTTCCCCAGGGGCGTATGCGCGGGAGAGCAGCAGAGAGCGCATGGCCAATTGGGAGCCGTGCTCAATGCTGTTTCCATTTAAGGGAGAGACCTCCCCCCCCGGGGAGGCAGGGCAAGCCCAGGGGGCGGGAGCGGCACCACCCCCGAAGGGAGGGGCGGGGCTGGAGCCGCACAAAACGGCACGGAAGCCCAGAAGTGTGCTGGCAGTCTACTTCTGACTCTCAGTCAGACACCACCAGCTCCAGCAGTTCGGGAGAGCTGACGGAGGCTGGCTGGGACTCGGTAGCGGAAAGGGAAAAGCCAACGTGGTTTAAAGCGAAAACGAATAAAGCTTTGAGCCACTCCGAAAAGGGTTCACAATACGAGCCAACCCAGTTCACTGACTGGGGAAAGATAAAAACAGCTTGTGCTGAGTGGGCTCCCACGGCCACAGTGCGAGCCTTCCCTGTGAGAGTTACTGGGCCAGAAGGGAACCAGCAGAGAACATATACACTGGTAAACCCTAAAGATGTACAGGCAATTGTTAAAGGAATTTCAGAGAAAGGGATTAATTCAGCCCTGGTCTCCACCCTCGTGGATGGCCTTTTTGGCAATTATGATTTGCTCCCCTTTTATATTCAACAAATAGGTCGCATGATTTTTGACGGCGCGGGAATGATTGTTTTCAAACAGGAATGGAAAGATAATTGCGCAAACTTACTGGCTCAGGCTTCTGGGGCGGGACAGCCACTGCACGGCTCCAGCTTGTCCAGGTTGATGGGAAAACATGACGAGATGATGGCCCCTCAGCAACGAGCCGCGCACCTGCGGGCTGAGGAAGTCAGGGCCACCACCCAGGCTGCCAGGGAGGCCATTCATGCTGCATCCTGAGTGGTGGCCAGGCCATCCCCATGGTCCAGCATAAAACAGGCAGAGAGTGAAAGCTTCACACAGTTTGTGGATCGCCTCCAGGTGGCAGTAGACTCCTCTACCCTGCCTCCAGAGGCAAGGGGCCCCGTGGTGGCTGATGGTCTGCAGCAGCAGTGCAATTCCACCACCAAAGACATTTTGCTTTCCTTGCAGCCGGAGCCAGCCTCGCCGACATGATTAAACATGTTGTAAAAGAGGAGCACCTGATACCCATCCAAGCAGCCATCCGCACCCTAACCAGTGCCATGGCATGCTTCAAATGTGGCCAAGCAGGCCACATCACAGTGAACTGTCCCCAGCCAGCACAGCCATCCCCGGCGGTGCCCCCGCTCCAAGCGCATGCGAGAGGGCCCTGCTGGGGCTGTGGGAAGAAAGGGCACCTCATCAAAGACTGCAGGTCTCAGCCTCAGGGAAACGGGAAATGGAGGGGGAGTGCGGGCCGCACCCAGCCTCCTCCCGCTGCGAATGCAAGGCGGCCTGTAGCAGGAGCAGGATGACTTATAAGGTAGAGCTATCCCAAACTGGGCCTCAGATCAGGCCTTAGACCTGGGCCTGCTAGGCCTCAAACGTTTAACCTACATAGATCTAGATAAGCTTGTAGTGCCGTAGAAGCTGGGTTAAGGTATATCTATCCACAGAATAGAGCAATTACTCAGGAAACACGGTGGCTGCCTTAAACTGTGAATGTTTACATATTCGTCCACGCTCACTGCCAATAGAAAAGCACCTGTTGCTGTAAACTATATTTCCTGTATATAACCAGACATTTCGGGGAATAAAGGGAAGAACGTGTGATATACCCACATTGGGTCAGACCCCGTTCTTTAGTCCCCGATCTATCTGCTCCCAGCTTCAGCAGCCCATCTATGCCAACCCCCGGTAGGGCGGGGAACCCTCATACCCCATGCCCCCACAGGGGACAGCCGGTTTTGCACCCCCGACAGCGACACATTTACAGAATTTCGCAACACCGCCAGCGGCACCTTCGTACCCACCATCGCCGCAAGCCACGCCTGTGCCACAGGGCCAGCAGGGGTCATCCCAGAGCAGGACCCTTGGGTGGCCCTGGCCATGAAAATAGGGAAGGAGCCCCTGATGATTTGGGGAACATGCCGCCTTTATGGCAGCTGGGACCCCCACATCATAGGGCTTCAGTTTTGGGGGGACACAGGATCGGACTGTTCGATAGTCCCACAAGCATATTGGCCCTGGCATTTGTTGCCATGAGGTTTTTTCCTGTGTGTCGAGTGCTCATATTGAAAGAGAAATGTGCAGATTCTCCCACATTCGTGAATGTAAACACTGGCCATGTTTTGCTAACTGTCTTTTGCTAACTGCTAATTGTTTACATATTTCTAGTTGGGAGGAGAAAGGTGACTGACAGTTAGCTTGACCAGTGTGGATTAGGAGGTGGGGATTCCATCCCCCAATAGATGGACATTATAGGAAATGTATATAAGTGACTTTGTAAATAAACTTCGGAAGTTCCTGCTTCCGGCCCTGATCTGCTGGCAACTCAGAAAATGTCTCTGGAGTCCCTCTCTTACTGTCAGACCCCGCGGTGACAGGCACTGGCAATTTAAAGAAGACCCCCAGTGAACGGAGTGGGAGGGCAAACCCGGGCATGGAGAAGTACCCAGTTGGTGGCTATAACACTTCACACGGAAAAGAACACAGAACACACAGAACACACAGTGGCAATTTACCCCTACATTTTGCAAAATTCCCCACCCTTGATAGGAAGGGACGTCTTTGCTATGTTAGGAGTCAGGATCAAAAATTTATCCTGAGGGCCACTGCCGTTCACCCACTGCTGCCGATCAAAACTGACTTGGAAATCATCAGACCCTCTATGGGTTGAGCAGTAGCCCCTGTCAAAGCCTCAAATGGCAGCCTTGCTGGAACTGGTCGACTGTGAGCTGCAAAAGGGTCACGTAGAACCCTCCACCAGCCCGTGGAACACCCCCGTGTTTGTAATCCCCAAGAGGTCTGGAGAAGGTTACCGCCTCGTCCACAACCTCAGGGAAGTGAACAAGACAATCCAACTTTTGGGTCCTGTTCAGACACTGCTGCCCATGAACTCAGCCATCCCTGAAGGGCAGCCATGCGCAGTGCTGGACATCAAAGACTGCTCCTTTTCAATACCCCTGCACCCCGAGGACAAGGAACGGTTCGCCTTTTCTGTCGTGTTCCCAAACGGCGAGCGACCCAGCCTCCGTTTCCAATGGCGCATGCGACCACAGGGTTTTGTGGACAGCCCTACGGTATGCCAAATCACTGTGGACAGAGCACTGATGCCGGTCTGACACTCCTATCCCACTGCAACCATCATTCAATACATGGACGACATCCTCATCGCCGCACCATCAGCAAGCCAAGTGGATCACTTAGTGTCCACAATCACAGAAACTCTCCAGGCCAATAGCTTTGAGATCGCGAGCGCGAAGATCAAAAGAGGACCCTGCGTGACTTTCCTGGGAGTGGGGATCACAAACTCCTACGTGACCCCACCCAAGGTGAAGGTCCGCCAAGACATCAAGACGCTCCATGACATGCAGTGACTTGTAGGATCTCTGCAGTGGCTCCGCAACATCATCCTAATCCCTCCCGAGGTCATGGACCCTTATATGACCTCCTGAAAGGAAAGCACCCCTGGGAACCCAAAGAGTTGACACCGCAAGCAGCGAGCTCCCTCGACTTCATCGAACGTCAGATGTCTACTGGCACACTTGCCAGGTGGAACCCAGGTGCGCCCCTCGATCCGTACGTCCACTTCACACAGAAGGGAGGAGTGCGAGCGCTGGCCCAAGGGCCTTCTGAGAAGTCCCAGCCAATCCAATGGGTGGTCCTCGGAAGACCAGCTCATGCATTTTCCCTGGGAGTCGAATGCATCGCCAACCTCATCATGAAAGGCAGGAAACTCGCCTTGAAACACCTGGGAACTGAGCCGACAAGAATCCACCTCCCCTTCCGCAAGCAGCTGACCACAGAGTCAACCACAGCGTCAGAGCACCTGGCCCTTGCCCTCGCTGGTTTCAAAGGAGAAATCTGCTACGCCTTCAGACCACCTTGGACTCAGCTACTGACCACTGTCAACCTAGACATGCCGCCAAAGGTCATGGACTGACCACTGCCAGGACCGAGGGTCTTCACAGACGCCTCCTCCACAACTTCCACCGCAGCGGCGGTGTGGCAGGCAGGAGAACAATGGCACTGTGTCAAAGCATGCGACCCCACACTGTCAGTGCAACAACTGGAAGCAGCAGCTGTGGTCTTGGCATGCGGACTCTTCCAAGAGGAACACCTCAACATTGTAACGGACTCTATATTTGTGGCAAGGCTGTGCCTGGCCATGTCAGGACCAGGTGTGTCAACATCTGCAGCAGCCACAATGCTTGAAGAAACACTCTCCTCGTGACAGGACACCATGTCTGTCATTCATGTCAACAGCCACAACCCAGTCAAGGGCTTCTTCCAGACCGGCAACGACAAAGCAGACACCGCGGCAAAGGGAGTGTGGACATTGCAGAAAGCTTGTCAACTGCATGAGTCGCTCCACATTGGAACCAAAGCGCTGGCAAAAAGATGCAGGATCTCAACAGTGGACACGAAACATGTAGTGGCCACCTGCCCTCATTGCCAGAAGTCACCCCTGTGGACCAGTGGGGTCAACCCAAGAGGTCTCAAGGCCTCAGAAGTCTGGCAGTCGGACTTCACTTTATGTCAACTGCTGAAGCCCAGAGCATGGCTGGCAGTGACAGTGGACACTTACAGAGAAGTGATTGTAGCCACACAGCACCCCAAAACTAACTCTAAGGCCACAATCCAGCACTGGCTGACAGCCATGGCATGGCTTGGTATCCCCAAGCAAATTAAAACTGACAGTGGCTCAAATTCCATCTCCAAACCGGTGCACGAATTCGCCTCAAAGTGGGGCATCATTCTAGTGCAGGGCATTCCATACAATTCCACAGGTCAGGCCATAGTGGAGTGAGCAAACCAAACTCTCAAAACCAGAATAGAGGTGCTGGAGAAGTCAGAGGGTTTCGCCAATGCCATTCCCCCAGGGGACCAGGCACGGCTGCTGGCAACTGCCTTGCTAGCACTGAACCAGCTCCCCAGGGGAGATGAAACAAACAGTCCTGTTCAAAAGCACTGGGCCACCCGAGCACTAGAGGAGGGCTCGCAGGTTGTAATTAAAAGTGAGCTAGGCGAATGGGAACGGGGCTGGAGGTTGGTACTCACGGGGAGAGGGTACGCAGCTGTCAAAAAAGAGGGCAAAATCAGGTAGTGTCCGCTTAAGTCAATCAAGCCTGATCTTCAGAATGAGACTAATGAAAACTGTGAATTTCTGTTTGCAGGACATGCTCGTGGGGTGCCCCCGTAACGCGCACACCCCTGTTCCAGAGGAAAGTGATGAACCGAGAGCACCCAAGAGTCCCACACCGGTGAGACCCAGACAACAACGGCGTTTTTGTGTGATTTTGCTCTTGGGGCTTGTCGCCAGAATGCAAGCCAGCCAAGACTATCACCCTCATCAGCCATTCAGGTGGGTCATGCAACACCTTTCAAGTGACAAGGTGCTCAAAGAAATCACCACACCGGGCGCCCCATCCTTTGTGTTCCACATCACCGACCTGTTTTCAGGGCGACCAAAGATAGACTGCCATCCCCCACACCTCATGCACATGTACATGGCCTACTAGTGCCCATGTACTGGTGCCTCCAACACAGGGAAAAGGTACTGCAACTACCCGGAGTGGGGGTACTGTGGTTACTGGGGCTGTGAAACCATTGTTACAGATGCCAGACCATCAGGATACGGGTGGGAACCGCAGGAGCCCGATAAATTTTTACAGTTCACTTGGGCACCCACCGGCTGTTACAAACCCTTCTTCAGGACAGGGTTCTATTGAAACTATTATAGAGACCCTGTACATTGGACATGCACTGACTGTAACATGATCGTTTTGCAGCCAGATCACCCTAGTTGGGCCACAGGCAGGACGTGGACAGTAGTCCTCCAATCGTCAAAAGAGTGGGTGAATGTGCAAATTATCAGGCTCCAGCCGCCAGCGCTCCGAGCGGTCGGACCCAATGAAGTTATTAAAAAAGACTCGCTGAAAGGGAAAAGCACAACCCACCCCAAAGCCTTGCCCACAAAGGTCACCAATACCCCGACTGGCTATGCGGGTGCCCTCCAGGTAGATCGCTTAGCCCTGTCTGACCCGAACCCTATTTTTTACATGCTAGAAGCTACCTTTTCATCCTTGAATGAATCCAACCCGAACCTAACTGATTCCTGCTGGATTTGTGTCCTGGTTAGAAAGACAGATATCTGCTAGGAAGGGGGCAGAACCTCCCTAGAGATGGAGAATTCATATCCCCTCCCTCCAAATTATTCTAATTAAAAAAAAAAAAATTAAAGGAACTTTCAGACAGAGGTATGGGGATAGGAATAACAGTTCTTTACTAGTATATGTGACAAAACAACAAACAAACAACAACTACAGCATTAATAATAAACAGAACCAAGAACCTTGAGGGCTTTCACAGAAAGCCCGGTGCAATTTGATCTCGGTGCCCCTGCAGGACTCCGAGAGGCCAAGCTGGAAGGGAGGAAAGTCCCGGGCTGGTGGATGAGATGAGGAGCTCTGCGCTGGTAGCTGGAGCAGCAGGGGTGTCCCGGCAGGGCTGGGCAGTGCAGGGCTACAGTGTAGCAGGAAAACCTCAAAGCTCTGAAGAAGCAGTGGCGGTGGGGAGAGGGCTGGAGAAAGCGAGCTCAGGATTCCTGGGTACAGGAGCAGACGACTGTAGATTTCCCAGTACGAGACAGAGGTGGAGTGAGGGCCGCGAACTCTTCCTGTAGCCGGGGGCAGCCTGACCTCTTCGGCGCTGAGAGCAAGAGTGAGTTCCCCTCCCCCAGTTCTGTCTTCTTGGCTTTCCCAAAGCTCATCATCTCTCCCCTCTGAGGGACACTCCCAGGGACTCAGAAACAATAGGTGTAGTCTTGTGCTGCCATGTCCCTCAAGTACTCCCTTTTGTTCTGACTAAGTAGTCATCAAGGCATGAAGGAGTTGCTCTAAACATCCCCTTCAGTTACTCCACAGCCGATGTCCCCCATCAGTGCAGGTGGGACACTCCCCGCAGAGGAATCACTCTGAGTCAAGTCACAGGCCAGGGCAAATGCTTTGGCAATGCCACCTTAGCAAATCAGAAAGGAAATGTTTGCACCGAAGTTGTCAAGCCTGACAAAAAGATCAACAAGTGGGTGATCCCATCTGCATCCGGGATGTGGGTTTGTCAGCACTCTGGGGTGAGTCCTTGTGTGTCCCTTGCCAAATTCAATGACTCTGACGATTTTTGTGTCCAAGTTCTAATTGTTCCTAGGGTCCTGTACCACTCAGACGAGGAGGTGTGCCAACTTTTCGAGGAACCCAGCAGGCTCCACAAAAGAGAGATAATAACAGGGGTAACTATCGCAATGCTGCTCGGCCTGGGAGCAGCCGGCACAGCCACAGGTGTCTCGGCCCTTGTGACCCGACACCAAGGACTTTCCCAGCTGCAGATGACCATCGATGAGGACTTGTAGAGGATCAAGAAATCCATCTCCTTTCTAGAGAAATCAGTTTCCTCACTCTCAGAAGTTGTCTTGCAGAACAGGCGAGGGCTGGACCTCCTGTTCATGCAACAAGGAGGCTTGTGCGCCGCCTTGAAAGAAGAATGCTGCTTTTATGCTGATACATACAGGAGTATGGCAGAACTCCGAGACAGACTGGCCCAGAGAAAGAGAGACAGGGAAGCCCAACAGGGTTGGTTCGAGTCCTGGTTCAATCAATCACCATGGCTCACCACCCTAATCTCCACCCTGATAGGTCCACTGGCAATGTTGTTTTTAGCTCTTGCCTTTGCACCATGCCTGCTGAACAAGCTGGTCACATTTGTTCAAACCTGCCTGGAACGGGCCAACATTCTATTTATAGGCCAACAACAAATGCTGTAAACGAAACTGTGGGCATTGCCAGTTGCAAGGTTTGTCTAATCAGCCTCGCAAAATTTACTCAGGTTTTCCAAACCCCTTCCCCTTATTAAGTTACTACTTTGTACCCCATCTTAATGCCTACGTTTATGACTACCTCATTTTTTTGTGAAGGGGCGGGGGGGAGATGTGTGTGATAGATAAGGACAGGCGCCCAGAAGATCTCGGATGTCACGGAAAGATAAGGACCCTCCGCCCCCCTCTGACGTAGTAAAGCCCCATTTTGACTATTTAACCCCACGAGGTAAAGCAATAAACGCCATTTTGACCATCCATCGTATCGATGCCAGTGTGTCTGTGGCCCGAGTAACCTGGGAGAGGCTGGGTTGCCGTGCTGCTTTCTGGAAGCCAGGTCTCCTTGCCTTCATATCGGAAGGCAACATATCCTCCAAAGCTTTGTGAGTTACTATCACCATACTCTTCTATATATATTCTTGGCATTTGACAAAATTACACATTGGATTTCTTTAATCCTTTTAAAGCATGGGAAAATCAAACATAATTTTGAAGCCTTTCTGGATTCTAGGCACCTGTTTAGGTCCCTTTATATCCCCTTTAGATCAAATACTTTTACTTTTTGGCTTGCTGTCTGCCTCTTGGTAAATGTGTGGTCAGTCCCTGCCTGTCTTCAGCTGCTGACCTGCAGAGAGACCCAGTGACAGCCCTCATGACCCACCAAGTACAGAGAGGGATGAGCCAGCTCAGTGCACAGCCCAGGATGGAGCATACATTTTACGTGCAAGAGTAGATGAGGATCAGAGGGTGTGTGTACCCACAGCAGCGACACCATGCCCAGCATATACAGGAGACCAGACTTAGAGAAGTCATGTAGCTCACTTCACCTTTAGCTGGGCACTTTGCTGGGGAATAAGAAACTTGATCTTTCAGAATATTTGCATGTGATAAGTGCAGGTCACTACAGGACACAACCAGAGTAGGGACAGTGAGTGTCATAACCTCTGGCATCATCAGGATAAACCTGCTGTGGAGCTAAACTAGGGTAACGTGCCAACTAAGGACAAATTATCAAGTCAACAAGAAGTGACTTGCACCATCTTGGGGAGAAAATCGGTAAACAGTGGCTAAACATCAGTCTGTGTATGCAGCAGTGAGAATAGGGGAGCTGGAGAACTGCTGATGTCCACAGCAAGGGGAGCAAACAAAGGGTCTTTCAACTTGCCAGAGCCCATTGCCCACACATTGATAGATTTCAAAGATTTAGATGTCTGGAAATGGTGGCAGCAGAGAAGGTTGGATTTCTTCTCTACAGCAGAAACAGTAATAGAGATGCAGACAATGTCTTGGAATAGATGATGCTCAAGATACAAAGCTAGACAATATTAACCTAGGAGATTCTCTGAAGACTGGGTTGCTATGAAAAAAAGAATCACAGTCACAAAGTACAGATTTAATATATATATTTTTATGTTTGGGAGAGAATCAAGTGGTTGGAAAATGTGTCAGTCACTTGAGCTGTATCTTCATCTGTCACATGGTGTTTTTCTGCCAATGAAAGTGGCCTGAAAACAGTCTTTAAAATTCTAGCTCATACCTTTACTAACACACTCCAGCAGTAAAAAACACACTGAAAAAATTATCTCTGCAGGTTACTATCCTATCTGTGACAGAAACCAGCAGAAGATGATTCCCAGAAATGTTCAAGAGAAAAATAGCATAATTTGCCTACAGAAGAAGCTAGTCATGGTCTAGCTTTCTTTCTTTCTGCTCATGGGTTTTCTGAGGTTCCTCTATGCCCTGAAGCTAGTAGGATTTTATCCCTCAGACATGAAAGAGAATAAAGTAACAACATCTGATTATCTTCTTTTTTCCCCTCTCTAATCCTACTTAAGATTTAAGTAGACTTTTGTTCTCAATGATAGTCTGCAAAAGTCTCTAATGTTATTCTATAGTAAATAATACATTTTCTGTCCATACCCAACTTTATTCTGTAATAAACATGACTCCTGTTACCCACTTCAAAATGCATCCTTTTGGGTTCACTGAGTTCTCATTCAGTATAGGAGCAATCAGGGCACTGCAAAACACCTGTACAGATTTTAGTATTTTCTGCTTTTCGATTATATTCCCTTTTCTGAATGTCTCCCTGTTAACTAAATAATCACAGGGGGCTTCAGGAAAGCAATATCTGCCTCCTTTTAATCATAGCTGTCCTTCAATTCCAACCTACACCCTTTCTCCAGTATCCTTTTTTTGAAATGAGATGCCACTGATATTTCAGGCAAAGCTGCCTCCTGACATTACATACTGGCATCATGCACATTTCTGGAGAAATCAGCTCTGTGAGGATGCTTTATCATCAGCCCCTTTAACCAGACATTTAACTCAGACAAATGGCTCCCTGGCAGCAGAAGGAGTAGAGGAGTGTTGGTATCCAAGACCACAGTTGGTATCCACTAGGCAGTCCCAGTGCTAACAAACCACCCTCAGGCACTTCCCTGATTTTTGTGGGCTCCATCAGAAGAGCCCTGGCTGAAGCCTGTCACTCTTGCTACATTGCCAACAGCTGTAAGAACTTTTGTTGTCTGACAGGCAACTCTGGCACACAAGAATATCTTTCTTTGGGAGGAAATTCATCTGCCCAGTTTCAGCATTGTGCTGCAGCAGGGGCAGGAGAAAGTGGAAAGGAGCACCACTAGAATTTCATTCCTACTTCCTATGTTTGTGCTTCTTTGTTTATCTGGAATGCTCATTCCTGGATTGGCTATTTTGTAGGAACATTAGGCCTGTCTGAGAGAGGCTGCTGCTGTGTTCCCCAGACAGCATTAAGCACTTAGCCCTTTTTCCCCTTCCATTTGATCCCTCTTTTTTCAAACATAAATCAAAATAATTTCTCTCCAGAGCTTTTCCCTCCACTGTTTTTAATTTAAATGTTTTAATCACATTTTAAAATGTTTCTTATCACAATTGTAAATCTTGTTATTAAAGCTGGAAGGCTGAATGTTATGTTAACAAGTCTTACCCAGACTAGGGAGAATTTTGGAAGTAACAGGAATGTTATTTGGGTTGAGGTAAACAGATGAAGGTAAACTGAGGCAGAAGATGAGGATGTTCTCATTTTGGTGAATATCAGCATACTTTGCCATTGTATTGCACAATTTCCCTTTGGTCCATATTTGTGCACTGCCAAAATCCTGCTCCAGAGACCATTTAATGCAGCTAAGCTGTGCGAAGGTGATTTGTCAGATCAAAATGCCAAAGGAACTCTTTCCCAGTGGATGGTGATTATTTTCCTCTACTATTTTCTGCCTTTGCAGTCTGTTTGCTTTGAAGCCTGTGAGGTCATGGCAGTGTCCAGTTTTACTGAGCCTCTTGGACAGCACACTCTCTGTCCAGCACCTCTTCCTGAGAATGGAACTCTACAGTGTGACTCCCCCAAGCTCTGAAAATAGTTCTAAACTTTCCCAGCCTCTGCATGTGTTCCTTGGAACCGCAGCCCTGTTGGATGAGTCAGCTCTTGCAGGGTGACATCACAGCTGAAATCAGACATGGGCTTTGGAAAGAGAAATCCAAAGATCCTCTTGTTGCTTCATGGGAAATAGCTAAATGAAGTAAAGATGAGTGTCACACACTTCCCCTCCCCATGCTGATTACTCACCACTCTGGGAACCCCCCAGTATTGTGTGGGGATCAAATCTTCTCTTTACAAATCCTCCAGTTGCACCTTCTCTGGCAAAGAAAGATGGAGAACGTAACTCCTTCAAGAGCAGACCTGGGAGTCAGAACAGCAGCTGGAAAGTAATACAGTCCTGATCAGAATGTGCCAAACCAGAATGGGCTCCAGCATCTCCTTCTTCCAGCAAGCCTCTGGAAAAGAAGGCTTCATTCAAAAGTCTGGTCTGGTACCAGAAAACCTTTCCCAGCTTTCTCAACTGTTTGGTTGTTACAGCCTCTTGCTGCACTCCACATGCCTCTGTGGAAGGGCTAAAATGACTTCTGCAAATGCCATGATAGGTGTAGAATGACAGGGATATAAAACTGGATGCAGATCTTTTCTCCAGTTAGTTGCACAATTATATGACTGGGATATTACCAACACACAGTCTCTACGTTTCGATTCATCATGATGTAGCCTGCATACCGAATGACAGGATAACAAGACAGATCCCTTAAATATAATGGTCTTTTGAGAAAATTATGTATTCTGTGGTTTTGCTTAAAAATAAAAGGCTAGAAAAAGGGCACTCTGTCTAAGTTGCCTCAGATGTTTCCACAGCACTTTCAAATCCAGTGTAGTGACATCTGTTGCCAGTTAAATCAGTGTGGAAATATTTACTCTTGCCCCTTACTGGGACATGAGTGGCTTTGCACTCTTCTGAACACAGATGTGAAGATGTCTTTCTTGGCTCTTGAACTGAGGAAAGAACATTAAATGCTGTCAGAAGAGTAACTATGATTTCTTACTCCCAAAGACTGGAAATTTTTGCTCCCTACTCTGTAATTCTCTTATCCTTGTTTTGTGGAAAGCTGTGTCTGTCTTCCTTACGCAGCTTTTTGATCAAATTGCTGTAATTTAGCTATCACTTTGCAGGTGGCAGAGACTGTAGACTCCTCCTCTCTGTTATATGAATTTCTTCCTGTTACAAGTCATTGCACTGCAATCATGTAGATCTCAAACGTTTTACAGTGGGAGGCCACAGTCACAAGACCTGGTAGATCAGAATTTTGCCCAAGATCACAATATCACATGGAAGGAAAAAGCTTCCAAAAGATGCTTTCTAATGCCTTATCTATTCAATATGCAGATGAATAGACCAGTAACAAAAGCTGTGACATAATGTGTGGTTAGAAAGGTAATACTTGGAACATTTGAAAAAACATTTCCCCTCAAGCTGAAATGGAAGGTCAGTGTCAGATTAGTACATTTGTATGTCCCTGTCTGTTGCTGTGGCACTGTGACAATGACCTGGGAAGCAATGAACCAGTATTAAGAAGTCAGTCTAGGGGAACGGGCAGTAAATAGGCCGTAGGGACCCATGACAAAGTCTCCTGCTGCATAGCTCTCTGATTTTGGGGAAGTTGCATACACTGCTGGTGAATTACTGGCAGCCGGACGATGCCAGTTTGGCTCCATCTACGGGAAGCAAGGAAATACTACAAACCCCAGAAACAAGTTGGTGTCTCTTCCAGTCCTTTCGAGCCAAATGGTCAATCTTCACCTCTTCTCATAAGCCACAATGTTGCTTTACCCCTGCACTTTTGAACCAATGAGTTTGTAAACTGTTATTTACACTGGTAAATGCTTTTCTATCTATTTGGGTCACAACTTGGTCATCACAGCCTCAAGGTAATGATTAATGAGTTCTTTGATAGAAGACACTAATTATTAACCCTGGACTCTGGTATTAGTCCACACACTTTTTTATGAGCACTTACACTTCCCCAAACGATTTCTTTATTGCAAATTCTCATGCTTGATATTTGCCTAAAGGACATACTTTAAAAAAGGATTTCAGTTTCCTTTGCTCTGTTTTTCCCATCTGTTACTCTTTCTTTGAGCAGCTGAGCAGGCAAAATCCTGGTTTTGTGTAAAGGGCACATAGGAAGGTAGATTCCCTGCCAAGAAAAACTTACAGAGGTAGTTCAATGACTTCAAAATGTTAGAGACGCCCATTTTCCTGTCTAACTAAGGATTTTCTGTTTTGAAGTGGGTCATCAGTTTCAGTTTGGTAAACACCAATGTATTTCTATTAATCCAAGATATTTCTGTCCTTGCCCAACTCCTTTCTCAAGAGACACGTATACTGTAGGGATTATAGGACAGAAATCAACCACTGATGTGCAGGTCATGGAAACAAAGAATGAAACCATGTAAACAGCAGGGTTCAGTTTAAAAAGTGAAAGCAACTGACCTGACTGAAGGCAAGGAATCTTGTTTGGCACTTTTTCCAGTTGTCTCTTACTTGTCAGGACTTGATTAAATAAAGCTGAGAACAGACCATCTCCTCTTAGCTTTACAATGCAACCCTGAAATCAACTGCTCCCTTTAAAGCTCTTACAAGAACTCTCAACACAGCAGGACTGTGGCACCACTGTGGGGGGTTGCAGCAGCTGCCCACTCAGAGTTGGACTATTCACAGCCTTCTGCTTTCCATTGGGAGCCCAATCCTCATTGTCCACAGCCTACTCCTTCTCCTGCATACCCAAACGCGTGCCTGAACTCCAGTACTTCTGCATCTTCCTATTCCTTTCCCTGCCCAACCTTGTCTGGCATACCCTCCTTCTCAACCTCTGCCCTGCAGCCTGTGAGGGAATTGTAGGCTCTGTCTTGAGGCCAGACAGGGAAGCTGAGCTGATCAAGTGATGGACAGTGCTTGGTCTGCTGTAAGGGCTCCTGCAGACCCAATCCAGGCAATTTTGGCTCAGCAGAATCTGTCTACATGCAAGTGCTCACCAGAGGTGCTGAGGCAGAGGCATTGCTGGGGTGGCTTCCCTTGAGCACAGGTCTTGCAGGAGCCTGGCCACAGCAGCTGGTGTGCAGGCCCTGCTGAGCCCAGGGCTGGCAATTATCCCTGTTTGGCCAGCTGCCTCTGGAAGGCTCTTCCCCAGAGGTCTGGGAAGTTCCTGCACACTCTTGCTTGTGGGTACACACACACAAGCACCTGCTGCCATGGTCTGTGCACACCACTGGAAAAGCTGGGATCTTACTGAGCTGCTAAGATGCATGTTACCAGCCAGAAGCCAAGACAGCAGAATTCATTACTCTCTAAAAAGGAAGCTGGACCAGCTGTCTGGACCAACAAGGTTCTAGATGATTTGTCCATCAGCCCAATGCTGAGGCACTATTAGGCATGTTCTGAATTGTTGGGTCTGTAAGTTTGTAATTTTAAGCAGAGTCATCTTTAGACAGCTGAAGGCCATCCAGCCTTTAATGTTAAGCACCACACTGAGCCATTTTAAGAACTTTATCTTTAGAAACACTCTTATGGATGTCCTTTATTTTGTTCTTTTTTGAAATTTTTTCCTTCCATTTTTACCTGCTTTTCTTTAAATAGAAAGGAAATCCAAATGCACAAGTGAATGTAATACTAAGTCAATGATGACTAAGACATCAGGTCAGGAAAATCAAATAATTTCTGTATAAGATCCCAAGCTTAGTTTTCATGGTAGGCACCCAGAAGTAACTTGATTTTGTAATTATGCAATTGAGTTTGGAACTGCACAGATACAGTCTCACTGTAACTGTAATGAATTCTATTGTATTCTGTTGTACTGCACTGGTGCCTTCTTTGTTCAGTGTAAACTTCAATCTAACATTAAATCCAACAGAAATAATTTAACAGACTTAATTTGCTGCCTTTACTACTCCTGCAGTTGTTCTTATGCATTTGTTAATAAAATGTGAATTTAATTAATTCATTATGAGTCTTAAGGAAATTGAAAGCTACTGAAAATAAGGCCTTCAGAACTAAAACAAAAAATATAGCTCGCATGTAATACGTGTTCTTCACTTGTCTCTGTTCCTGGTGAAGACAAAAAGATTTTATGGACAAGAATTATTTCTTCATGGTTTTCCCTACTGTATCTTTATAAAGGCCGGTAAATAGTTTTGAAAATTTAGAAAAGCATAGTAGTACCTACTGAAAACAATCTGTAACAGGCAGAGTTTGTAAATCAGTTCCATCTCTTAAATGTTCCTCTGTTTGAAGGAATATACAGTAAGTAAGACTTCAGCTTGTAAACTATAAATATGGGCAGAGTTGTGAGTTTTGCCATCAGTTTGTGGTATACCCTTGCACACATCATCTGTCCTGTCCTATTCTGTAAACAGATCTATTAACAAGCCTCCTAAGCAAATGATTTCAAGAATGATCCACGCACCATTGCTGCTAAAATTGGCAATTTTAGGTAGAACAGAAAGACATCCATGCTTTCTCATTCACTTGGAGTATTTGTCTCAGACCCCTAAAAAGATGTTAGAAAACATGGGAGAAAGGAAGTTGAATATTCCTGACTTGTCATTTAACTTGAAACTCCAAGAATTGCCATCATGCATGGGAATGTTTTGTGTTTTCTGATTCTATTCTTCCACTGAACTACCTCTGGAGGACTAACCCTGTCAAACAGCAGGGAGAAGAATGATGTTGTTTCAAAGATTTATAGGAGTAGCCAAAGCTGAACTAGCTCGCTGTGAATGAAAAGCAAAAAGCTGTAAATGTTAGGATTGAAAACCAGGGCAAGATAGTGGCTGACTGGCAGTAACTGGCTACAAATTTTGTTCTTCTTAGATACTTGTACCATCAAGCTTCTTATAATGAAGTTCACAGATAAATTGTACACGGCACAAACATATTTTCCTAGCTATTTCACATATATTGCTTTGCAGTTATATCACATCCTCCACTTCTCTGACTGTATGAGAGAATAAGGAAAGGTGCATGATGCCTTGTTTATATCACTTGTTATTGTATGCCTCACTCTTTTCTTTGTTTTGAAAGCTGATTCTAACTTTTTCAGCTTCACAGTGTGAGACACTCCTTCACAGAGCATTGTTACAATCTGTCATGACTCATGTCCTCTTGAGCAGGGGTGAGAATATCACTGCAGGTAAATTGCACTGACTATTTATAACAATATTATAACACTTCAACTATGGTTCCCTGCCCTGCTCTTTAGGGATGCCACCATTCCTCAATTTTCTGTGCAACCCCACCACAATCAGCTAAAGTTTTCATTATGGACATTTCACCCACTTGCACCATTTATCTTCTTGGCTTTGTATCACATCAAGAAGCTTCGTGCTTCTCGAAGAGAAGGACCAGAACACTCTGCCAGACATCCTCCAGTTCAGTCACAAGTCAGGCAGTGATATAGCAGCACAGTCCACATTATTGGTTGCTCTGGGATTTTGAGACCTAGGTACACCTGAAACTGCTTTTCACAACAGCGAAGTGTGGAAAAGTTAGAAATGTATTTCATTTGAAGATTTCTGCTGGCCAAGCCCTAATTTCCAGTAATCTTGGTTCACTGAATATTACCTTCTGATTTAAGATTGGGACAGTCTGGCGGTAAAGCTGAACGATCAACATGCTGCTGGATTTAGTCTCCAGCACTTAAGATCCAGCCTCTGCCAGGAACCCCCCATTCTCATCGCAAGGATTAGGCGTGGGTGCTGCTGGGCGAAAGCATGGGAGAAAGGAAGGTAAATATTCCTGACTTGTCATTAAACCCGAAAATCTCAGAACTTCCCGCACGCACGGGATGTTCCATGCTTTTCAACCCCCGGTCGTTCACTAACTCGACCCCACACCCCACACCGCCCACAAGGGCGGTGCTGCGCCTTTAAGGGTGAGGCCCCGCCCCTCCCCGCTTAGTAGGCACCCTCCCCTCAGCCCCACCCACCATGACCTCATTTCTCCCTTACGATTGGCTAAGAACCCCGTCAATCAGACGGAGCCCGCCCTTCCCCCTTAGCGTCCCCAGGTGCTCGCGGTCTATTGGTCGCTTCTCGTGCCGCTCACCGGCTCATCTGCGCTCTGATTGGCGAGGCTGGTGGGGGGTGGGCTCTTCCGCGGTTGCGGGGCGCCGGCCTGTGGTGGTGTGGCCGGGCTGCGGGAGCGCGGGTGGCGCCTTCTCCGCCGGGGACGGGCGCGTTCGGGGGAGATGGAGCCGTGAGCAGGTGAGCGCGGACCTCCGGCTCGGCCGAGACCTGCGAGGCGGCCTCGGGGAACGCCAGCGGCGGACAGAGGGAGGGTGGGCGCGGGCCCGCCCCGAGGGGCCTTCCCGTGTTTAGGCACAGCCGCTCCCCGCGGGTGCGGGGCGGCTGCGCAATCTCCGGAACCCGCGCGCTGTGTCCTTGCTGCCCCGAGCGCTCTGCGCCCCTCCCCGCCCTCCCCCCTGGGTAGGGTCCTGGGCGTTCAGCGAGTCGGTCGGGGGCTCTTTCCGACGCTCGAGGCCGGGCAGTGCTGACAGGGTTTCGCAAGGATTTGGGCAGCAGCCGCCGCCGTGTCCTGCTACCTCCACCGGGCTCCCTTGAGCGGAGTTGTTTTCCCCACTGAGAAAATACTTGTCCGTGCTGTGGCTGGGTGCTTATTTGAGGTAGCATCCGCGCGTCTCAGCCGTTTGTCTTCTCTGTGACTGTAAAATCTTGTATCGAAGAGGACTGTAATTTCACATCTTCCCGGATCACGGATGAAAACTGACAATTCTATGTGTGTGTCAGTGGAAATAACCCTCCTGAGACCTTTAAGATCTGGATCTATGTCGCCTTACGCTACATCATGTAAACTTTGTGTTCAAACGGTTCTGTGTGGTTCCGTTTTACAAAATGAGCCTTGAGTGAGCCGAATAAAGGGTTGCAGGTTTGCTGCTGCTTATAGCAGTCCCTTTCTGATATCATTTTTCCAGACAGCATCAGGGCCTGTGCTGTGAAACTGCATTTTAAGCTACCATCCATAGAAAATATATTTTAAAGACATTAAAAATGTTTCTGAGTTTGTAATTTCTTTTCGGTATCTTGGAACCCAAAATGTGCATTTTGTTTCTTGGTAGGATCTGAAGACACAGCTCTGAATATTTGGAGAATATAATATGTAGCTATTCTGGGCTGAATGTGTACATCCCAATATTCTGTCTATATTTTAAATTTGTATTTGACATCAGGGCTAGTTGTGGCATAGCTGACTTATTGGAAGTGTGTTTTCTACTTATATGTTTGTTTTCATGTAAAAATACAAATGAGCCACTGATTTTAAAATATATGTGCTGCTTACACAAAACTCCTCACTAAGTTTCTGTAAAGAGACATTTCTGTAAAATCCATACTGTTGAAGTGGTAGTTGTGTAACACCTTTAGATCTTCATAAGTATTTCCAAAATATTTCAGTCATTATTGAATATGAAATGGACACGGATTTCTTCCCATTTGCTGAAGTGATTTAATGAGTGATCTAATAGTTGTGATTAAATAGAATCTAGTAATAGAATTTAAAATAAGTGTGTGATCCAAAGCTGACTGTGAACTCCTTTTTGGTTTTTTAGATTTGTGCTTTCTGCTGAAAGGAGAAAAAGACTTGGGGCTAAAAGCAAATGCCTTAAGCTTTCAAAAAGTAGGTGAATTTGCCCTTCTTACTAACCAGGTATTGGCTTACTGAGCCCTTTCCAGTCCTTCCTCACTTATAATTTAGAAACCAAATATGATTTCAGGAAAGAGTGAAATATTGCCAGTTACATCTTCTTGAGCATTACACTATTCTGTACAAAATGTGTGCAGTGCTGTATTTGCTGGTTCCAACAGTTGTGGAAGCAGCTTTAATTTCTGTTTAGTTAAGGCCATCCACTCCTGTCATCATGTGGGAGCCTTCTCAGGCTCTCAAATATTCAGGCAACAAGCAGATGATTAAATAAAATGCAAAGAAAGGCCATACAGAAGACATTTTGATGTAGAATGAAGAGAATATAGCATTTTTCCAAAAACAGGCTTTAATTTTTCATTTTTCCTTCTCTTGAATATGAAATAATATGAAACTCTTAGGACTGAGGAGGAATGCTTCCTTGCTTCTGGTTTTTTTTTTTTTTAATGCTGACTTCTACTGGCATGGCAAAGCAACAGGGTTTCACAGACTTTCCTTGAACCTCCAGGTGAAATGTACATTCAGGCAGTAAAAGTAATAATAATTTGATGATGATGATAATAATAATAGCAATCTCTACTGGATTTCCTTCACTACTGAGCCATGATTAAATTCTTGTATGGTATTTGGTGGGGAAAACAGCAGCTGTACTAGAGAGAGAGAAATATAAGAACAAAAAAGGTTAGGATGTTGGAGCAGGAAGGAGATGAATTCTTAATGATATGTCAAAACATCACAAGATTAATTGTTGCACTCATTTGGAATGTACAGGGTGTCTCCTTATATGCTTTTTACCTCAAAAGCACAATTTGTAGCGACTCCAACACTGCTGCCTTTATTCTCTATATTCAGCTGTCCTCCCTGTGCTGTAGATAATACAATGGGACTATCTCAATGTCTGTTTACTTACTGATAACTCAGTATTTGATTAAGATCCCTTTTGAGGAGTACTGTTGATTTCCTCCATGTAAAAAGTGGTAATAATTAGCAAAGCATATTACAGTGATGCAAAGCTCTTCATTTTAAGATTTTTTTTTTTGATCAGTTGTGTCCTGTATGTCAGTGTCTTTTCATGAGAAACTGTTGAAGAGTGTTGAAGAGGAAATAGAAAAAGCAATTGTTCAGCAGTTTCAAATTGTCAAATGCCTACTCTGGGAAAGCCAAATCTAATTATTTCCTGTTGGACATATTGCTGGACTGCAACTGCAAACAGAGAATGTGGTTACATAGACATTTCTTTCAGTGGTAGGGCTGTCTTAAACAGCTCCTATTCCCTTTTTTTTCCCCTCACCACCATGTGTTGTCATATCAGTAATGATGTGGAACCTGTGGTCATATCAGTAATGATGTGCTAGCATGCATGCTGCATACTAGGCCAGGCTAGAGACTTGATTTTTTAATCTGGGCATGTTCTATTCCTCTCCCCCTCAGACCCCCTGAATAAAAAATGGGGGAGAGCTGCAGGAATGCATAGCCAGAGTGGAGTAGTGGATTAGTAAGAGCTACAGCTAAAAAGAGCTATAGTTAAAAACTGTTCCTATGATTCTTCTTTTATGTGTGAGTGTGAGATGAAATGGATGAGTTTGTGTGAATTCAGAGACTCATTTGTTTATCAAATACTCTGTTCAGTTCTTCAGGGATGCTGCGTGTGTGGTTAATGTGTATGTTTTACCTTCCAACCTTTGAATGCTTTTTGCAGTGCAAACACTGTTAAGTGGCTTCTTCAGGGGAAATGAATGGCATTGGGATGAGGACAATTTTCATTACCAGACTTAGATGTGCCACAGTTAGAGCCTTCTGATTTTTAAATGTGGGTTGTTCTTGCGGAGGGCAAACAGTGCATACAGCTTGTACAGGAGTCTGCCCTCAGTCTGATACTCTGTTTTCAGATGTGAAGAAACAAGGCTGCTAACAATATTTCACTTCCTTTGATCTTTTCCTATTTTTTATGCAAGATACTTATTTTCCACACAGATAAATCTTAGAATTTGTCACTTAGTGAAGTAATGTAATTGCTTAAATTATTTTGGTTTATCTTTCAGAAATTGGTGTAATGAATTTAGTTTGTGCAGCATTCCTTTCCCTTTCCCTCCCCTATTTTCTTGGGTGGGTGTGTGTGTGTGTGTGTGTGTGTGTGTGTGTGCGCGCAGCATCATTATTGTTGTGCGAAGAAGTATTTTGGATTTAGGCACACAGCCATATTGATAACATCTCTACAAGAAGGTGATAGATTCATAAGTCTTTTTAAATCTTGAAAGCTAAAGGCTGAGTTTTTAATTGAAGATTCCTGTACCTTAACCTCATGCCATCCATCTGCTTTTACTCTCTTACTACAAACTAGAGTGTCGACTACTTCTGCTTATCCCTCTTAATTAACTTGTGCTCCCTATTTCGGCTTGTTTGCGCCCTGTTGATCCAGAAAAGCACAGTTTTTGTGGAGTACAGCAAAGTGTGGTAGCTGCTGCTGCGCGTGCCAGCATGTTATTTGTTCACAGCTGATCACTTTTTGGCATTGAAAGAAAAACCTTCTCCTGGACATGGTCAGGTGTTGCTGCTGCTGTTGTCTCTGCCTGCCATGGACCCATGTTAAAATGTGTATGTCCCACAGTGCAGGGGCCCTGACATAAAGCAGTGTAGAAACTTTCCTATTTAGCGATTTTCTAGTGAGGCAAATAAATGTGCTGACTACACATCATCTTCAGAGTAGCTTCATGTTAGGGGAACAGGAAAATGAAATGTTATGTCTAGTTCTGTGAAATTAGTTTTGGTCTGGGACAGTCTACATCACAGATTGTTTCAACCTCAAATTAATGTTTCCTATAATATATTGCAATTATAACTAGTTATAGACACACCAGGGAGGGGATATGTGGTTCCTTGAGTCCTATCCTTCCCGTGGTTTAGTGGAGCACTGAGGATATATCTTCATCTTGCATGACTGATCCATGTGGATGATACCCTGTTTAGGCTGACTCAGATGAGATCATCCTTTACACACAACCATAGCCATGTTATGATGAACTCATTCGCTCTGCAATTGTTTATATGTGTGACGGTACAGCTCTGAGGAAAGATGAGACAGGATTCACTTTCTGTCAATTACAGAATCTCTCCTTCAGGCAGAAACTTTTGGAAAAAAAAATCAAAATATTCTACATTAATGATTAAAAATCCCCCCCTATTTTTGCCCTCCCTTGTGATCTTTATAGCAAGTTTCCCAGCAGAATGTGATTACAGTCCAGATGGTAACAGTTTCTATTTTACTGTGTAAGATGGACCTGCATCCAGATGAGAGTTTTCTCTGAGTGACTGGTAGGGTCATGTTAATATTGGGCCTAATGTAACTATCTCTAAATTCACTCTCATATGTCCTGCTGGACATGATTTACAGGAGCAGATCACTTGAGTCTGAATCTTTTAAAATCGTCTATCTAAAAGACAGTCTGGATATGAGGCTGGATATGAGTTCTGCATTGTCATGTTCTGATCAGACTTAGGAGTCATGTCAGTTTCTGTGTTGTTCAGGCATGCTGAAACTCCAAGTCACCAGTGAAGGCAGTACACCATTGTAATCACTGGAATAGCAGCCATTTGGCTTGAACATGTAAACACTGACATAAACTTTTCAATTGGATGGGGAAGTTTATCAGCAAGATGAGATTTGGGCATTTCTTAGAGATGACACTGTTTCTTCAGAAAATCTGGGACAGTAGAGTTCTGCCTGCACTGGCTGCAGTGAGAGGAAGGAGGAGTGTTGGAGGAATGTTTTCATTGTGCTGTGGGCAAAGAATAGCAAAAGCAGTTTAACTGTGGAACTTTGACAGAAAATGTTTCAGTTATCAGATTAGTCTTTGCCTACTCACTGCAGCATAGAAGGAGCAGTAAAGAGCTTGTCTTTCATTACAGTTGTAATGTTCTGCTAAATATTTGTGAAGTTTGACTCGTTAATTTTGAAGGCAGGGTGTGTCTGGGTTTTATGTTGTTTCATCTTGAAGCTGGATTGAAATTCCATGGAGTGAGTGATTAAGAATAATGATAGGAATATGTTATACCTACAGCGTCTCTTATCTTGATAGCACACACATATTAGAAAAAAAATTGATGACTGTTCATGCCTATTGCAAGCCAGTTATCTCCTGTTTGGGGTTCAGATGACCAAGCAGTATATTGTAGGATGCAATACTTTAACTGTCTCAGATTGAGCAGGAACTTTGTTGGCAAATGGGACTGAAAGTTATAAAGTTGACCTTTTATTGGCCAGAGTATCTGGAATGGAACTTTAGTTCTGAGTAGAGAAAGTAAGAAAAATGTCTGATATCTGGGAGGATGTATTTTGAGAGGGAGAACAAGGATCTCTAGGCACCTGAGAAGGCTAATGAAAGTGTTGGAAAGTTAGGAGAGGTAAGTGAGCTAAGGGCAGGAAAGTACGCACTGAAGAAAATACAGAGATTATTTTGACTGGTTATGGGGTTTCACTTTCGTAGAAAATTACCAGATTCCCTGTACCAGGACAGGCAGATCATGAAAAAACTTACTGTTGGACCTGTCTTGACTCAACTGAGACTCTGGAGAACATGGATTTTAAGTGCTGGAAACTAAATGCACCAGCATGGTGATTGAATTGGAGGATAATATTCAGTGAACCAAGATTACTGGAAATTAGGGCTTGGCCAATAGAAATCTTCAAATGAAATGCATTTCTAACTTTTCCACACTCCCTTGTTGTGAAAAGTGGTTTTAGGGGTACCTGAGAGTCCAAAAAAACCAACAAAACCAAACAAAAAACCCCCAAACAAGCAAACAAACACCCCCCCCCCCCCCCCAAACAAAAGCAAACTAAAAATAAAAAACAAACTATACCAAAAACTTGCACTGAAGTATATGGATAGGTTTCACTCACTTGAAATTTGTGATTTAAAGAACCAACATCACAACTAAATTGTGATATTATGTGCTTAATGCTGTCAAAAAGAATGTTGCAGCAAAATTGTTCTGTTAAATTCTCGGGTACCTTGTTCATCATGTTGGAACAGCAAACTCTTAACAGTTGTTAATTGTTTACTATTTTTGTGGAAGGCTTTCCTTGACTGCTTGAGGCCTTTTTGCGTTGCTTATTAGGAAATCTAGGATCTGAAATTCTATAAAAAGTACATTTAAAGTATATACGTCATTGTGTAGTCTTGCGTCATTATGTTTTAGTTACAGTTGTATCAGTTTGACTGCTGGGTTGTCACATTAAATTAATTAAGTAGTTGTAAGTAATTTTGACTTGATGACAAATACTGTGAAAGATGGCAGAATGACTCTTTAATTATGTGATAGAGCCAGGATTAATGTGTGCTGGCACATTTTATTCAGAGAAAAATAGGAACATTCTCAGAGAAGTTTCTGAAGTAATCGTGTCCTTACTTTTTTTTTTTTTTTCTTCCCCCTTTTGTACCAGTATTGTAAATCCATTCTCCTTCAAATTAGTGGAGTTAAGTGGAGGAGAGTGGACCAAGTAGATGTGCAATTCATTACCTGTAGCTCCTTCTAAACAGTGTAAAAAGAATAAAATTCTTTTATTTGTTGGTGATCAGAAAACTCACATTTTGTGTTATGCTGACTCTGCAAGCATCAAGACTAATCAGTCTAAGTGATCTTATTCTCTGATGTTGAAGTAGTAGATAACTTATACTATTTTTTTCTTATTTATTTTTTTTTCCTTTTCAGTGGAACTATGTTAATACTTATGTCCAAAGTCCATCTGGTTTGAAGTTTGTATTTGGGGAGGTGCCTGTTTCTTTTTTATTTTATCTTATTGACAAAATATCATGGCATCTTAACTGCAGTTCTGTGCTTCGGATATCTAGGAAGCCCTAAAGTGTTAAAAGCTCAGAGGAGGAAATGGAATGTAAACTTTGAAGTGTATTTTTATAAAGGTGGCTAAAGGAAGTAGGACCAAACGAATGGCAACTTCTGACCCCTTTTATTGCTATTTGAAACAACAATCTTCTAGACCCTCCAAAGTAATTATTTTCTAGTTAGATACTGCTGTGTATGCCTTTTAGAATTGCATTGCCAAAGAAAATGGTGTGTTACTGCAGTACATCTATGAATTTTTAAGGTGCATGGCATGGTTCTTCTCCCTCTCCTCCAAAATGGGATTCATGTTGCTGTCTTGACAGGTCTCTGTAATGTAGTTTTATCTTTTCCCTGTTTTTGTGTAGATGGATAACTTGATGTGATAAACTAGTTATAACAATCTCCAAGTTCTACTATGCAATGTTTAAGAATGATTTCCAGACAGGGACTAGAAAATTGAGTATATGATTTAGTGAATATTCTACCTTAATACATCTTAAATAATGCATTCTTCAGAACTGACAAAGCAGCAGTCCTAAAATAAAAGTTCTGCTCTGCAAGTAGCATGATGTGTGTATACCAGTATGGCAGTCTTGATGATATTTCAATCCAACTTCTGTAGTGTGTACCAAATGAATTAAGGATTCTGTTTAGAAAGAATCCCAGATAAAGGACTTGGCTCCTTAAAGTAGAAAATGGGCTGTGTTTGGTGGTTTGTTCTTAAATATCTGAGTATTTGTGTCCTGTTTTCTCTTTCAGTGACTGGGGAGAGAGCTGCTAGCATGGAAGTGAGCTGGGTTTCTCTGTGGGAACTGTGAGTAAGGTATGTGTGGTGTTCTTTTTTCTGTCTTTAGTCTGCACCTTTTGTTCTTAGGTTTTGACTTGAATATTGCCTGTAGTCACTAAAAGTGAGCGATAGTATTGTTTAGAGATAAAATATTTTGAATTTATATTAGTGTAAAGTGTGACAGCTGTGCAGTTAGGACTTTATAGTGTCAAGAGTATAAAGAGCACACGTGTGTACTTTTCTATGCTGCTGAGCAATTAGTAAGATTTGTTGTTTCAATGAAAGAAGCAGTTGAGTTTCTGGTATCTTTTGAATTGGCAAAGAACAGCAGCAATTGTGATTCCCCTATCCCTATACTGTATTCTTTACTCACATTGTTTAAATTTCACATTGTTTAGATTTAGGGAGTACTTGCTACTTCTTTTGAATAAACTGGTTAGCTTAAACAAGACAGTAATACTGATCTTAGTTCCTCTATGAATCACAGAAGAAAATTCTTACGTATTTTCGGTAGTGGGGAAATCCAAGGGTGGAAAGCCAGCTGTTGTAAGGGAAAAAGGGAACAGAATATCTAGTAAATAAATTGCTGGGCCTTCTACTTAATGGATGTCATTTTGGGTAGCTGCATTAGAAGATGCCAATAAATGCAAAGAAATTTGAATTCCAAACCCTGTGTTCGTTGATGGGGAGGAGCGACGAAACCAGTTCAGATTGGTTTAATTTCTGTAGACAGTGTCATACTGTCATGACTAAAGAATGTGATGGGGGTCAGAAAACTTCTTGTTTCAGGCTTTGGTTTCACACTGTACTTCACATGATGTAACTGAAAGCTGTCATTTTTCAATGGGTCTTGATCCTCTGATTCTTTTTTCTTTGTTGGTTTAGGGGGTTTTGTTTGATTTTTGCTTGTTTTTAATGAGATATGAGGAATCTGTGGTTGCAGGATTCAGATTGCTATCACAATGGGAAAACAAGCATGTTTCATGGTGTAGCTTTCCATCAGAACAGCAAGCTGAATTGTATTGCTCTATGTATTGCTCTACAGCTCTATGGCTGCAGAGTCACTGCTTGAAGGAGAAAAGGTGAGAATTTCAAATTGTGGTGTGGTGATACAATATGGACATACAATCTCAGTCACAGCCAATATCAAACTGAATTAGATAAAATATAAAGCTACTTCCTCAGACACACAAAGGTAAATTGCCAAAAAACCTTGCCAAAAATCCTTCAGATTCTAAAGTTTTGCAGTTTTGCCTGCTGCTTTGTGCTGCACTGAGTGCTTGTGACAGGAACGGAACTGACTGAAATTTAATGACTTTATTTTAATTCTTCCTTTTCTGTTAAAAATGTATAAATTTAAAACTTCTTTCTTTTATTTGAGTGAAGATTTGTTCCCTGAGCTGTCTTTCCGTCCTTGTCTAAATCACCATTTTATTATGCCATCACATATTTATTATGTGTCATCCTGTTCTAGACCCAAATTTCAATTCTTCTGTCTGAAAGTGTATTGGTTCTTCTGAGGCCTTTACTTCCATGCTTCTCTCGTCCAATGATATTCTCATCCCAGTCTGCTCTAAACCATATTCAGCAAGAGTTCCTTCATACTTTCTCAGCTGTGAATTTCAAAGTCAAAGCTCACATCTGACTGCAGATCATCAGCATAAACTTTTCTAGTTTGCTGTAGCCTCCCTGTTTCCATTGGTTGTTGGCATCTACTGCCACATGCCTTTGCTGGTGGCTGGATCCATTGCTTCCACTACTTGCCCCTATGGGGTGAGGAGGAATGCTTTGCTTTTAACATGAAGGAAAGTTTAGAAGATGCATCAGACAATGATTGCAAGGAAGCCAGCCAGTCAGAAGGTGGTGGAAAGCAGACAGTCCTGTTCTAAACACACTGTAGTTCATCATGCATTTCTTTGGCAGCAGTGCAGGCTCAAACAGCTTGCTTCCTTTCTCAGCTCCCTTTGTTTTGCTGGCATAGCTGTTTTTGTGGCCATGGTAAGCCACTCTGGGGAACACATCATCCTGAAAAGAAATGTTTTTCTCTAGATTATTTTTCATCTGGTCCAGTACATGTTGTGTCTGTAAGATTTATGCTGGTTTCACAACGAGGAAGGTATGAGAGTGGGGATGTGCAGCAGACTGTCTAAGCTAGCACTGCTGCTAGATATTTAAGTGTGCTCTTTGACATTACAGTTAAGTTGATCTTTCAATGTGCTGCTCTTGCAAAAGCAGGTCAAACCTCTGCACAGCCTTGCACTTCTTCCTTTGCATCAGAGCTGGTGATTGTGCAGCTGCAGGGCACAGCCAGCCAGCCAGCCGACTGATCCGGGCAAAAATCAGAGTGAGTCATCTGCTGGTTCGGCTGACCTGAGTCACCCTGTGGGTGAACAATCATTAGATCAGACAAAAGGAAAGCAGCAGGAACCAACAGCTTGCTAGCAGTAGGCTGAATTCTTATTTTAAATATGTTGAACTCTATCGTGACCAAGGCCTAAAACACATTAGTGTACCCACTGACACATGACACCTGAACATGACGTTTCTTTACTCTTTTGTTCCTGGAACTCCAGCAAAAACTGTTATTTCTTCAGTAGCTTTAGTCTCACATCATCTTTAGTCTCACAAACTAGATCATTCATTCAACACCCTGAGAGGTATGAGAGAATTAGGTGTCAATGAATGACTTCACCAGTTTGAGGCTTAACGTCCTCTGAAATTAGAAGGACGTTGTCCTCATTCATGCTTTGAACTAAAGGAAGAACTTCAGAAATGGGTGGAGAGTTTATTCAAATCCCAGCAAGGATTGTTTGTTCTAAATATTGCTAATCTCAAAACTAGCTTTGGTATTATCAGTTCTCTGTGTACCCCAAGTTCCATGAGTTTGAAAGCCACAAAGTTCCTCCAAATACATATTGAAGAATGAGAAATATTTCTTAAAAAAATAGCTGGAATATCAGTCTACATTTCTTAGCTTGCTATTTGTGGCTTTAAGAAATTAATGTTTAATGATGACTTTCAAGACCTCCTAAAAACTTTCTATTGCAGCTGAACGGAGTGAAGCAAATGTTAATGTTTTATGAAGGAATTATTTAGGGCTTGAGAAATACCATCATTGATGAGTAGTTGTTAAAATCATGTGCAAGGCTATGTTTGTCTACAGCACAAATGATGCAGTTGATTGCTTTGCGCTATATTTGCATCTTTTCTCCTTCAAGTCCTCACATTTCTATACAGATGTTCATGCCTTTTGTCTGATAACGTTACTTGCTGGCCCAAGCATATTTTGACACTTGTACTGCTAGATTTGCTGGAGGTGGTAACAGAGAGAGACAGTGAAGATTCAAATATATCCTCTGTTACTGCAGTGTTACTGGCACAGTACACATACGGATTCAGGTTCTTTAGCTCAGATAAAGTTGTACTCATCTGTGCTTTACCAGCATCTTTGTTCCCATGTGTTGCAGTCTTTGCCTTTATAATACGGGCTTTGCAGTGTAGTGGCTTGTGATCATGGCAAAATAGTTTACCCCTCCAAATCATTGGTTCTAATCCAGAATGAGTTCGGTTACTTTTTGATTGCATGTGCCCCTCTGCCTGTCCCTGCTCCCAATTACTGTGGAAGTGAAGGAAGCTGATGACAGATTCATTTTACAGAAGTCAAATGCATGTGGAATGTGTTAAAATAAAACTTCATAATCTCAGGTGGCTTCTTTTTAGTGGTCTGCATAGTTCAGTTTCTTAACTTAAGGTGGTTCCTGAAGAAGTCCTCAAGACTGTACCTCTTCCAGGATACAGTCTTTGTGATGTTTTGCCTTGCTGCTGACTCTGTTATCTATTCTTTATGGACAGTATCCTCATGTTAGCTCCCAATTAACTGGAGAAATAATTCTGCCAACAGTTGTGTACCTAAATTAAGCTGACTGACAGGAAATGAAATATTTTTTTAAATACAACTTTGTAGGTCTTCCTGTTGGTGACTTTGATATCTAAAGATATCTCTTATTTTGATTGTTATAACTTCTCAAGCTAATGTGGTGCCTCTGTTTCCAGCTGCTGTAATCTTCACTTCTTTTGGGTTATTCTTTTAATTTGTGATGACCTGGGGGATATAGTTGCTTTTGGGCGTCTCATGGCATTCTCTTCCAGTCTTCTCAGTCTTGTTTTAAAGATTTGTCCACTTAAGCCACTTCGCCCCAAGATTGCCTCTTGACTGGCTGATCTTAGCTGGCATGATCATTTAACAGAAGGCTCTTAAGTTTAAAATAAAAAAACCCCCTGTCTACTCAAAATAGCCAGCAGCACACTTGTGCTGTTGCTGTTAGGTGCTGGAGGTTGCTTAGCAATTCTTAAATCAGTAGGAAATTGCTATTGCTCTGGCAACTTGGTCCTATAACGTAAACAGGGGAAAGCTGTTTAGAGAGGTATCCTTTCTTGATTTGGGAATTGTATATGTTTTGGGTTTTTTCCCCTGTGCTTTTCTGATTCTTACTCACTTATTTTAACATGTCTTTTATGTTTTGATTTTAAGTTAAAATTCCTCTATGTCTTACTCTGGTTATTGAGTTTTCATGTAAGGGAAGGTGATAGTCCTTGGTTCTTTTAAATGCTGTCTGTCAAGATGTTAATTATACCATGAGTATGTAAGTATTTACAAAATCATGTAGGGGCAATAGTATGCTCTCAGGAGCCAGTTTTTAAGTTATGTTGCTGTAAAGCACAAAACCACTGTCACAACAATACAAGTGTGAACCATGACACCTGGGAGGAAACAGGTGTGCTAAAGAGAAAAGTAGACATTACTTGTAAATAATAACTAATCTTTATCTATTTCTAACTTCTGAAGGCGTTTAAACATTTCAATTTCAGATAGACAAGAGAGAATCAGTTTTGCACAAGGTATAAGATTAAGAACCACAGCCATAAAGAATTTTCTGAAAAATATTTCTTTTATCAAACCTGCAAATTGCAAAGACTAAGCTGTTCTGAAGCTTGTTTTACATGGTAGCTGTTCACGTGCATCCTCTTGCCATTGCAACACCATATCACAGTAAACACATAGGAAATCTGATTAACTTAGTCATTGGTAAAAGTAGTACTCTGCTTTACATTTATCATATGACAAAATTTCTTAGAGAAATTTCTCTTAAAGCTGCTCATCCAGGATCACTGAAAGATAGCTCAAAGCCTAGAGGAAAACAAAATAGACACATACAGTATGGAAACCTCTCTGACCAACAGGAAACTAGTGAAAAACTGGGAGGGGAGAAGGGGTTGGGATTAGTTTCCTGTCATTTTAGTTCCATTAATCATCCCATCATAAGGGCAGACAAGCACCATTGTTGGCACAGGGAAGCAACAAAGGCATGCATCCAAAACCACCCCTTTTGGCAAGAGCCAGCTTAGACCAACTTAGCTATATCATACAACCACATCCTTTGGTTAGATACTAAACTGGCACTGCCAACAAAAGGAGCAGTCAAGCCTGCTCATTCCTCACCTCCTGTCAGCCAGCATGGGTTCAACCAGATCAGGGAACTGGTATGTGTTCAATTTGACCTGGTCATACACACACACAGAGACACTACTAGTTTTAATCCACATCTGTTGCTGATCTGGCTTGCCAGCCAGCCAGCCAAAAACTTGGTTATCATGAGGGAGAGTAAGGCACAAGGAAGTAAAAAAGGAAATCAGGATGACTGCTTTTGGTAGCAGTCATCTAAAGATATTATTGAATGATTTAATCTATCCAACATTTATGTTGGTTATGGACACATGCACTTTAGTGACACAGCTGTGTGTGTAGTTAGCAATAAACTGGGGAACTGATTTTATTGAATACCCAGGAAGGAATGTCTGTTTTTCAGCTAAATAGTTTCCCCAGTCAAAGAAGGGGCAGTGTAGTGACAGAAGTGAGCAGCTGGACAGTGGAGGACTGAAAGGTTGCTTTAGCTGATACTGCTGCTGTAGAACATCTGTGGTATCACAACCGCTCTTGTCCCAGAAGCAGCTGGCTGAAAAGTAGAAAAATGCCATGATAAAAAGCTTTTGCCTGGTAAGGATACAAATCCTTGAGGGTACTTACTCTGAAACTCTTATAGAGGATAAGAAATACTAGCTCTTAATACTGTCCATTAGCTTCTGGGTGACTCACTTAAAGATCATGGCATGGCGACATTTCTTTATGGGAAAGTTTCTAGTCTGGTTGGAAATGACAGGAAAAGAAACATTGTAAAATTTTAATTAGGTTCTAGATATTAATGTGTGTAGCTATCTGATTGATCATTCTATAATGACAGTTATAGAGTGGTATAACTGTCTGGGAAGTCTAGAAACAGACTTACACTGATTTGCAGAAAAGGATTCCTCGTATTTTACAGGACTTCCAAATACTGTAGCATGAATGTTTATAAATCCTCCAAGCATCTTTCAAATCCCTCTCTGTCCTCGTCAGACTTTTAGTTGAAGTTTAAATCAAACTCATCCAATTATAGCTTTTATTGTAGTCTTGAGGACGGGATGCCTTTTTTCTTTTTTTAATTGTGGTGATGTGTTCCATACCAAAACTTGGCACTGATCTGAGAAAGAGTTCCCTTTCCCTTAGGAAGAGGCTGGATGATTGGATGTACTAATGGTATCAGCTGGTTCTGTCCTTGTGAAGTGCAGGCACAAGCGCTGGTGATGCTGCACAGCAAACTGCACCAGTGACCTGAGTTAGTTGGAGTGCGAACCAGAAGACTGGCTTTTACACCTGGTTTATTGTGTGTCATTGCAGAGTCTTGTACTGGCCTGAAGTGGGAGGTGATGTGAAGGAAGGAGAAGACAGGCTTACCAAATGCATTTTAATTGTTTATAATGGTTCATCCCAGTTTTATTTAATTTGTGCTGCAGCCCTACTTGGACTAACAGAATTGTTGTCCAGTCTGACTGATTCTTTTTGACTGTATTTCTTTGTATTTTGTGGTGGTGTTCTGCTTCAACTGTGCCTTGTGTGGAGGAATTGGTCCAGATGAAAAATTTAATTTCAGCTGAATCAGCTTTCTGATCAGTTCACAGCAAACAGCACTTCCAGCACAATTCAGGACTTAGTGACAGAGCGAGAATGAGTGTCAAGCCAAGGTTTGCTTAAGCTGTGTTCCTTTGATGTGCGACAAACACTGACTGACATGCCAACTAGGATTAAGATACCTTCCATCTGTGTCTTTTTTTTGCATGAGTTAGGAAATGTGCAGGTCCAGGTGCAATTCTAGATAGTACAGCTGCTGTGATGAAGTTTCATCGGACAATTTAATGGAGAAATTCTGGTTTATAATTTAAATAGCAATTAACACCCTTTAGTGTGGTGTTACTCAAGGTCACATAGCAAAATGGTGTGTGAGCATGGGTCTCCTGCTCCTTGTAGCTGGCTCTGCCTGGACTGCTTTTGCTGTGGCTGGATACTGTGCTTTTCCATAAATGATTACTTTTCAGTAGTCTGGCTAATGTCAATATACTGATTAGGGAAATAACACTGTTGTTGAAGTGGTGTTTGAAATGTGATTTTCTTAGTTCATCATGCAGGTTAAAAATTCCTCTTGAAAAGAAAATCCACTATGTTAGAAGTTCTTAAGACATTTGCTGTTTACCCAGTTAAAGCAGATCTTGCATATTTGAGACGTGTCAAGTTTTGTTGGGTTTTTTTTCCCTTTTGAGAAGAGGAAGGAAATCTTTCTTTTCTAGGGTAGATTGAGGACGGGAGGTTTAGAATTCTGCCATTCCATATCCGTGTGGGGTGAGTGTTAGATATGTCTGTCACCTGCTTGTGATTTTATGCCTGGCTGCACTTGCACTTCCTCATGATCTGACCACCATGTGGAACTAGGTGGAAGTGTAATGTCTCCAGTATAAGTGCCAATCAGATATTCCAATTTTAAATAATAATTTGGTTTATTAATAACAAATCAAATTATAGAATTTCGATAACCCACCAACAGCAGAGAAACTTGACAGAGTTTTCCCGGGAAATGTCAAGGGTGAACCGTCAGATACAGGGTCTGGCAGCCTGCTATCTCCCCCAACGGTTCACAAATTCACCCTGTTTGGGGCTTGGGTTTTATACACTTTATTTAGCCCGTGGCAATATTTCCCCAGATTCACCATTGTTTCCCCACTAACTAAACAAAATTCGGGAGGCTCCCCGACCAAGCAGAAAAGAGTCCTTTTCTTAGTTCAAGTGTTAATGTCCAATTTCAATAGGTCCTTATAGTTGATGAGTGGTCGAGATATCGAGGATGTGACTTGATGGTCCGCGAAGCTGGCACCCAAGATGTGAGTTGCTGGTGCCAGCTTATCTCCGGGGTCCCCTCCCACGTGCTTGGGCAGCTGCGGGCTTTCCTGGAAAAATCCCTTTGTTCTCTTATGAATGGAGGTGTCAGCGGTCTCGGGGCTGTCAGTTTCGCCGTCTGCTGCAAAGTCTCTTTAAAACATAAACTTCTACCTGATATCACATTATACAACTTTATGAATTTCTAATTTATCATAAAAACATGAATTAACCATCTATGTTTATAACAAGTACATCCCCTTCCGTAAAGCAGATTGGCTTTGGCTCTGCTAAGGTGGCAACAGCAGCCCTTGCTAGCCAGCCTCCTACCTGGGCAATTACTCTTCCTTTTAGCCCTTTTCCATAGAGTCTTCCATCCTACAGGGACAGGGGCTGAGGCCAACTATACTGGTTGTGTTTTAACTCTTTCCAGCCTTTGCAAAGGTTGTTGTGTTGTACCAAACTCTGTTCTTTTAAGTCTCTGGTTTAACAATGTGTGTTCAAGTTTTCTCTATCCATTATTAAGAGAAGGGCATGATACCAATATTTTCTCTTTTCAGATTACCGTTACAGTTTGCTTTCAAATATATATGATTTCATGTTTGCTTTGGACAGGAGAAATATCAAGGAAAGGGTAGGCACTCTCTGGCCAAATTTTAACTGAAGTAAAAGCAAATACTTCATATGGCAGTAAGGTTTGGCTCAGTCTCATTTGTTTTGTTTTAACAAGCACCATCTTCAGTTAGTGGTTTTTGTTGGTTCCTATTTTTTTTCTCCTCCCTTCTTTTCTTTGCTTCTCTTCAGATCATGACTTAGGGTCCTGGGAATGAGTGTATGACAACATGGATGAAATAACATATTTTCATTACCAGTGAATTCTTATTGAGGTCTTAAATATACACTGAAAAAAATTTTGAAACTAATATTTTTACCACTTGTATAATGATTTAATTATACAAGCGGTACAAAAGTGATTCTGTTCTGGATATTACACAACAAATGGTGCTAATCAACTGAAGCATGCAAGTGGGGAAAGCTCCTTTGAGCTCCTTTGCCAGCTATCTATGTGTTGGTGTTGTCACACTTATCCAGGTTAATTATGAGTATTAAGTGGGGAATACTTAATAAAATCTGTATTGTTAAAATCCTTGTTTCGAGTTTAGGCTTTTTGATTGGTTTCTGGAGGATTATCCTGATTGTTTTGACTTTGCTTTACCTGCATCTTTTTGAAGGTTAGTATCTGCGAATACCTTTTGCTTGCTAAGTAACAACAGTGCAGCTGAGTCTTCTGAGTTGAAACAGCAGTGTGCTAAGAAGGAGACTTCCATCCTCATTAATCAAAACCAAATATGATTGCCCTTGTATAATGTCCGTTATTGTTTAAGTGTTGACACAGTAACCATTTCACCAGAGACTTATAGCTGGTTTGTTTCTGTTATAAATGCCAATATAGTAGTCCAATTAAAATTATAATTTTTGGTTTATTAAAAAGGATCAGATTACAGAATTTCGACAAAACCACCCACAGCGTAGATATGTTGATGATTGACCCGGGAAATGTCAACGGTGAACTGGGACTCAGTATCTGGCCAACTGCCGTCCCCCCTGAGTTCACGAATTGGCCTTGTTCAGGGCTTAGTTTTTATACACTTTATTCCACCTCTGGCAAAAATTTCCTCATAGTCCTTTTGTTTCCAAGCTAGTTATTTGAATTCATAGTCGTCTCCGGCTGAACTGAAAGGAGTCTCCTTCTCTGCTGCAAGGTGTCAATTTCTAGTTTCCGTGAGTGAATGGACACCAAAGTTTATGAATAGGAATAGTTCTTCTCTGGAGATTTAGACGATGATGATGCTCTGATGATGGTGCTTCCATGCTCCCATAGCTGATGATAGTGCTCTGATGGCTCTGTCATCCAGGGAGGGGAAGACTGATAGCTTATCTTAATGTGTCCTTTTCTGATGCCAAAGAGAAGGCCAGAGTTTCCCGTAAATCCTTTGTCTTCTTTCTAAATGTAAATTCCAGGGTGGTGCCTGCTTCTGTCTCAGCGAATTTTCAAGGCAGACTGAAACTTAAGACTGTATTCCCATATAACATATATACAGTGGTTTTTATAATTTCTAACATTCCATAACCCATAAGAACACGAATTAACATCCCATATTTTTCACATTTCTGTTTAAATTACTGAACAGAAAAGAATTTTAATTTGAACACAGAAGTGGCTTTGAATACTTATTTAAAGAATGATGGAAATATAATAAAACATATAAAAATTACTTCTTTTGTTAAAGCGCTTTATATGTTGCACATTTTGGTTATTGTAGCTGAGGTTTAAGACAGGAAAGCTTTTTTGTTTATGTGGAATATTTTTCTTTTATTAATTTTCACTGATTGTGAATGGGGAGGACAAAATGGAACAAGAGAATTATTTTTTGACATAGAGTTGATTTTTATCTGAAAATCCTTATTTGTTGTACTCAGCTGTCCTTCCAGGTTTATTATGAAGGATTACTTTGTGACTGGATTTCAAATAAACTGTTGTTAAGACACTATTGTTATGTAAAGGAGAGTAGTCAAGAGTTCAGCAAGGTTCCAAATAGGCTGACTTCATTGGAGTGAATCAATCTGTGTCTTCTCAACACTGAGTTCCTAAAATACCAAAAACTGAGAATGCTCTTATACTTTGTAAGAAAATTATAATGATCTCTAATGTCATCAGTAGTTTCTGTGGTGATGCTGTTGGAGGTTTATGCTAATTTTTAAACTGCTGAGTTGAGCAAGTTTCATTGGATTTCAACTGATGATGATCACATAAACTCAACATGTCTCTCTGTAGCATGGAAGACACCGTGATGAACTCGACATATGGCTAGGAGGGTCCTGTGTGATTTATAGTCTATTTTTCGCTGTTTTGTCTTGCAGGTTGCCATCACGAAAGCCAAAGTGGATTTCTCCAGTGTGGTGTGCCTGCCCCCTTCCGTCATTGCTGGAAATGGGCTGGACGGAGGAGGGGCTGGCGAAAATGACGATGAGCCGGTGCTGGTGTCCCTATCAGCAGCCCCCAGCCCACAGAGCGAAGCTGTTGCCAATGAGCTGCAGGAGCTCACCTTGCAGCCCGAGCTGACCCTCAACCTCTATCATGGCCAGAACCCAAACCTCCCACCACTCAGTGAAAGGAAGAATGGTAAGTGGTGCATTGTGCTCATGTCTCATGTAGTGTGTCCTCACCAAGTGGAGGTGTCATGGTAAATGTTCTGATAACACGTCTGCTTTTTATTGCTTCTTACTATGGTTTTTTTGTAGGAAAAACAAATGATCTAGAGTTCACCAAATGTATTTACACTCTTCGATTGGAAGGATTGATCTTAGTGGCTGTGGAAGTTCTACAGAGCTCCAGTGATAAATGCTTTGTATTATTATTTTAGGTGAATACCAAAAACAGCTTCCCTGTATTTTGTGGTGACTGAGTTGTGCAAAACTGAGACAGTCAGTCAAAGGAAGTGTTAGCTTACCTTCAGACTGTAGCCATCTGTAGATTTTTCTTTGTCACCTTGGTCTGCACTTGTCAAGCGTGAGTAACTTCCTCACTGCAAATGTCTGAAGGGTTCTTTCAGACTTCCTGGAAGGAGAAGCAAGACCTAGAGTTAAAAATTAGGTGTCCTAGTAGGCCTTCTGATCCTAGAGTGAGAATGGCCTGTGTATGTTTCTCGACTTGCAGGTATCTTATGGGCACCTATATAGTGGGTTTCAATATGGTGGCAAAATACAAGGTCACTTAGTGATCGGAATTCTTGGCTTGGAAAGGCTGTTAGCTGTCTGAAGCTCAGGATCACCAGGCTGCCATGAAAGCCTTTCCATGTTCAGCCTCGTCATGTGAGAGAGTGATGAAACCATTTGATAAGCGGTGGCTTCTGTTTGTGAATTCCTTTTGGTGGTCTTCCTTCATTCCATCTTCTGGGGTATATTTTGGTAACTCTTAGCAATATGAGTGTCTTGCTGCAGTCTGAATTGATGCTATCACCTGCAGGGTACTGTGGATTTGGGCATGGTCCCATGTACCTTAGTGTTGGACATTATGGAGTTGCATAACACAGCATATGAGAAATGCTGGGGAGCTTCAGAGTGGCTTTATAGCCAAAACACAATGCTTATGGTAAAGTGATTTAGAATATGTGCATTGAAGGGATACCTCACTTAACATGGCTGTATCTTTAGATCTAGAAAATGACCGTGCCTTTCTCTGAATGGTGTATCAGTATTTTGCAATTTGGAAGAATTGATTAACTTTAACACAAGTGTTGGGTTTTTAGGAGGTTAAAAAGAGTTTCCTCATTCCATTATACCATCATTATGTGATCACAGTTATATTTACAAAAAATGGAGAAGATAGAAATGGCAATAACAGAACAAAAAACTTCTGATCCTTAATGTTTGTAGTCTTCTAAGATAAAATACAACAGGAGATAAATGTGGTGATGGTAAATAGAAGAAAATTGGAATGTTAGTCAGCAAGGTAGACTGTGATCTCAGCACATCTCAACTAGTGGTAGACTTGGGCATTTTATGGTTATGAAAACAAGGAGCGATTTCAAGTGGTATTTAATTGAGACAGTGAAACTGGTAGCGCTGGAACATGGGAAAAGTGTATGAGCCTTTGTTTCCAGCACCTGGCAGCTGTCCACCTAAGGTTTGATTTTTCTGGAAGCAGGGTCCTTCTCTTAGCCAGTAAGGCATGATCAGAGATCCTGAAGTGGGAAGAAGCAGTTTATTTTTGATGCGACTGGGAAAAAGATACTAGTGCTGGGAACAGATAAGAGTACCTTTCAGTAAAATGAAACTTGTAGCAGCATTTTGAATGGTATTGTTATAGTCAGAGGAAAGGATATTCTGGCACAGGAATGAAAATCTTTACAGGATTCAGTTGTTTGGATGGGTTTAAAAATTGATATTTTGGGAATATTTGACAGAAATAGATTGTTTTCCTCTATCTGAGTAATGTTATTTTTATGGACTCAGCTTTGAAATGGTATCATTGTGGGCTGCAAATCTGCTTGACTGGAACAGGTAAAATAGAGTTGTACATTAAAAGTATTTGGAAAGTATATCTGTCCATATCTTTTGCCAAAGAAAATTAGGATATTCCTGGAAATGACTCATTAGATGGGTCTCTTCAGAGCTGATTCTTTATCAGGGCTCAGCACAGTAGTGGGAATTTTACTGCTGGAGGGGCAGCTTTTCAGGCAAGGCATAAAGTCCAAAGTTCCTGAGCTAGATTATCTGAATATTCCTTATCTTTGGAGATACACAAGAGGAACACAATGCTCTTTTCTCCTAGGCTGCAGTATTTTATTATGTGTTGTGTGTACTTTCATTAAAGTATAATGGGAGTGAAAAGTGCTGTTGAAATATGGTTATTTGCAAACTGTCACAGAATAAAAGAACACTTGGTTTAGTGTTCTAAAAAGAAATTCAAAAAGTGTTCAGAGAAATTTGGTGAGCTGTTAAGAAATTTAGCTGATGCATTTTGAATTAATAAATATCCTCCTTCAAATGGGAACTTCTCAGTTATCTTGGGGTGGAGGTTGCACAGCTGCTGAAAGCTGTTGAGCTTATTAAAACTCCTTTCTTAAATATGGTGTGTCTTCATTGTTGCGTCCTCAGTTTCAAACATGTTAAAAAAGTTCCAAGATGATATGCCAGTTGACATGGCAATCTGTATAAACATTTGAGCAATCCAGAGTGGTTGTAGAACATACCTCCTGCAGTGAAACTGCTTCTGTGACAACTTGCCAAATTCAAGGTATGAGGAAGATTCAAACTGAGTGGCAGTGGGAGGGGAGGAGATGGTAAATAAAGAGACTTGCTGGAAGCTGCCTGTCTGTGTCAAAGGGTCTCCTGTTTGCAGTTCTAGACAGGCACTGCTGACTCACAGCTGAAGTAATTACTAATGGTGAGAGCTTCTAACAGATTAACTCTTTCTGTAGCTTTTGCTGAACAGACTTGGCTTAACTGTAGGTATCTGTAGAAAAGTATTACGTGGGTTTGTACTGTATTTGTTGCTACAGACTGTGGTTCTGGAACAGAAACTATTAGCTGAGATAAAACAGAAATTTCTTTGGCTTGTGAAACATCATGGAATTATGTATCCCATGGAAAACTGGGAGTGCAGTCTTGTATATACATGCTGCCATATGTCCTAGGTCAGCAGATTCCTTTTTAATTTTTTTTTCCTTCTCTTAGAACTGAAGAGCAGCCAGACACAGTTTCTGGTGGTTTTCTTGTTGGTTTTGGTTTGTTTCAGATCCAGCCTTCTCTACATATTCTCCCCTATCACAGCTACACATTCTCCTGGAAGAAGGGTACACCTGGACACATGGGTGTAAAGACCATGAACAACTTAACTGAACAACTGCTGTTAAGCTACACAATAAAAGATATTAAGGATATGGAATTTCAGGATGAAGCATTTGAACACAGATAGCTAGGAAGCAATTTTTTGTCACTTCAGTGGAAGAAACATTACATGATAAGGTGTTAGTAAACTCTTTTGACACAATTATTATGTTCTGTTCAGACATCAAGCAAATGGGACGTTTAAGGTGTAGTTATTTAATTTGTGCTTCACTTTTCTACCCATGTTCATCAAAGCCTCAACTTTCTTTAACTATGAGAGATTACCTATGACTGACTCATTTGTTGCCACACAAGCAAGAAAAAGGCCATTACGGAATCAGTTGAAGCTCTTCAGTATATCTTGATTGTTCTCAGTCACTTGTACTAAGATGCTGAGATAACTTATCCCAGCCCTTAGGGGAGGGTTAGAGTAGGTCCCTGGTAAATGCATTTACAAAAAAAACCCAACCAACCAACCAACCAAAAAACACCCAAAAACCACAACTAAACAAAAAACCACAAACAAAAACGAGAAGAGAAACCCCCCCAGGTGACAAATATACATATCTTAGGTACTTTGATGATTTCCAAAAAAAAAAAGAAAAGTCCTCTTCTCCTTAACTTTTATTTGAAATTATGGTAATTGCTCCATTAACTTATTGACCCTCTCTCTTGACCTGTTTACTCCAGATGAATTCATAGTTATCTTTGTCCAGGGGTCAGGAAAAACATTGTGTTAGAATCCTCTGACACTCCTGTTTTCTTCTCACCTTGGACTTGTTTAAGATGAGGTAACATTCTTTCCAATGAACTGTTGCATTTTATGATTACTGGTTTGGACAGAACTTGCACCAGCTTGCAAGTGTTTGGGATGTACTTGATCTGGAATGCTTGCCTTCCATGAAGTACTGTATGTGTTGGGGGAAGAGAGTCTAGTTGGAATGTGTGGAACTTCAGTATGACTCAAGTCATAAAAGGGATATGCTTTAGGTATGGGAAGGTACTCCTGTTAGTGCAGTACAAAGCATGGGATAAATAGTTGCTATGAATGCTGTTGGTACTTACACTCAGAAATTGCAGAGCTGAACTTCTAAAATGGTTCTAAAGAGCTAATTTACAGCCTGTGTTCTTATGCCCATTTACCATTAAAATACATGAGTATTAGGGTACCTTATTTTATTTTAAATATTTGTGTAGGTGATTTGCCCATATAATTCTTTTATTAGGCTATACATTCCTATCTCCCTCCTCTGCCATCACTTTCCCATTTTGAATTGGCATTACACTGAATAGAGTCAGATTCAAGTATTTCAAATATAACTTATTATAAGGGGTTTGCAAATGTTATTATGGTCTTCTTGTTATTCTGACTTTAAAAACAATAATAATGTTGTGTTCTTAAAATCACGCCATAAACTGTAATTTTAAAAAGTAAATTATGTGACACATGAACCCGTTTGAGGAGCTAGGCATGTTTACTTATAAACAAGGATGGTATTTTTTCCTGAGAAACGGCTTTAAGGAGATAAGAATATTCTGAAATTGTTTTCTCAGTTTTTGAAGTCTGGTGTGGTGTTTTTTGTTGATGGCCTTTTTTTTTTTTTTTTTTTTTTTTTTTTTTTTTTTTTTTCTTCCCGTGTGTGTGTGTTGTGTGTATTGTTGTTTGTTTGTTCCAGTATATATCTGCCTTCTGGAATAGTGTGACTCAAAGTTACATTTAATTACCAAGTGGTGGTTACTGCCTCATCTAGAACTTAAATGTGAAGAAGATTAAGTCTCTGTTGTAGCAAAAGGACCAAGACAGGAAATACATAGATTTCTCTGATCTGTCCTTCACACACATTCCAGCAAGGCTTGCTGTTTTCTCTTGTGTGAGAGTAAGGGGAATGGTTGTTAGAACAAAAACAAACAGTCTTTCTTGGATAGATTCTGTAATGAGACTTTATGTCCCAGAAGACCATAAATTTAGCATGTTGTCTGAAAATTTCTGATAGAGCTATGAGATCCAGAGCATGACAGAAATGACTGGCCTGTTACTGATGGGAGCTACCAAACAACTGAGAAGTGGCAATCTCCTTGAAATATTTTAAACCAACTTTTAAATAGTGATGGGGGAATAGTTGAGCTGGAAAGAATAATGCCAAAGGCAGCTTTAACATGGTGGCTTTAACAAGTTAGGTCTCAACAAAGTTTTTGTTCCTTTTCAAGTTAACAAGACTGACACCCTTCTACGATCACTGTATCTTAGACATGGACAGCTCAATATATTTTAGGGCTTGGTACAAATGTATGCAGTTACGTACTTGGATGACCTAAAGAGAAACGATTATGAGCCTTGTGGAGAGATGGGGAACAAGGGAAAGAGGCTCTGGAGACTGAAGTGTTGGAATTAGTTTGTTAATATTATTAAATTATCTGTTGGAAAATTACTTGAGACTCTTTAGAGACCAAGACTGAATTTCCTTTCTGTTGAGAGCTAGAATCGTCTAGTGAGGAAGGACTTAATTTTATTTTTATCTTTTACTCAATAAATGCTTGATTTGTCCACTATCCCAAATAATCTGAAACTGTTCATGTGGGTGTGGAAAACAAGACGGAATTTTTTTAATCCCTAGTCTGGTTAGATGGAGAGTGTGATCATCAGTGGGGAAAATTCTGAATAACAAAGGGTGGGTTTTTTCTTTTTATGAAACAGACACTACCATCTGTTAGAGTAGCTCGGCTTTACTGATCAGCAAGTGGAGTTGATATGGAGAGTAGCTTAATTATTGAGAAAAAGGACTGGCAAAGACTGAGGAAAAGTGACTGATCTGTCAGCAAGGATGTATGAGACTTTTGCCACGTTGTTTCAAAGCTGAGAATGTCTTGCATGTTTATATTAACACTGGGTCTCCTTGTCCTTGGAACGAAATTGCCTCATTGGCAGAGGCCCTTAGGGGATTGAAAGTCTACCCAAGATGTCATCTTCCTCTTATAAAAGGGACAAACCTGCCAGATCGAGTGTTTCTGACCCCTGCCCCCCTTCCCCTTCAATGTACAGAGCATCAAGGAGTGGACCTTATTTCTGCACACTTCACATCTTGCTCTCCCATGGAGTACTCATTTTTCTCCTAGCAGTAATTTGATCTTGGGCTGTTCCAACTTGCCTGTAGTGAATAAGCAGAGAATTGCATATTGAAAGACTTGAGTTTTCTCACTAGGTACAGTTTTCATGATAGAAGGATGAGAATTTCTTGTAAGTTTTGAATGAAATTAAAGTTGATAGTTCCTCTTGGATTATTTTTTTTTCTTTAACATACCAATGTCTATATATAGAGGGGTCTTTAAGGGCTTGTAACTATTGACAAAAGGATTGATATGACACTGCAGAAACCAGAAATGCAGATGACAACACTCCAATCAGGTACCACTCCAGACATACTCCCTGGTTAGTTTATGCTAGTGAATCATGGTTGCTGAACTATATAGGAAGTACCAGGAGGCTGTGTGACTTCAGGTATAGACAAATTGGAGAACTGTGGTGATTTCATGTGCAGGTTGCAGATGGGTACTTTTTGGATGATAAATACTCTTTTAATTTAGAGCTTCATCAGAAGTAAAATTCCCTCTCTTTTCTTCCCTTCTTGGTCTCTAGTGTTAAATTTACATGGCTTATGAAGATTAGAAAATTCCAGTCAAAGCTAAGACTTGTTCTGAAGACTTGTTTTTCCATTTAGCTTTTGACTGATTTATTTGGTTTTACTGTTAATTATTTTCTGATTAGATATATTCTTGATACTTTGGAGAGATTTTAAATTGTGTAGTTTGGGAAAAACCAGTATTTGAAACTTTCCAATACTTGTTTTATTTCTTGAAAGTCTGTTTCTTGAGAATGACAATGGTGTTTTGTTTATGTGATTCATTTGTAAGTACTGTGGTCTTTTGGTGATATTCTGCTTACCCGTTAGACATGTACAGGGTTGCATTTCTCACAGGTAAGCCATGCTAGAATGAGAATTATCTATTAATGGGAGCATGAGATACTTCTGTAGGGCATTTTTATTTGGGGCTCTAGGACATTACATAGTCATGAAAATAAATGCATATATAGATATGAATAGCCTTTGCTCTGTGCATGGGAACAGAGACTGTAACCTTGGTAAGATTTGACCACAAGCTTGTAGTAGCCTAGGAGTTTTGGGTTGTGTGCTCTTAATCTCTTGGCAGCATTGTCTGAAAAGCAGCACATAGATAATGCCAAGTGTGAAGACAAACTTATTCCTGAAAGTCAAATGTTTTTTCATTTCCTTAAGCAGTGCCTGGGAAAGAGACAAATAAAACAATAATTTCTTAGTTTAATTTTCTCCCCCAAATTGCTCCCAGAATTGCTTGATTTTCTTGGTTGTTTTCAGTTTGGTTTTTCTTCGGGTTTTTTTTTCCCCTGAATTGACCGTGTTAATTTCCGTAACTTAATTTTTTGTGTTTTTAAAATATCTGTGAAGGTTTTGTATGTCTATAAAAATCCTTTATGACCTTTATTTTAGAGTCCTGACATATTCTTTGTTGTTCAGAGAACCAAAGTATGATTGTTTTGTATCTCCTGTTGTAGATAGGAAAGATAGGCCTACATCTTATGTAGTGTTTTTCTCAATTCAGAAGAGAGTTTGTATGTGTGCTGGTTTGAAAGCAAAACCATTGAGACTCCAAGTCAGAAATACCATTTAATAGAGAGAGAACAAACAACAAGAAAGATAAAAATAAAATAAATGCAATAGTACAAAGGACTACTGACAGAGTCAGAATGCAAACCTGACACCGTGTTGGTCAGGGTGTTGGAAGCAGTCCGAGATAAGTCCTCGCAGAGTGACAGTTGTGACTCTGTTGAAGTAGAGATGATCCTCAAGAAAGTGTCCAGTCATCCTCTGGGAATCCAGTGCAAACAGGCTACCTTGGTGTTTGGGATTGCTGGTTTTATCTCAGTGGAAAGGCTTTGGCTCCTCCTACTGGGTGGAGCATCTCACAATGGAATGAGGTAATGTTATCAGTCATGTGAGAGGCCTTAAATGGCCCATTCACAGGTGATGTCCCTCCTCGGAGGATGGGTGGAGGAAGAGATAAGAAGGCACTGCCATATCTGGTATTATCAGGTGTCCCATTAACAGAAGGCATCGGCAGGCCATCTTTCCATCCCTAGAGTTACAAGAGATAAGGAACAATATCTTCCAACTGACTTCAACAGATGAAAATAGAATACACATTTTTGGTTACATTTTTCAACCCAAGACAGTATGTAATACATCATTCTTCTAGTTGTACTCTTGCAGTCTGAATTTTGGAGGTAGGACACTAAGAAGGTGTCTGGTAATGAACAGGATGCATATGGCAGGATAGTATCTAATCTGGCTTTGTTGGAAAGAAAGCTCTTATGTGAAGGCCTGAAAATAGATGTTGAGTTTAACATGCTTTGTTTCTAATAAGTTTTTTAAGTCTCTCCCAAAGAACAGCCATGAAATTTACATTTCAGGGTTCTTGTAACTGAATTTGTGTATTATTTTCTCAGGAAACTCACATAATAAAGTAACATTCGTTAAAATTAGGAAAATAGTCTTTGTATTAGTATTGCTTTTTCTCAAAACTTCGTGTGGCTGTGTTTCTTGTCTCTGCCAAATTATTGTTAACTTCCGAGGCTTTAATTTAATTCTGAGGGTTGGAGTTTCTCCCACTAAGGAGTACTTGTGTGGAGCTTTTCCCTAAGTCAGATAACCCTAGTCCTAGATTATGCAGTGGCATTCTGTAACACTGAGGTAATTTCCTGGCAAGATTAGCTTGCCTAATGAGGGATACAGATTTATTATACCTCTTCCATCAGTGGCCACTTTCTTCTCTCCTGGATCAACTACTGCTGGAAGAATCTTAAGCAAGAAGCAGGTGAATGTTTATGTAAATGGATTCACAAGATTGGTGGAGAAATGCAATGTGACAACAGGAACATGTGCATAATAAGTTTTAAAGATCTGTCTTGAGTAATGGAAGTGTATTACAACCTTCTAGATAAGGAGGACAGCTACTTAATGAAGAGGCCAATTTGTTCAGTTGTAATATTTAGAGACTTCAGATGTTTGTGGCTGCTGTTGTTGGGCTTAGTGAGATGGTTGTGTGTTGGGGAAGCTAACTGAGACTTCAGAGACTGAAATTGGATCTCTTGTCTGTTGGGAGCTAGAATGAGGAAATGAGGAAAATTACTTAGCTGAGGAAAGACTTAACTTCTCAAATCTTCTTGGTCCTGATGTTCATCTTCAGAAGCCTTATGGAAGGATGGAAGATGGAAATAATTGTTCCAGTCAACTCCGCAAAGTTTCCAAACAACCACTGAAGAAATAGGAGAATCATGGCCTCAGCTGGATAAATAAATTATCCTGGTAGAGCTTACACAGCCTGCACTCTGTAGACAAAAATTTCTTCAAGGTCATGAGGATGTGCTTATTTACTGCGTGGGTATTAATGGGAGCCCTCTCAAGAAGCAGGAGTATCTGAAGCCATTGCTGACCCAGGATAATGTGTCTGTATTCCATGGTGGGCACATGAAAAGCAACTCCTTTGATACTAAAGATGAGAAAGCATTCTTAGTGTTTTGGAGAAAGAACTGAGGGGGACATTACAACTTCACTCTTCTGGGAGCAGAATAGTTTAAGCAGGGAAGGACTGTTTCTTCAAAACAAAAACTAACTGAAGCAAGAACAGTATGAACAGTGAGGTGCACATTGTATTAACCAGAAAAAAATTAAACATGCCTGTCAAACTGAATAAAAGGAGGAGTGAAAAAACCTATGCAAGTGGTGACAGCGGAGGAAGGAAAAAGTGAAAGTGAAAATCAAGCTGAAAAGACATTCCAGAAAAGCAGTAGACTCAGAAAAACAATGCAAAATAAGACCAAAACCATACCTACTCTATTTGACATCTCATTGGACTATTGAACTTAGTTAAAGAACTGGTATTACTAATCCAGTCATTAAAAAGGCAGACATACACAGTGCGATGAAATTCTGCATTCAGTTTCAAGTGTGTAGTTTTGGAACCAGCCCTATGCCACTTGGTGTGTTTTCATTCTGCTGACAAGCTGATGTGTAGATCTGTACCAAGCTCTTAGCAGTAGGGACTCCCTCTTTAGGGTTTTTTGTCCAAGAGTCACTTGGTCTTTTTTGCTGCCTTGACTCTGTCAGCATCTGAATCATTTGTTTTCTTTATATTTATTTGCTGATTCCAAAGGCTTGGTGTTTCCTTTCCATTATCTACTTCAAACTAATCTCCCTATGAAGCCCCTTTTTTGTTCCCCTGAAGCCTTTTTGTTATTTGTGTTATCTAATTATCCCAAGTAGAGATCTTGCAAATTCTTTTGCTGTTGGTCACTGTTTAGTCAGGATATGGACTAAATAGTTTTTTTGTTACCTGGCTTTATAACAGACTGGCCATTGAAGGAATGAGTCATGAATATTGTTTTTTCTTTTCCTTTTTAATGGAGAAGAATGCTAAAGCATGCTTTTTTTGGACACAATCTGCGATTTAGTAACACATGTTTTTGAACAGCCACATGGGGGACTCATGCAACTGGGGTCTTGGGTATGCTGCTGGCCTCTATATGCAAGTTCTGTGTTTAGATAACAAAAACAAACTTTCAAATATAATTTCACTTTCTTTTTAATTTTATTTGCTTTTGTCACAAATTCCTTTTTATGGCTTCTAGCAGGTGGCTGGGCAGAAGTGTGTATGCAATGCACATACAGAGATGCAATCAGCCAGAAAGAAAATTTCAGAATGCATTTTCCTGACGTTTTGTGGGGATGGATAAGTGTTGTGGCCACTTAGCATCATGTAGAGTCTAACAGTGCATCGCCAGAATTAACGGGTATTAGCACTTGGCCAATGGCTACTTCTGTTAATTATTTTTATTTCCTTATGGTTTTGCTCTACTTAAAACCTTTGTTTATTGTTCTGGGTAGCTTTGGTTTATTTCAGTGCACAATGCTTGTTTGTACTGTCATGGTATATATTGAACATTAATAATTGTCCCATTTTAATCATTCCATGAGTACACTGAAAAAAATCAAGATTGTTCAGTGTAGGGTACTCTATTGAATAGCATCTTTGGCTTTTGTTGTGTTAGTTCTGTTGACTGCTGAAAAAAAATTTTAAAGTCTATTAGATATCAAGGCAGGTATGCAAACCCCGAAGCAGGTGGTTCTAAACTGTCAGAAGTTTGATTTAGATGAACAAGAGGGTTTTTTCCATGCATATTTAGAGAACAAAAGAAGAGCTGTTTTGAAGTCAGCACTGTAAATGAGCACAGAAATAATTTAGTTCTCTGTAATGGATAAAACTTGAATTCTGTAGTCTAAGTGCTTTAGGGATGTCAGCTGCTAAACTGCTTTTAATGGGAAGAAAGGGGACAGACAGCATATCTGTGTATTCTTAGAAGGGACATGTCCCCCTCCTCAGCTCTTTCAGGAGTAACAAGAATTAGAGCTGCAGTTTGTGGTCGGTGTTCTCATTCCTGTTTGAAATAAATTTAAAATTCAGTATGGGCTTTTTGTACATGAGGAATGACCTTTCATTGATGCAGTAAAATGCCTTCTAATTACATCTTGTCTTTTTCAAGCACCAGTTACAAGGATTTTTTTTTTCTGTTGTTTTCATTTTCTAATAAGATGTTTTTCTAATTGGGAGGCTTATTGCATTTCATTTTGTTCAAATACTAGAACTTCTATTTTTCTTCTCTTTTCTTTCCCCCTCCTTCCAACTTGGAATTTCAAGATTGCAATAAGTTAGTGAATCAACACAATTGGGATTTTGGTTTTAGATGGAGGGTGGAGGTGAGGGGAGAACATTCCTGGCTCTATAGTTTGCATCATCACTACTTTAAAAATAGAACTTTTGATTTCTGTTTGGAATCTATGGCATTTGGAAATGTAACCTTTTGTATCTAGGTAGCAAGTTCCTGGGGAGTGTAAAGAGTTCTCTGGTTATTGGTGCAGGTCCCCGAGTGTGTGTATTCTGAGTAGTAACCAAATGACTCTTCACTGGTTTTTAACCAGAATCCTGCATGTGATTCAAAGACTGAACAAAGTTATGTGAGCTTCATCGTCATCATGCAGTGGGAATTCTTTCTGAAGCAGCAAATGGCTTGTTCTTGAAGTCAGCTTTAAATATGGAAATTTTTGTGCTGAAGCTACAAACTGCACAAAGTTCTGGGTTGGCTGTTATAAGACATGGAGAGACGAGTGTGCAGCTGATAGCTGCACATTAGTGGGCTATTCCATTCATGAAAGATCTGAACATAACCTTTTGCTACTTTTTATCCCTGGGATTAACTATTGGGTAAGCAAATTATGGTGGGTTGTGTTAGCCAAACTAGAGTTAAAAGATTGTACTTAAATTAAATATATGAAGAATGCTTTTTTTTTTTTTTTTTTTTTTTTTATGTCAAGAATGACAGTCTACAATAAAGAGTACTTATTAGAATAATTTAATTGAGCAGTACTTATTTCTACTGACTACCTTAAATTTAAACTAGAAACTCCTGGAAATCTCTTTAACCCTGCAGTATTTGTTGAAGCACTGAATCATCTTTTGAAAAGAATATTTTTTTTTCTCCATCTGCTTTGAGAATACTTTGTTTATTCTTTTTATACAGCAAATGTTATCCTATAGATTGAGAAATAGGGAGTAGGAAAAAAAACCACTCAGACAGTTTTTTGCCCTAACTAACGGCAAAACTAAGTGAACTAAGATTAACTTGCAGAGGGGCACAGATAGGCTGCACTTGTTCTAAAATAGTAACGATGTGGTAGACAAAAAATGATTATTCACTGCTTTGTCTCATAATCCTTCTTATGGCTCCATCTTACTTCAAAATATAGCTTTTGAGAATTAACTTTAGGTCTGTGTGTGAAACTTCTGCATACACTGGAAACTTTAAACAAGTTTCCAGTGTATGCAGAAAGATTGTCATCCCCATACTGTAATTTTTTATGTTATTCATCAATTGTTATTAAAAACAAGATGAAAGTCTAAAATGCATGTAAAGTCATGTCAGGTTTTATATGTTGTAACTGTAATCAAAACAGAGTCTTCTTTTCTGTGAAATTAATGCATTATGTATAATGGGCCCTGTTTAGTTGTTGTCATGATATTCTGTGAGTTACCCACTTATTTACATGATAAATGTGAATCAACTTTTCTTTAGGAACATAGTTCAAATGCATTGGAAAAATGAAGTGAAAAAAGATTGCTTTAATCAGGTTCTTCTTTGGTGTCTTTAGGCACTATTGTATCAGAATTATTATTGATTATGTATAGAGGCTCAGACTGATAATTTTTATCTTTGTGGCTCAGGTAGATCATAGTCATCTTTGTGGCCTGCCACTAATTTATCTTCTGGATTAATATGTGAACGTGTGCTATGCTGAGTGTCTCTAAACTGGTATGATGATTACACCATATTATTTGCCTAAAGGGATACACTGCAGACACATCCGTTCTGTCTTCCAGTTACCTGGGGACTCCTTGCTATCCAGTGTTGGCCAGATTTAAGAAGTGACAAATGTTTAACAAAGCGCTCAAGTTTCCATGCCCGTGTGATAGCAGAAATTTGCATTAGTGTTTATAATCAGGATTTTTTTTTTAATAATGGATCTAAGTCAAGGCTACATTTTGATTGTAGGCATTAAAGTACAAATTTTTTATGTCTAAGCATCAATGTGAATCAATTGCTAGTGCTCTAATGTGTGCCCAGAGCTGTATAGATCAGTGCTAGGGATTACAGGTAACTGCTGAGCTTTTGGAAATACCTCTGATGTTATTGTTTGATGTTAGCAGAAGCTACTATAAATAAATTTTCATATTAACCTGTTTGCTGTCTGCTTTTACCAGTCTCAAATGACTCCTGCCACACAAAAAAAAACCCCTCCAAAACCAAACAATAAAACCTGATAAAAAACCTACCCCAAAATCTGAAGTAACCTACTGCTTCGTGTTGCATCTGGATTGTCCTGACTGCTGAGGTGCTGCACCTCAGTTCCGACTTACAGCACCCTCTGGTGTTCTGACCTTAGGGTTCTTCCAAGGAGAGACTGGCACTTGTTCCAAATGGTCTTTTTAAAATGGAGAAACCTCTGCTGGTTGTCTTGAGGTGATCTGGTTTTTCATTTGTGGGAAAGAAAATGTGAGCCCTGCTTTATGGAGGTGAAACTAGAATCTTTATTTTAATAGAAGAAATATTGTCCTCCTTTCCCCTCAATTTCTTTGTGAAGAGAGTTTTACAATCAAAATCAATGTAGAAAACTGGTTTAATTACGTTGGCACAGCTCCTTTTTCTGATTAACCTTAGTGTGGCTTAAGAATGCTGTATAATTTAGCAATAGTTTAGGTAGGTGAGAAGTCATAAGGCAACCAAACTGGAATTATTTTTCAGGGTTGCAGAGTACCCTCCCCTGCTGCTGCAAGTAATCCAGTCATATAGTCCCCTACAAAAATGTATCAAGCACCACTTAAAAAAGTTTTAGATTTCTTACTCATGCTGGAAAGCCGTCCTAGAATTTCTCTCTTTGGTTAAAAGTCTTCTGGTTTTCAATATTAAATGTGTCAGTGGCTTTCAGTGCAAATAACTCCTCATAGTTAAATTGATGCAAAACTTAGTGCAGGCAAAATATTCTCCCTAGAAGAAGCTTCATCTGCTTACAATATTCTTAAAGTAGGCAAGTGCTAAAATAGTATCTGTTAACATGACCTGCTTAATGGTTTTTTATATCTTTCTGTAGTGATGCTTATTTTAAACCAGATCCTCTATGTAATGTTAATTATGCTTCCCAGGCATTATGCACAGCATTGGATCCCCAACAGGATATGAACCTATTTGATTATCCCATGTAAAAAGTAGGTTGAGAAATGTATTTGTAGTTCTTTGTAGTCTTCTATTTTCTTTGCCCTGATTGTTTTTCCTCAAAAATGAACATATCCCAAATAAAGAAGTTGCATCTTCCATTGAAGCATGAGCAGCCTTGATCAGTCTGTAATCATAAGTGACCTGGAGGAGGGTTTTTTTTCTTTTTTTTTTCTTTTTAATTCTGCCAGAGGTACGCTGGTTGAAGCTGTTGTTCCTTGTCTATGTTTTTCAGTATTTGAGATTTGGACCTTGTGTTCACTGATGTCAACTCAAATATATGCCTTTTAAAAATATATTGAGTGGTTTCGATTTATTGAAGTTACTATGTGTCATTGAGGTACCACTGATGAAAAATTGCAACTCCCAAAACATTTGGTTCAGAAAGTACCTTGAGCTTGACTTACTGCAAAGCATTCCCAAAGCTTAGAGCCTTCAGTGTTTTCACTAAAACCAGAAATAAACAGAAAACACTTTTCAGTATAGCTTTGCTGAGTTCATGTTACCTCTAAGTAAGAACAAACAAGATCCAGATTAGTAGACTCCTTTTGGAAAAACTGCTATTGCTAATCTTGAAAACTGAGAGATTGAGATTCTGGAACATGTAGTGTGTGTAAAGTGGTCTCTCAGGCATGAAAATTTCAGCCCATTTAAAAGTCCAAGCATCCTTTAAGTTTAAGCTAGAAAGATACTGGCAATTTTAAATAGACCAGAAAAGAACAGCAATTTTAAACAGACTTGCAGTGCTCTACAGAATTTTGTTTGTTTGCTTTTTAATTTATTATGATTTCAATATAATGCACAATATACAGTCTCCATTCTGGGATTTTTTAAAATTTGTTTTTCTTTTCTTATGCTTGTTTTTCCTCTTGTCTTTGTACTGGGCTTTTGCATTATGGTGATAGACAAAATGGCTGCTTATAATAAGAGACTGCTCTACCCCTCCCAGTTTTCCTTGGAGAGAGGCAGTCACTGTTTTGCTGTGGTTGTTGATTTAGTGCCTGTGAAGAGTGAGGTTTTTTTGGACCCTTTCCTCATCTCTCTCTTGCTCAGGGAGCCCATGTCATTGAGAAATGTTTAACCTTCTGGCCCTGAAGCAGGACTGGAAACTTTGCTGCAAAATCTAGAAGCTAAAATTGGATCTGTAAAATGTTATTTATGTAAACTACTCTTTTTTTTTTTATTTAATTGGGACAGGAGATTACAGAGCTTGATTTAGAATTTTGAGTAGCAACTAATTTGGAGAGTTAACTGGCGGGAAAATAACGTCTTTAGTGAAAAATGGTGAGAAACTGATATAGGGGAAGAGGAGGGAAGAGCTGGGAGCAGAAAATGGAAAATAGTGGAGAAAAATGTTCTGAGATCATAATTCTGATGTTGTCAAGTACTTGAGTACTTCTTTCTAACTTGTATCAGGAGGCTGGTTGTGCATAATTTTATTCCTATAAATATAACAACAGAAGTTGGTTGTGGAGAACCGGGGGCTTAAATGGTGGTGGGAACCTTCCAGGGGGTTGATTTCATAGCAGATTCTGCTTCTTGAATATATCTTGTTTTCCCAGACTGTGCATTTTTTTCCTTCTCTCCCATCTTGGACCATGAGGGTTCTTCTAACACTTCTGCAGAATTTCCAGATGTTTGGCTGCCCTGCTGCAATTATACTCCATTAACTGAGAGGGAAGAAGACATTCAGAAATCCCGAACATTTCTGCATCATAACCATAATAAATCTGACATATAATGAAACTGTTGTGCTTGTGCTAATTAAGTATCTAGTGTGCTTGTAGTACAAAGAGTAATCTTGATGTGCCCACAGAATGTTGATTTTAGTTCACATGCTCTGGCTGTCTATACACAGCACATGCCTGTATGTTTATCTTCAAGATACTCCAAACAGAAATGTAACAGCTCTGTCTCTTGGGACCTAATATCTTTATGGTAAACTAAAATAAAGACACTAAATTGAAACTAAAATGAGGAAGCTTCTCTCAAGGGTGAAATAACATGAAACAGTTTAAATGATTTGTTCCAATGATTTGTCGTGACCAGTGGAAGGGAGGGGAAGGGGTACTTTCCTTCCCTCCTGTTTTACAGCAGCATCAGCAGCTCAGTGCACCTGCTGCTTAGCCCCAGCTAGCTCGGACAATTGGCCTTTCTTGTGAAGAGTCCAATTCACTTTTGAAAGCAAAGCCATTAAACCCCTCTCACTTTTCTGATGGATCAGTGACCTTGATTAAGTCACTGAACTTTCTTATGAAACCTAGAGCCCTCAAAAAGAAGGAATAACGAGAGCATAATGCTAGATTATTTCATCTGGCTTGGGTAGTATGACTTTAACTCTGCACTGGACAGTGAAGTTGAGGAAGCAGATAGTTGCAACTCTGAAATCGTAAGTAGGGTGAGAAAACTACTGAATTCTAGGTCATGGTAGCAGTGGCTGGGTAGTAAGTCCAAGAGACAGAAAAGATTGACCAGCAAAGAATAATATAAAATGCATGATTGATAGACTCAAAGTATTAAGAATTAAATTAGAAGTGAGTAATTCTTAAGAGAATATTAAAAATATGTGCATTTCCCCAGTATGAGGTTTGTCATGTTAGAATTTGCTTTGATTTTACTCTGAGGTTGCTACATATCTATGAATGGACAAAGAAGTCTCTGGAGGAGGGGTGGTTACACATCTCTCACAGAATGGTGTTGAAGTTGGAATGGTCATCTTCCCCAATCCCTCTGCTCAAGCAGGTTCTTCTAGAGCCAGTTGCCTAGGACTGTGTTCAGATGGCTTTTGAATATCTCCATAGATGGAGACTTCACAACCTCTCTGGGCAACCTGTACCAGTGCTCAGTTGCACTCACAGGTGAAAAAATTCTTTCCTGATGTTCATTGGGAACCTCCTGTATGTTGGTTTGTGCCCATTGACTTCGGTCCTGTCACTGGGTACCATTTGAGAAGAGTCTGGCTCTGTGTTCTTTGTACCATTCCTTCAGGTTTTTAGATGGATAAAAATCTCTAGTATGGGTATGTCTCTCCTGTACTGAGGACCTCAGAGCTTAAGCCAACATTCCAGGTGTGGCCTCATCAGGGCTGAACAGCGTAGGATCGCCTCCCCTTGATCTGCTGGGAACATTCCTCCTAGTACAGCCAAGGATGTGTTCTTTAGCGTTCTTTGTCCAAGAGCACATCACTGTCTCATATTCAACTTGGTGTCCAGTGGGATTCCCAGGCCCTTTTCTGCCAAACTGCTTTGCAGTCACTTAGCCCCCAGCATGTGCTAAATGCAAACTCTGGGCCTGGCCAGTCAGTTTTCAGTCCTCCTCACAGTCTTCTCATCTGACTCAGACTTCATCAGCTTCTCTGTGAGTGTCTCACAGGAGGCAGTGTCTAAGCCTCACTGAGTCAGGACAGACAATATCCACTGCTCTCTTACACCAGGTCTGTCTCTCCACACTGTAGCTGAAACCTAAAGACAGAATTGCTGTCGTGCCCCAGGAAAAATATTTTCTGATAGGAGAGAATTGTGAGCTCATAGTCAGTTCTGGCCTTATTATAGCATAGTTGCTAAAAGTAAGCATATGGCAGTGTCCGTACTGTTAAAATTAGCTTTGTTCTAAAGAGTTTGTTCATAAGTGACTTCTGTTAAGCCGACTGTTAGATGTGCTGGCAGCGAGCAGCCAAGTCCTACCAGATCATAACAACTGGCAGCTGTATAAAACCATATATTTTTCCTTTGCATATTTTAAATTAGGTCCTTCACCTGTTTGCTTTTATGGAGTCCCACCTTAATAGTCCCTCTCTTGTGTCTAGATTCATAAAATAGATTTGGTAGCCAAGGAAGGAAGGATACATGGATTTCTAATTCCAGTTCTGACACACAGACTCTTGTGTTATATGTAAATCTCTCTACTTGTTTTAACCTAGTTTATCTAACCAAAATATTTTTTAATATATTTGAATTGATTAGAATCCATAAATATGAGGCTCTGACTGATAAGTTCTGGTAACTTATACCATAGAAAGAAAGATCTTAAAGGGGTGTGAGGCAGCTAATGGAAGCTTGTAACTGAAGAGGCTTCTCTGCATATTGTTTCAGGTGAACTTAGAGATTTAGGAGGAGGAGGAGGCAGGCAGAACAGAAAGCTGATGTCTGAATCAGAACTTCATGTTCTGAGCACACTTACCTTTACAATTAGAAGCACTTAGGCTATGTGCCTTCCAATGCTTTTAGGCCAGTTGGTGATTAAAACTCCTAAGATTTGGCAGGTTTTCCTGGAAAGAGGATACACCCTAACAGCTACTTGCCATTTTCTCTGCTTTCATGGCTGACATTACCAGATATCTTGAATATGAGATAGTTTGGTTTTTTTTAATTATCATGTTCCTTCCAAAGGAGGCCTGTACCTTTGCACACTTCCCCCCCTCGCACCTTCCCCCCCCTTTAGGATAAAGGAAAGTAAACCTATCGTTTGGGTGATGCAAAATAGGATTCACTTAGGAAGGTAGTTTATGGAGAAGGAATGGTAGTACTGTCAAAACTGCATCTTCCTAAAGTGATAGGCAACTCCCATGAAAGCATTAAAAGACTTCTTCCAGCATAGCATGACAAGAATATTTTTCCTGCTAATTAAAAGCTGAGTAATTTAACAGTATCCAGGTAAAAACAGTTCCAAATCTAGTCTAAAGTTCTTCTCTTCTTGAGATTCATGCTTTATGTTTCAGTTAAGGTCTGAAAGGTCTGCATATGTGGAGGTGAGGGATGAATCCATATAAGACCCTGGAAGTTCTTTCTAGGATCAGTGTGTCCGTATAATGAGTTTAACCATATCATGGTTGTGTGCCTTGACATTGTCTCAGGCTCATTTTATGTCGTAGCTATAGATTAAAACTCAGACACACTATACATTTTTATACTGGAAACAAATTCAGTTGTTGAAGCCACCATGAGAGTTTGAGATTGGCACTTATAGATCCAGGGAATAGCTGAATTTCATCACTAAAGGAGGACTTTGAACATTTGATGTTGGAGGTGATTTATAGATTTTTGGCAAGGCACAAACTGAATTTTAAATTCTAAAGCGAAATTCACTTCCTATCTCAAATAATCCTGACAATAGCAGTTTTCTACTGTGAGGTGAGATGAGCATCAATGACAAGGGAAAGGAGGCCACTGCTTTTAATGGCAGCTGACCATTGAATTGGTTTAGAAGTATCATAAAGCTTGGTCTCCTACTTTATCTCAACCAAACCTCCACTGCCATGGGAGTGAGAGACAGGACTTCAAAAGAGGAGGTGCAAAAGTAGTCTAAGTAGGGAGCCTTAAGCCAAAACCTGAGCAAAAATAGGTCAGAGTTCAAGTTGAAGTCATTGAAGTCCAAGCAAGAAAAGGGATTGAAATAGAAGTCCAAGCAAAAAGGAGTTGAAGTAGTTTGTTTTTCTCTCAGTTCAGTCTTATATATTGTTGCAGCTCCAAGCAGCTACAGCTTTAAGTAGTAACATCCCTAAACAAGAATTTCTCACTAGTTACAGAATTAGCCTATTGTTTGCATTACTTGGCAGCCTTAAAAAACGACAAAAATGATAGTTTCAAAAACCTTGATATCGGCATGTGCTGTACTTTCCCAGTTCTTCTCATGCCTGTATCCCACCAAGGCCAGGATATCTTGATTCATAAGCTCCATTGTGCTTTCTCTTCTAGCTCTCATCTGTTCTCCCATATTTCCCCCTTCCTTTTGCACCATTAAAATTTTCCTTATTGATTTATTGATCAATCTCTGTAAGCATTGAAAAATACTAAAAGCACTACAAGAAGTATGCACAAAATAACACCCAAAGCATAAATGGCTGCTTTGGGTGTTAAGTTACTGCTCATAAGCAGTGACTATTTGGCTAGGATCAAAACGTTCCCAATCTAAAGCAAGGACGGATTGTTCAAAAGGAAATCTGGCACTGTATTGACCACCCCTAGATGTGTGGTTCACCAATTCTACTAAAGTGGATGACGTAATCTTGGTGACTGTAACTGTGGAATTGCATTTTATTGAAATGGTATGCTCTTGTTCACCCCTGGAAAATGTATGGTTTATCCCAAGTCTGTACCCTCCCTGCAGTATCCTGTATCTGTAACCTCATTGGCTGGAGAATGTTACCATGCCCCTTTTGAACCTCTGTGTTAAGAGTGCTAATGCGAGGGGTCTCGCCCTTCTTTGCCCCTCTTACCCCTGGAGGCCTTCAGACGCTCCCCTTCCCTCCCCTCCCTTCCCCCTCTTCCCTTCCCTTCCCCCACTCCCACAGGGCCATGCTCCCTGCCTGGAGTAAGGCTCTGAATAAACCCATATCTGATCAGCATCCCACTGGCGTCTGAAATCTCTTTGCCTGCCAGCACGGGAACACCCTAAGGACCCTGGGGGTCTCCTGGGGGGCACTCCCCGGGGACCCCCCAAAAAATAAACAACAACATGTAACACCTCTAGGTAACCCAAACCATCTTCCCAAGGACATAAGTCTGTTCGTTGTCATGCATTTGCTGGTGAGGCTCTTCTCACAAGTGTGTTCAGAGAAATCACGAATCCTCAGAGGCTGATGTCAGGGATGGATCTTCAGATGGTGTCACCAAGGATTCTCTGAAAGACTTCACATTCCTTGCCGGAATCCACCTTGGTCCAGCTTCTGTGGGAACAAAAGCATAACCTCGACTCCACTTAACAAGAGGGTAAGGTGCCACAGTTTTACCCTTTTCAGGACCCTTTACCAACACTGGAGGTTTCTGTTTGGGCTGTAATTGCAGACTACTACTGAAATGTCTGACAACTGGAGGATTAGGATCCATCAAGGAGCAGTTCAAAAAATTGAAAACATACAATGCTTTCTGTAAGCGTTCACAGGGAGGCATTCCCCATTCCCCCTCTTTGTTGCAATAAAAGATGCTTGAGTGAGCCATGAGCTCGTTCGATTATGGTTTGACCCATGGAGGAATGAGGAATCCCTGTTTTATGTGTTAACCTGCAGAGGGCAAAAATACTTGCAACTCTGTGGAAAGTATATGCTGGGCCATTGTCTGTTTTAATTTCTAAGGGAATACCTAAGACTGCAAAAGTGCTGGTAAAATGACAGCAAACATCCTTTGCTGACTTCTTGGTATGACAGGATGCAAATAAAGCACCTGAAAAAATATCTATAGAAGAATGAATAAATGTGAAACAGCCAAACTCAGCAAAATATGTGACGTCTGTTTGCCATAATTGAAGGCTCTGAAGCCTTCTAGGGTTAACTTCTCCAGCAACAGAGGGAAAGGAATGCCTTTGACAGTCGGGGCACACTGCCACAATACTGGAAGCTTGGCGGCTAGTCAAGTCAAAGGAGTGTGCCAATGTGGTGGTATTCTGATGAAAAAAATGAACGGCTTAATTTAGCCTGTGCAAAGCAGTCTGATAATACCTACTAAAGTGAGCAGGTCTGCCTGACAATTACTTTCTGCTAATCTCCCTCTCTTCTCTCTCCCGCTAATATATATATATATATATAAAAAATAAATACCACGTAAAAGAGGGTAGGGTGTAATAGGCATCACAAAATATGTGTTGCCTGCTATCTAAAAGAGAAACATGTTGTAGCCAGTAGAAAAGGTTTTTGTTAGGCACCTCTCTTAGACCAGCAGCTTCAGCTTTCTCGACAATCCCTGCAACATAAGCAGAATCTGTGATTAAATTGAAAGGGGTTGAAAATTGCCAAAAGACCCGTACAACGGCTGCCGATTGAGCAATCTGAAGAGAACCTGAAACAGTAGTAATGTCTGAATCCCATAGATTAAAATTTGCATCCCACCAGAGCACTACCAGTTTGTGAGTGTAGCCAGAACCATCTGTAAAAACAGTTAAAGCTTGCAAGGGAATTTCAGTTTGCTTAAGTTTCGTCAAAAGTTTAAATTTAGCAGCTTGCAACTTGTGCTTTGGGGAATGCAAAGAACGTTACCCTGTGAAGTTAGTCAACGCCATCTGAAACGTCTCTGATTGTTGTAACAGCCGTCGTAAGAAAACAGTAGTAAAAGGCGACCATATTGACTTTAAACTCCACACCAGCAAATGAGGTCAAACTCAGTCTTGCTTTGATAGTAAGTAATGCATTCATTTCATGTTGGGTACTTACAGTTTTCATCCCCTGGTGTGGCAAAAAACCCCATTCAATAATTACCAAATTATTCAATAATTACCAAAGGGTCTGGTGTTTTAGCATCCCATTGGTAAATCAAAGCATGAGGCTGTTTAACTGGGTTCAGAATTATTAGGAAAAAAGGTAGCTACTTGTTGCAATGCCTGGTGAGCTTCTGATGTGAGCTGCCTAAGTGACAGGAGATCCGGTTCCCCTTTGAGAAGTGCAAACAAGGGGCTCAGATCTGTATTTGAAATTCCCAGTAAAGGATGAACCCAATTAATTGTGCCCAAAAGCTTTTGAGCATTGTGCAGCGTACAAATGTTTGTTTGAATTTGCAAAGGCTGAGGGGTAATAATCTGAATCCTAATGCACCAGCCAAGATATTTCCAAGGGAGTTGACGCAGAATTTTTTCAGGAGCAGCACAAAGTCTTGCTTGAGTTACAGCAGTAATGACAAAGGGTATGGCTTCCTCCATAGCCTCCTGCTTTTTTGCCGCTACAAGGATATCATCCATGTAGTGGTGCAAAAGAACATCAGACATTTTTTGGTGAATGGGACTGAGGGTCTTTGCAACTAACCACTGGCAGATAGTAGGGCTGTTTTTGATGCCTTGTGGCAAAACAACCCAGTGCTATCTTTGCAAGGGTGCTTGTATGTTGGTTTTGGAACACAAAAGGCAAATTTAGGATCATCACCAGGATGTAAAGGAATGTTAAAAAAGCAGTCTTATAAATCAATAACTGTCAAATGAAAATTTTGAGGGATCATGGTAGGGAACGGGAGACCAGGTTACAGTGTTCCCATTTCATCCATAACAACATTAATTTTTCAGAGGTCCTGTAGGAGGTGCCATTTGCCAGTTTGTGTCTTAATAACAGGTGAATTCCAGGGCCTGGTAGAGGGGACTATGTGTCCCTTTTGAAGTTGTTCTTGGACAAGTTCAGTGAGTGCATGCAATTTTACTAATGGCAGGGGCCATTGATCAACTGTAGTAGTTTCATGTTTGCCAGTTTTAACTTTTCCCGGTCAGTGCACCAAATTTTGATGGTTTTGTGCTTACTCTCTTTTCTTTCTATAAGATAGACCTTTGGGAGGCAAAAAGGCAAAACAGGCCCAGCTTAAAAGTTGCAAAGACGGTTTTATTAACACACATTAAAGGAAGGAAAAAAGGAAAAAAATTGAAATAAAAAAAGAAAATTTGAACCTTTCAAAACTCTTCTCTCCACAAACTGATTACTTTCTCACAACTAACATAGAGAGACAAACCAAGAATTTTCAGCCAATTTCACCATTTAAATATAATCTTCCGTCACTTTGGGAGAGGAGTCTCTCTTGATGTTCCCATGGAATTTCTCTATTGTTTTCTTGTAGGTTTTAACTGCCACGAAAAACAGCTGCTCAGTAAAAAACCTTGCTTCTGTGACTCCTCCCATTAGCAGTTTTCCAGGCTGCCTATGGGTCATGGGTTTACACTTTTGCATATTAGAGTGTCACCTTTTAAAGATGCACAACTCAAAGGAACAAAGGATTCTTCTTATCAGGGAATGGAGATATCTTCTCAGTTCTTCATCAGCACAATGGACTTATCTCTATCTCTGTTCAAGCGTCTCATAAGATCAATATCACTTAGTCCATCATACACCTTTGTTCAAAATCTACACACAAATTTGCACAACATCTCCGTAAATGCATATCTTCCCATGATTTGAAGGGATATGTTAGTCCAGTTTCCATGGTTTACATCCAGAGAAGTGAAGCCGAGCTCTGGTAAGATCGGGGGCTAGAGCGACTTGATTTCCAGTCAGAAATGTCCACTTCCTCAATCTCTCTTTCCAATAATCTTTATCAGTTCTTTCACTGACTGCATATCATGCTGTCTGTCTGGTGTTAAATCACTCTGTCTTTCCTCTCTCTCTCTCAGGGAAAGGATTGCAGTTCTGAAAGCTTCATCTTGACAAGAAAAGGTTAAATCTGTCTAGGTGTGCAATGGTCAATGTGATCAGCCACTCTGAAGAAGTTGGGCTTTTCTTCTCTCCCCCCCTTTCCGTCTCAGCCCGGGAGTCACTAGAGGAGGAGGAAGGGGGGGAGGCAGTCCTTGACCATCCCTCAGTGGCTATCAGGGTAGGTTCGGTCCATCTGGGCCCAAAGGTGTTATCAGGGGCCTAGCTCCTACTGCTCCCTCTTGGCTTGGCTGGCTCCAGGCCTCTGGCTGCCTCCCCTGCCTAACAGGAAGAGCGACAGGGCCCGACTGGCTTGAGCCAATGCCACCCCCCATCCCCCCACCCCCTCCCCAGAAGAGGGGAGGCAGCGGTGGGCCGACCAGCCTAGGCCCGGCTGATGTTACCTGTTCAAGTGGCCGAGAAGAAAGAGACTGACTTGCCCTCCCTCAGAATTTTATATGGATATTCCTCAAAGTTGCATCTAGCTTCCTCAACGGTCTAATAATATGTCAATATTTAAAAATGAACTGTGATAGGTGCCTGTCTCAAAACATTTCAAGGTCCTGAAAGGGAACTGTTTCTACTTCAACTAAAAACCAAACTGTGTCAGCCTATAACAACCACCCAGACATGGGTGACTAGTTTTCTGGGTTAATTTTAGTGTGTTGCGCACCTCAATGGCCTCTATTAAAAATCAGACTGAGTTTTGAAGCTCCATTGAGAAAGTACATCTCACTCCCATAACACCATGGGTACAAGCATAACAAATGGCTTTACAGAAGTTGTGTGGCCCTCTGGCTCCTCCACCTGAATTAGGTGGTGGCTCTGATAACTATGACTGCTTCCCCCAATCTCTGTAAGGGGTTGGGATACTTCTGTGAGGGCCCAGGAAGGAGGCTATTTAGCCTGAGAAATAACATTCACATATGCTCCAGTATCCAGGATACCTGTAAGTGTTATGTGATGTCCCTGTATCCTTAGGGTGCATTAACAGGTAGGGCGTTCATCAGAAATTACATGTACCAATAGTATTTCTATTCCTGTAGATCCAAACCCCCCACCCTTTCTTTGTAGTCTCCCTTAGAAGTGCCGGTGTTTGTGGGAGAAGAATCAGTTGTGTAACATGAATCCCCTTAGGGACAGCACAAGGTGGAAAAGGAATCCAAGCCATAATCTTAATTTCACTAACAGAGTCCAAATCTATGACTCCAGTGAGAACAAAAAGCTCTGATGAGGTGGTGGAAGATCTTCCAGAGAACTTCTCTGGGGATTGGGTAGTCCAAAGATTCCTGTCAGGAAAAAATGAAGAATCAAGTAACGTTACTGTGTCAGAGGTTGCCAGGTGCTGCCTTGAGTTGCTGGGTTGCTTGACGTGATCCCTGCTGTGGCATCTACAGTGGTGGCTGTTGTGTCAGCTGGGGCATTTGTGTCTGAGTGTGTCACCATGCCATGCTGCATCTCCGGTTTCCCTGAATCGGACGACCTTCAAAATCATACTTAGAACAGCATTGGTTAGGGAAATGTCTTCCTTTATGACACCAGGGACATGTGCCAGGAGCCTTTGCTTTGGCCCTGTTCTGAGCAAAGCAGTCCTTTTTCAGATGGCCAGGTTTTCCATGCCTGAAGCATGTTCTTGGTTCTCTCTTTTAAGGGCTGCAGAAGCTGCAGCCATTCCTGCAGCCATGGTTTCAGATGTATGCTCTAATGTATCAAGGTGATTACAAACTTCTATCATTTCTACTAGGGTTGGATTTAGATTAGCTAGTGATTTAAGCAACTTTTTACAGTCCTCATTTGCATTCTCAGCTGTGAGGTTTAAAAGCAAAATCTCTGGGACTGGCTCATTGTCTGTCTGCCATTCTAGGGCTTGCTTCGGTCTGTCAATAAACTGCATGTATGGCTCTCATGCCTCTTGAATTATGTTTGTAAAAATTTTGTGAGCCATCCTTGCATCAGGGACTTTTAAAAATGCCTTTCTTGCAACCTCTCTTACCCCCTCAAGAGCCTCCTTTGGACATTCATGAGCTTAATTGGAAGGCTCTGTGTACAGTCCCTCACCCGCAAGGTGATCCAGTGTTAAAGCAGCTAAATCTCAATTTCTGTGTCCCACATAAATCAAAAAAAGTGCCCACAGACCCTTTTTCCATTCTGCCTCCCACAAAGTACAGTGTAGAAGTCAGTATCAGCCTCACAAAGGACCTAATGTCATGGGGTGTCATTAAATATGCAGAAAGCATAGAGCTCAAGAAACTCTCAAAATACTGGGACCCAATGCTGTGTTTGGTCGCTGTTCGCCTTAGTTCTTTTACCTCCTGATAAGACAGCGCCTTCAACGAGGATTACGCTGTTTGCTGCCATGATAAAGACAGGGGTTATGATCTTATCAGCCATCTCCAAGTCTCCTGCCAGTAAAGCTTCTCTTTTAAAATGGACTCAATTCTCTTGAGGGTCTAGGGGAAACAGGTCTGGCTCGTCGTCAGAGTCAATGGGACCAGGATCGAAGGCATCTTCATCCTCCTCCTTTATTCCCAGGACAGCAGCCGGCAGCAAAAGCTGTCACAGATCATGGTGCCTGGTATCTTTCGTGTGGATAGTGGAGTGGATGGCCGTACTAAAGAATTTATGGCTTTCAGTGGGTCTGCTGCTCGTTCAGAATCATTAGCCACAGCTTGAAGCTGTTCGTGCTTTTCCATAGTCTTGTAAATCACTCTGCAAGAGGGGAGCATCTCAGCCGCCACCGTATTCCCCATCGTCGCATGGGCCCATAATTTCATCCCTATATTGTCTCTAAAGTCTTTTGTACAGATGGTAGACACAGTAACATTTTTTTCCTCAGCTTCCACCCTCTTCAGCACAAGTTTTAATCACGAGAAGGTGAAGACTTGCTGTGTTTCTTAAGCAGCTCAAATATAAGCAGAAAAAGTCTCTCTCTTGGGGGCAGATTTCCCCTGACCTATGTTTCCTTTTCCCCAGCTCACCTCTCGGTCATCCTGGTTCTCTTGGTCATCCAGAGGGGTTGTAATGGAAATGATCCTGTTTCTTCCAGAAGCACTTCCAGTCCTGGGGGGGGTCGTTGGCTGCCTGCATACATTAGGCCGTCTTTGCCTCTTCACACAGAAGAGAGGGGCCTTCAAAAGAGGGGGTGCAAAAATAGTCTAAGCAGGGAACCTTAAACCAAAACTTGAGCAAAAATAGGTCAGAGTTCAAGTTGAAGTCATTGAAGTCCAAGCAAGAAAAGGGATTAAAGTCAAAGTCCAAGCAAAAAGGAGTTGAAGTAGTTTGTTTTTCTCTCAGTTCAGTCTTATATACTGTTGCAGCTCCAAGCAGCTATAGCTTTAAGTAGTCCTCTGCAGCCGTAAGGGGAAGATAAACTTTAATAACAATCTAGATTCTGAGACTGCAGTTCTGTATCAGATTAACCAAGAATAATGGTCCCATTAAGCCTCAACAATATTGTTATTGCCAATGTGTTTGGAGAAGGAAGTAGCTTTCTGGGCAAAAGTCACAATCTTATCACACAAGACAAAAAAGTCACCAATGATGGTTTATCTCGTAGCAATTCTGCTAAGTATATACTGAGAAGTAAATGAAGGGTTTGCTAATCCTTCCACAAGCAATGTGTGAACACACAGAGTACAGCCTGGCTGTTTCCTGTCTTCTTTAGGTACTTTAAAAAGTTGACTGCATTTTCCAAGTGTTTGCAGGTAACCCTCGTGTGCAGTAAGTAGGTGGGCTTGATAGAAAAGAAATTTTTTATTGACAGATGTTTAAAGGATGTGGCAGGGAGAAGTGCAGGATAGCTTTTGCTCAACAACCACAGGAATTAGTGACATAACTTCTCAAACTCTTAGACATGCCTTAACATGAGAGGAAGGGTATCTTCCTCCTGTCCTTTCCCAGTTACTCCCTCCTAAAAACAATTTGCTGTTTTAAGACAAATTCAAATTGCTTCCTTTTCCACTCTATCTTGCTCACTAACCCCCTTGGTCTGGCAGACAGAACTTAGTCTGTTTTTCTGCTCTTGAGAGCAAAACCAAATGTTTTGGTCTTTGCTGTTTTCACTTGTTCATAGTGGTTTAAATTAAACTGTGTAAGAGGAAATGTTTTGAAAAGTCACATGTCAGTGCTGTTCATTTAAGAGCTAGACTCGATGCTCCTTGTGGGTCCCTTCCAACTCAGTATTCTCTGTGATTCTGTGTGTGATTCCTGCAACCTCTCGAGTGTTCCTGCCTGTGTGCAGTGGTAGGGGTGGGGAAATGCACATGTGCACCTGTGTGAACACATCTGTCTACCCCTGGAGAAGTTGGAAGTTTTTTGGGGAGCATGTGGATGGATTAGCAGATTAACTGTTGGCAGGAAGGCTGATAAAAACAGTTTTAACTTGAACCTTGGGTGACTGTCTCTGGCTTGAAACCTCTGACACTTTTATAACAAGTAAACTATTGCTCTTAGGTAAGAGCAAGGAACTGTTACTTCCTTTGGTCTAAGTAATTATTTTAGAGCAAGGTGGGTAACAGCTGAAAGGAGTATATGGAATTCTGTTATAATTCTGGCTGGAGCAACTCTCAGCTAAGGCCCTCCACTGGAGATACACACCCCATTTGAGATGTGGTTCTTGATGTGTGAGCTCTCACTGTAAAGCTCGTTGGCTTAGCCAAGGTAATTTGAGCTAATCTTTCTAACTTTACACTGGAACAGAGTGAGAGCATTCACACAGCCAGTTCTGGGGGCCCACAACGGGGTGGTGAAGAACTTGAAGAAGGGCTAGTAACTTTGAACTATAAAGAGGTATGCAACAGTGTTTGCATCTAACCAGAATTTGTCAACCGAAATGGTAAAAATAACAAGATGTGCTTGGATATGTGTTTTTAATTTACTTGCTTGTTTATGTTGGGCTTATATGCACAGTGGGCTGTAGTTGTTTGGGAACTGGTCATAAAATATTCTCTTAATCCCTCTACTTTTGTTCTACCTTCTATTGTGATGTTTTCTGTCATGAACAGAGTCCTTCCACTACTTTGGTCAGAGAAATCCACCATTTCTTCTTCTCTAGAAGAGGAAGGGCTAGAAATCTCTACTTTGTCAACACCTTTTTGTAGTCAAGGAGTGTATATGCAGCTTTTTAGACCACAGAATTGACAGAACTGCTGTCAGTGGTTTTCTGAAGATAATCCAATGAAATTAACCAACTTGGCTTTAGAAGTTGCACTATTTTTTTTGGCTGCATAGGTGACACCTTCTGAGCAGATGTTACCCTCACAGGTAGTAGTATCAGGAACATGTGCTGCATACTGCTGTTGTTTGCACATGATCTAGAGTATTACAGACCTCTGGACGTTTCCTTCTCTTTATCACACCCACCTTGCTCAGTGCAGTGGGTCCTTGAGGGAGGAAGGAGTAGAGGCATGGTCCATAAGTGAACCAACATATTTACTTCCCTTTCTCTCTCTTTTCTCTCTTTTCAGCCCTTGTAGCAGTATTTCCGGAGTCTCTTTGCAATATTGACATCTGAGCTCGCGATCTGGGGAGGGGAGAGGTGGGAAAATTAAAAGTTTTGGCTTTGTGTGCTGCACTTTGCTCCTCAGGTCTGCAGAGCCTGAGAGAGGCAGGGCTGAGTTACTCAGTGTTAGCAGAGGGGGATGGGATTGCTGCTGCTGTCTTTCCACACCTCACTTACCATGTTCACTTACCTTGCTGGTTGTAAACTGCTTATCTATGGAGTTAATCAAATGCATATCAGAGTTGCATTCCTTGGGCTGAACTGATTATTCTTGATCCAGTGTTTTGCAGATAGGGATTGACGATTTTATGTGCTTCATGTTTTCAGGGAAAGGCAAATTGACATCTTGGCTGAATCCCAAGGAATGGAGTAGGTGGCAGGGTTTATATATGGGCTGGGGGTTGATTTGGCTCTAGCTGCTGTGTAAAGTTCACTTTGACAGCTGAAAGATGCAGAGAGAAGCACTTTCAGAATTAGAGACAGTGAGGTAATGAGAAAGTGTCATAGGAAAGGAAGTGGAGAGGGGGAGGTGGGGGGGAAGGGAGGGCTCAGAACTCTCCTTGACATAATCTGATAGGTTTTCCACCCTGTGCGGCAGCTTTTTTATGCTTTCAACTCACAGTAATTACAGCTCAGTGACAGCCAACTTGCCAAAAGCCAGGGTGGCAGTATATCCCAGAGTGGGTTGGAGGGCTGAAGAGCTGCTCAAAAGCTACAAGAGAAGTCCAGGTTCCCAGGCATGGTTCCTGCTGCTGTGACCTATTTTTACATCTGCATGGTGGTTTAGCTTTGGCTACCTGTCATGTCTAGGAATTTTCTGAATGCTGAATGGCAGCACTAGCTGTCAACAGCTGGTTGAAAAGATAAGAGTAGGTAAATTTCAAGCTCTTCCTGAGAACTGGAGAAGCAAAAATGTATGGTGCTCCGAGCCTCACTTTTCTTCCTCTTCTTAAAGGTCATTGTTGTTGGGAGGCGCTGTTGGTTGATCCTGGGAATATACACAGCAAACTCACATTACGTAGATGTGATCTCTAGCAGAGAAATAAGCAACACAAGTGTCAGTGTGCAGTCTGTATTTATTTTGAAGTATAAAATGAATTGAGTCTTAAGACATAAAAGCTTTACAGTGATGTAGTGCAGCATTCTATTATTTTCCCAGCTTTTGTCTGCTTGCTAGAAATCTCAGACAGATCTTCAAATGAGATGGCTCATACTTTTTTCTCAGGATTCATCTGGCGTAGACCTTGGCTGAGATCTCTCTTACGTTGCCTGAATGTGCATATTTTGCAGCTGTTTGCAAGTTTTTAGCAGTGTATTGTTTGTATTTCATCACTAAATTATGTGCATGCAGATCATTGCCGGCATTGTGCCCCATGGGAATATTATTACTGGGGGAAGGAGGAGAACCTGCACTGAGCTGCAGAGAGGACTGGAGGTGAAAGGAGGAGAAAAATGCACATGTGAAGGTGGTGGTGGAGATTATGAGCACATTTTCTATCTGCTTAATAATTTGAATTAAAAAATGCAGTATTTTTTGGGAGGGAAAGAAACTAATGATGCAGTTTTGTGTTACAGCTGAGGTCCATTGTACTCCAAGGTCTACCCTCTGTCAAGAGTGGTGTGGCCTCTCTCTCTCTTCCCTTGGCTTTTGAAGATAGAAAGATACAAGAAATTAATTTATTAAAATTTGTGTATTTGAGGTACCACTACCTGCTTACTGCTTTGAGTGGTGAGTAGGTAGTGTTGCATTCCATGCCCATCAGGTCTCAGAAGCAGCAGCAGTATCTGTGCAAGCTGTGTGTGCACCTGATGCAGCATCTTGAGGAAGAATACATCCCCACATTCTGCATCTCATTTCACACTTGAAAGTCAACGGATGTATGGCTCAGTTGATGTCTCACGGATAGATTATGAAAATCGGGCCTGATGATTTTCAGATGAGAAATCTGTGGCAAATACTTAGGTCTCCTTGGTAAAGGTGTTTATTTTGCCAACAGGACTTCTGCCAGTTCTGGGGTAAAAGTTGTGCAAGACACTGCTGGGCGTGCATTAGTGGGGTTGATCCTGTTTATCTGGGGTGGTTAAGCAAGTGAAACTTTGTTGGAATCCTGCCTCTGCTGTGGAACAGGTTTTCCAATCTACCCTGCTGATTTCCAGAGTAACTGTCAGTTACTTGTTCTTAGAGTGCATTGATATTTCTGTCCCTGTGATTGCCGATCAGACTTTCAGTTCTCTTACCAGTATAGCAGGATCCAGTAAAACAAATTAAACTTTTAAAAACATTTTATTTCTTTATAAACAAGTGAAAATGGTATCAGTTTCATACAAGACAGATTGCTCGTGGCCTTTACTTATCTCTTAGAGTCCATGTTTTGCAAGGAGGAACCCTACAAGTGCTTGCTCATGTGTTGAAGGTATCCCCCAATCTAGGCCCTTTGGAGTTTATCTTCTTACAGCATGCAGGACATTATCCATGTCCTCTTTGGAGTGGTATGGCCCAGATTAAGGTTGGTGAGGGGCTTGGAGCACAAGCCCTATGAGGAATGACTGAGGGAGCTGGGGTTGTTTAGCCTGGAGAAGACTCAGAGGTAACCTTATCACTCTCTACAACTTCCTGGAAGGTGGTTGTAGTCAGGTGGGAATTGGTCTCTTTCTTCAGGCAGCAACTAACAGAACAAGAGGACACAGTCTTAAGCTGTGCCAAGGGAACGTAGGCTAGATATTAGGAAAAAGTTTTTTACAGAAAAGGTAATAAAGTATTGGAATGGTCTACCTGGGAAGGTGGTGTATTCACCATCTCTGGATGTGTTTAAGGAAAGACTAGATGTGGCACTTGGTGCCATGGTTTAGTTGAGGTTAGGGTTGGGTTGGACTTGATGATGCTGGAGGTCTCTTCCAGCCAAATGATTCTGTGATTCTATGATTATTTGGATAATTACTCCTTCTTTTAGAACACTAAATACTGCTGTGGGACAAATCTGATACTGTAAGACAAAATTTTAAAATATCTTCCCCAGCAAATAAAAGATTTACCTAGTTACTGTCGACCCAGTCAAGTGTTTTTCTATCCAAGCTGTTTCCTGCATAGGAAAAAAGAAAGGTGTGTCTGTGTACTTATCTGCAGCTCTGCAATAATACATTGAAAGGATTAGATCTTCACCGGTTCTTAAAGTTTTCTTCATAAGAACCTGGACAACATCTTATATCTGTTTTGGCAATACCTGGGTATTGGCAGGTTTGCTGGATGAGCAGCTAGCTCATGTTTCTCAGTTTTTGTATGCTGTAGTGACCTGCTAACTCAGAGGCCTTGGTTGGCAAAATAATAGTAGGTTCTGACTTCTGTAGCTGAATCTTGTCATTTTTACCATCCAGATGGTATATTGCTTGCCAGTAAAAGTAGTAGTCCCAGTGGGTCTGGCACTGGGTAACTGTTCTTAAGTTATTACAGTTATGGGACCTCTCTGTTCAGAGTATCAGGCCTGACTCAGTGTGAAGTTTTCTGTTGCTGCTGAAAGGGGCGATCTGGACAATGAGTTTCTTTATCTCCTCATTCATCCTGTCTTTAGAACTCTTGTAGTACGGTGCGTCTGTTTCCAAAGGCAGCTATCCACAGTGCTGTGACTGCTAATACTCATGCAAAAACACGGTCTTCCATTTATGCAGTAATTTGACCTTACTAGCTAAAGTTCACTATGAGACTGAACCTGACTTTTACAAATCCTAAAATTAAGATGAAAATTTCTGTTGAGTGTATGGTGGTACTTCAGGAGTAATACAATTACAAAGCTTTATATTATCACCAAAGGTATTTTTTTACTCATGGGAACACTGGAGTTTGGATTCTTTCCTCAGTGAAGATTGAACATTTCAAAGAGGAGTACTGTTGAAAGTATTCAGAAATGTCACTGATGCCATCTAGCATTTGGTTGAATGCTACTTTTCTTAGATATTAGTTTCATTATTAGAGACATTTTTTCCCTGATTGTAATTCCAGCCTTGCTTTATAAAATGGCTTGAATGCCTCTGTGTTGAAATGAGAAAATTTTGTCTTGACTGGGATGAGACAGAATATGTATTGGAAACTGTTCCTGTAGTGTTTAGTATTCATCTTTTTATTTTTGTAATTTTTTTAAAAAATTTTTTTCACTCCAGACTTTATTGCACCTCTTATGATTCATACTTAGAAAAATTAAAAACCAACAAAGCTACCAGCTATACTGGCGAGAGTAGCTCCTGATTGTTTCTCAGATGGAAAGTGTCTTCCCGCTGTCCACTTGCTGGGCAGTGTGTATAACCAAAATTTGTCAGCCATGTGGCATCTGTTCATGATGCACGTAAAATAAGCTTGAGATGAGGTGGCTGCCCCCATGCAAGCACAGATTCTGAAGTTGTAGTGCTTGCAGTAGAGGGTTATTGATTTGGGGCTGCAGATTATCTTCAGTTAGGTGTTTCTACTAATTCAGGAGAAAGGATTTAAGGGAAGAGGGGCTGAGAATATGTGTTTGCACAGAAGTAGCCTGCTGTTACCTGTGTGTGGTCTCAGGGCAAATGCATGTGAAAACTTTTTCTCAGATTGTCAGTTTAGCTCTCTCCACAGCTAAAACTCTTGTTTCTAAGGGTTTAAGCAAGCAGGGAGCAAAAACGTGTGGCTTCTGCACTCAGAGCAAGGGTATTCTCCTAGCTGTCTGCACAGTGTGCTTACAGTCAGGAGATGCAGAGAGAGAGGGGGTACTGCTCAATCACATGATATTGCCTGTCTGGCAAGTGTCTGCAGTGTGAGTAGAGAAACCAACTGTTTACTATTTTGGGTGAATGAGGTTGGCTGTTACTGCAAGTGGCCCCACAAAGAAGTTCACGCATCTGTTGATAAGCAGTGCTCTGCATACTGGGTGCTTGACTGTTCACAGCTGCTTACTGAAACAGTGAAGTTTCTATCTGAGCTTTGAGATCATAGGAAGAAAAATTTTGCCAAGAGCCTTGGTGGTTTGAACCTTTAGATGTTGATTGTCAGAGTTTGTCTGTGCCTACAGAACCTCTCTGTTCTGATGCAAGCACAGCCTTGGAATCTACCAGTAGACTGATTCTATTTTGCTCTACTGTCTGGTGCAGTGACCGAAACCTGGTAGAGAGGGATTGCAGTTGGGTCTCTTGTGAGGATTAAGTACCCCTTCCACTTGCCTGGACGGCTCCTGTGTTACAGAATCCACCTTTGGGTCCAGGGATTTCCTCTAATATGTTGGATAAAGCCAAGACACTCCAGCCTGCCTATGTCGGGATTGTGCCGCTTGCAGAGACTGTATCAAAGCAAGGGAAGAGCTATTCAAGCACATATCAGGATTCATACCACAGCTTACGAGAAGGTTAGCAGACTGCTTTCTTTGTTGTAGGCACTGTATAATTAATTTGCAGGTTTTTTTTTTTTGTTTTGTTTTTTTGGGGTTTGTTTGTTTGTTTGTTTGTTGTTGTTGTGGGTTTTTTTCCCCTCTTGCATATTGAATCTGCCTGTTTTTTGTTTTCTGGGCAATAGTCCCAGAATAGTTCCCAGTGACTCCTGTGACCTCTTGTCCCTGAAGGCGCTCAAGTATGTCGCTCGACAAGCCTGGAGCTCTGTATATAGTGACTTGCAGTGCTGGGACCGTGAGACAATTTCACTTGCATTTGGAAATTTTGGTTTCAAACTTAAAATTTCTTCTCCCCTATGTCTGTAGGTCTCTCGTGAGCAATGTTTTAAGGCTGTTTCATTAAAGATGTAAAGGCTTGTTCAGGAGTGGCAGCTCTGCCTTAAAGAATATTAAGAGTACCATGTTTTAAGTTTCTGTATGTTCTTGCTTTGAGAGTGTTCAAGGAGTGTTGTTTATATATCTAAATGTGATTTTGTTTTAGTTGATGGTGTTCTGCAAATATTTGTGATTTTTTACTGAGGATTACAATTCTGAAAGATTATATAGACAGAGGTCAGATTTCAGGGAGTGATATCTAGAAGGAAAGAGGAGGATCTGGAGGGACTGAAAAAGATTGTGAATATGAAATCCAGTGGTCCATTCACAGTGCACAGCATAATAAATATCAACAAACAGGAACTGGGAAAAGATTACAGGGAAGAATGGCAGAACATCACAAGAAACCAATGCAAGCAGCAAGGTTTATGTTTTATCAGAAGTACTGAATCTGTCTAGCTACAAGTGAAATTTTAGTAGGAACTTGCAGAAAGGAACAACGATGAGTACAGTGGCCTAAGAATAAGGGGATGACTGATTTTAAGAGCAAGTAATGCCATCTGGAAGGAGGGGAAAATAACTTTCTGACATCTTGGACAGCAAGGTTAGATAAAGGGGGGGAGTAGGTGTTGAGGGCAATAATCCAGATAGAATAAGGCCATGTTTGTTGCATGAAGATGGCCTGTGTGTGTAAGATGATTTTAGCAGGTGCATTTAGAAGATTTTTCTCTGGTACATAATTTAGGCTTGCTGGAGCTGCCAAACAAAACTCTTAGGTTTCTGCCCCCAGTTTTCACTACCCCTGCCAATCCTATTTAACATCTATCAAGTGCTAGCTTGTTGTTAACTTTTAAAAATACTGTTATTTTTGTTGCATGTTTTCATTGGAATAGTCTTTGTTTGAAAAAATACAGAGAAGGAAACTGAAGTCACAGTCCTCAAATTCAAGTTCAGGGGTTATAAATCCTGCCATTAGTATAGGCACTATTCCCAGATTTCTTTATCTGCTTCGGAGACATAGAACTGGGCACATGAATCTTCAGAGGCAAAAGAACAACTCAAAATTTTAAAAAGCCAGAACTTGCATCTGTCCTTTATTTGCAAGTATTGGTTTTCACAGAAGGTGAGCACTTTGCATTTGGATTTGCCAGTTCGTCTTTCATCCAGTCACTAAATATCACAAGCTGTACACTGGGATAATGTGCTCAACTAGGAAAAAGCGATTCTGTCTTACTTTAATCAAAAAAGTAAGTTTGTCTCAAGTTGAAGGGAATTAAGGCCATTGAAATCTTGCATAATTCTGGTTATTGGAAAAGCTATGTTGACTCTGCTAAGTCCAGCAATACAATCAGCCTACCCCATGACTAATTTATGATGCTCTAATATCACATGTGATGAGGAAAGCTGCTTTCCACCAGCTACCAAATGAAGGTTAGGGAAGAGAAATAGATGCTGCCAGCTTCTTTCCTGTCAGATGAAGAAAATTATAACCATTTAGCTTTGCTGCTGCTCCATTCAAGTCTTCTACAGTCTCGGGATGCTGGTTGTAGTTATGCTGTAGCATCCACTGTATTTTGCGGAGCCAAATCTTGTAGGTAGCAGAGAAACAGTTGCACCCACGTGTAACCCCTAATGGAAGTCCAGAATTAGCATTGAGCTGAAACTAATGACTGTTATGCCTTAGTTTTTAGTCATCCCTAAAAATGGAACAGCTTAGTTTTGTTGTCACCAAGACAGAAAATTCATGCATTTCTCTTCCTCACTCTTAATAAAACTGGGCAAGTAAGGGCTGTCTATACTAACACTGACAATGCTTATCTATTCTCTTGATGATTCTCATGAGAAGCAGCTATCTGGAATAGACTACATCTTGTTTCCTGATTTCTGGAAAACAGATGTCTCCTAAATCTGATTTCTTTCTTTTTTTTTTTTTTTTGAATTAGGACTTGACATTGAAGTTTGGGAACTGGTGATCCATTCTACACAGAAATGGATTTAACATGCAGAACTTAAGCTTGTATTTTTCAAAGTATGTGTTAGGGCAGTTATTTGCAAAATTCCTAAAATTTAGGAATCCATAAACATGTTTTCTGTTCAAGAATGCCTTGGAGTGATTTAGTCTTCAAATACCAGAGCACAGTTTGCAGTTCCTAGCTCAGTTAACACCACAGTATGGTAGCCCCTTATGAGAGATATAAAGAGGGAATTGCAGAAAGCTACTCAAAACTCACTTAGCATTCATGAGTTTAGCTTAAAAGTAAGTACTTTCTAAACTAAATTCCAGTATTTCCACTTCAGTGCTATATCTTTAATTTGTTGCTCTTAAATGAAACACTTTTTTTTGGCAACTCCTCCCTTCAAAAACATTCAGTGTGACTCAGGGTCTGACAGTGAAACTCATCTCTTTTTCCAAGATTTGTATCTCAGGGCCCAGATACAGGAACAACTTCCTGCATGCCATCTGATCTGCACGAACTGTTCACATTCTTGGTCCGCAGCAAATGGGAGGTAATTTGAGTTAGCTTAGCCTTTGATTAAACTATTAATATCTGTTCAGTACTTTGAAGAGATCAGAAATCATGCAAGTGCTTGTTAGCATTTAACTTTCTTCAGGAGTAATCTAGACCTTATTGTCATTACACCTGCAGTACCTGAAGGTCCAGCTAGTCCTGGCCCCACCTCATCCAGGAGGGGTCACAAAACCTTCATGAGTAGACTTGGAAGCTCTCAATCCCAAGGAGATGCCCAGCAAGAGGGCAGCCCCTGTGCCCAAGGCATCTCACAGGAATGCAGGGTGACTTTTTTCTGTAAAAGGTGATCTGGGTCTTCCTGCTTCAGAGTGAACCTGAAGTTGCTTTGGGAGATGTGTGAATGATGCAAATTCATGGATAAGCAGTGTCAGAAACTAGTCACAAAACACACAGATGCATTTCTGAATGATGGCCTAATGCATTCCAGTGTTTGGAATTATTTATGCAAATAGTGATCTGACACATTAAAACACAGAAAATGTGTTGAACATATGGGGAGCTGATCTGCTCTGGCATATTTTATGGCAGATCCAGAGGCATACTAGAGTCCCTGCATCCTCTTGCCACAACCACAGCCTGTAACTATGCTTAAAAGTAAGAGGTGCAGTGAAGGTAAGTTAATGATACATTTATGCGAAGTGGCTTGAAGTTGACTGCCAATTTAAATTTATTTTTACTTAATAGTCAGTGTGCCTCATTTGACTGTGAGGACTAAAGGTGTTTCAGGATATTTGTTAACTCTGTGACAATGAGTGGGAAGCTTGGGGATAGGGTTAGCACTGAATGAGGAAGGTTTTTGTAAGTCAGTTGTTATCAGTGGAAGAAGACTAACAGCATTATCCCTGGAGCTTAAATCACATGTTTTTTCAGTCTTGATGCTCTGATGTGTTTTTGGTTTTTTTGGATATGACATGTTTTTCCCCTTTTGCTGTTTACTGAACTATTCCTGTCAGTGTAATGATCCTCAGCTGTTCCTTTAACCCTGGCTATTTTCATGCTGGGAATGGGAAGAGGAGAACAACAGAGGCTAACTTGTTTACCACACTGTGATCTACTTAATTTGTCAAAAATGGCTATTATAGTGCTTTCTGTAGTGCAAAGTAATAATAACAGGAAAGAGCTACAGAATTGCAAGAGCAAGGAGATGTAAGGATTCAACACATGCAGAAAACAAAAATGAGTAGAAACTGGGTGTGGTGCGATGAATACAGCTGTCAGTAGCATTTATGCAGACAATGCTTTGAAGTAGTAATGATACCAAGTAAAATTTCCAGTAAATACTTTCCTGTCAACTGAATTTTCTTCACAGTTGAACTGAGCTTCATATTCAGTGGCAGTGGTACTGAGGTACTGATAATCCCAGCAACTGGGACACATATTAGTAAAGCTTAAAAACACCTGTGTGGCTTTCAGATTACTGATTTTTTTTCATAATTATCTGTTGTTTTCTTTTTTCAAGAAACCACCTCTATTTGTACTTTTAAACAGCAAATATCTGATGCTTAGACTTTGCTGGAGCTGTTGAAAAGCAGCTGCTTTTTTTGAAAATGGAACTATGATATTAAATGAAACTATGAAACTCAAACTGCTTTCTTTGCATCCAGAAAAAACTTCTTGAGTCCTTGCCCGAAGACAAGTGTCAGTGACAGGAATGGGTTTTCTGTCTGCTTTTAGTTCCATCTCAGGCTCCTTATGTAGATCTTATCTCAGTTAGTTTTATCATCCACAAGATCTGTCAGTGGTCACCTCTGATTTTTAATCATGCAGTCACACCTGTAAGTCATTGATCAACAACTTAGAGAATGTGTATATTAAAATATTAGATCTTTCATTTTGTGCCCCAGCTCCCGTATCTCTAGTCTTTTCTGAGCATTGAATTACTTATTTTGTCACCTGCTGCATCAATAAATTTCAATCCAAAATGTAGCAGCAGCACATTTTTTGCCAAGAACCTCTGCAACCTGTGGTAGAAAATGGGATATGACTCCTGCTGTGGCTTAGGTTTATCAAATTAAAATGTGTAGTGAGCCTGTGGAGCAAATTGTGCTGCTTTTTCTTGCAAGAGGCTCTGTAGGATACATACTCTGCTGAAGGGCATTAACACAGAGCAAAATTCATAGTTTCTTTCTTTACTTGGACTAGTAGAAGTAGATACGTTGTTTTTCCCTGGCACTATGTAATATTTACTAACTTGGTATCTCTCCAAACTAAGAGCAGACCTGCAGTAGCTGAAATACGTTGCAATGTGATCGCTAAGAAGAACTACAAAATGTTTTTTGCTCATCACTGCATTCAGGAAAGATAAGATGGGCAGAAGAACTGTGCAGGTGATCTTCTGTCAGAGTTTATTGTGCAAATAATATAATCAACGTTCTTTCAAGTGAACAAAGGTTTGAACTTTCCAGCCTGCAGTTTTGCCATCTAAAGTTATATTGGCCTGATGCAGCTAACAAGAAATGTGAAAGAAGTTGGTGATAAGGAAGAGGATATATTGCTTTGAGACATAAATTCTTTGCAAAATTGACTGTGAAAATTGGTGAAATCCAGGCTTTCTTGACAATCTTATTTTAAAAATAGCTTTCAGTAATAAACAGCCATAGAGAAAACCTTTTGTAAAAATATAGCTTTTTGCGAGTTTTCAGTAGAAGTGCCTATGATAGGTTTTTCTCCATCATAGGGACAGGAATCATCTGTTGCAATCATGGTTATAATGACCTCATTCTGTGGTCTCTGTCCCCAAAGATGGCTCAGAGGCCTATCACCATTCTGAGGGTATTTCCCATAACAACTCTGCTGTACCAGCTGACACATTTAATATCTTTTTGGTAACCTTCCTCACTGAAACACTTGTCAGGCACAAACGTTGTGCTGCCCAGCTGGGTTGCTGGGGGCAGAGCTGAGTGATGCTCTCTGGATAACAGAAGGAAGAGATCCAGTTTGACTTTCTCTGTGTGGAGTTTCTGTAGCTTCCTGCTGCTCTACGTCCCTGTGGTAGTAAGTGCATGGAAACTATAGCTGTGCTTTTTGTAGGAATGGAATGTGGCTGTAGGTATGATGGATTGTTCCTCACCTCTGCAAATCTCACAGCAGTGCTGTGAAACCAGAATAGAAGCCAGAAGCTCCCGTTGCATAATTTGATCAGTATTGCAAGCAACATGTAACCTGTCCCTGCAAATTGTTGTGTGTTCTGTTTCTTATTTTGGTGGATGTTCTTTTTAATCACTTTCACCTTCCTAAGCATTCATGCCTCTTTCTGTATTACACTTAGGTGTGAAGGTCCTTCTAAGGCTGCTTGCAGCCCTTTTCCGTACTCTGATGTCAAATTCTCCCTTTTCAGAAACAGAAGACAACATTTTAGAAGCAGATGCTAAACTAATCGTACCTTTGTGTCTCTCTGAGAGACTCTTTTACTGCTGCTAATAATATGTGTCACATTGACTGCAGACAGTGTAAAGTGAGGGTTGTATCTTCAGTGAATGTGACAGTGAATCTTAACTACAGCTGCAAATGCTGTCCCCTGCAGCCGCCTCCCTGCCTCAGTGCTGGAGGGAGTGACAGAAGGGAAACGTGTCTGCCCTTCACTTGCTTTTGTTCAGAATGTGAGTGAAAGCCCACCTCCATTCGCAGTTGGAGAGAATATTGAAGCGTGTGTAATCTGCTGCTGGCAGTCCCCTCTGTGCCCTTCAGCAGAGGACTAAGCCAGCAGTAACATTTTAAATATCTGCAGAATTTGTCTGCCATTCTGAAGTCATTGGTCATACAGACCATTCTGGACTGGTGGGTTCTTTTGGTTTGCTGATTGATCTGTTACACAGAATTACATTATTTAAATATTTATAGCTATGGTAACACATTAAGCTTCATAGCTTGAATTGTTCAATGCTGTGGATCTTCCCTCATGGGAAAACCCACAACAGTCAATCCTGGAGACCTGTAGTCCAAAGTTTTTTTGAAAGAAAGTAAGTATCCATCAAGAAAGGAGGTAAAGAAACATAGATAGATGTTGTATCATCAGTGAAAAGATTCTGAGGGACTTTGAAAAGCTTTTTATGTGTAATGCAAATCTGGGAATCAGCTTCCACTGGGCTCCTGTGGAGGAACCGATTTCTAATGTAGAATGATATGATGGCCACAGCTGAATCTTGCAACTTTTTTACAAACAGGGGCAGAATTCTAATAGAATTTGTACTTAAACAATAAAGAAGGTGTCAGACTCTTGGAGTACAGAGGCCAGAATCTTTATTTGAACATCAGATGCCATGGCATGTGTTCTTTGCAGTCTTTGAGAAAAGCAAAGATGTTTTTAATTACCATGAGTTAAATAAATAATGGTAATTCCTTGTAGTATCCACCTGAAATTCTTGCTAAGAGAGAATGCTGGGGCTTGGATAGAAGCTGATTAAAGAAATGCTAACTAGACAGTGAATGCTCTGAGTCTTTGTTTTGCATGTAACCTTGGACAAAACCACTTTTGTTTCATGTCCCACAAAATAACTGTCAGTACAATGAACCAGCTGAAGCTGGGAGATGCTCAAGCTAACTAATTTAAAATTATAAGGCCCAGTTTTTTGAGCCCCTTGTATAACTAGTTAATGATTTCTTCCAAAGAACTGCTGGTTCTGTATTTAAATTTGCATACTTCCAAGTAATTTGTTCTACTACTTGTGGAAAAACACATTAGCTCACATTTGCATTTGGTTTCAATAAACCAAAGATCTTGAGGTGGTTAAAAACCTGAATGGTTTTGGAAATACAGAATTATTCCATGTTTTAGTGGAAAACCCCAAAACGTAACTCATATGTCGAGGTGTCCCAGCTGTTGCCACATAAATTCTGTGGTGTCTTGACCATTAGATGATTCCTGTGAAGGGAACTTTTGACTTCTATCTGTAGAAGGTGCCCTGTAGGAGAAGGAAGGCTGAATCACTGGGCCAAAACCAGTCTCTTAGAAATGTTTGAGGAAGTTTGTGATCTTGATCGATGAGGCTGTTTGTACACTGGAGCACTCTGTTATAGCAGAAATTGAAGTATGCGAGGCGAATTATGAAGGAAAAGTATTTGACCATATCTCTTTTGCTGCAAGGGGCATGGAAAGATTTGCTCATAAATTTTAGTGTTATAAACATATCTAATCAAACGTGTTTTATGGGTGTGTCTGGGCACTGTCTCAGTGCTTGATTTTCTTTCTGCTTGTAAGAAACCCACAAAAATACATCCCTTGAACTCAGAGTTTTGAATACAATGAAAAATTGTTCAGGTTCTGACATACCTCAAAACATCTGGGTGTTTTTATTCTGTATAGTCTTTTGGAAAAAAATATAAACAGTGGAATCATCTTTATGGATAATGAGATGGTTGGAGCTCTTTCTTCTTATAGACAGAGATATCCCTATCATTCCAAGAAAAAAAATGAAAAGGGTTTGAACTTGTGTTTCCCTTGTGTAGCTTGTCTGTTGTACTGTCACCTTCGTAGACAGCTGTAGATCTAATTGTCAGGCTATATCTACCCATTCCTTAATTTTTCTTCATTTATCCCCATCTGCCATGTCATATTAACTTATCTGAGAGGATTTCTTTCTAGGGCTTTCTTTGCAAGCTGGTTAAGGGCAATGTTAGTTCCTCCTTGTTCATTGTTTCATGGAAAAATACAAATCACTATAGACTGTGACTCAAGTTTACACAGGGAGGTGGGAAATTCTCTGTTTTTCCCTCCTCAAGGTGTCTCTTCCAGCTATAAATGGTAACAATGGATATATAGATGGCATCAACAAATAGTGATTACAGTTAATATTTACTGTATTATGATACCAGGATCAATTTTAGGTAGACCTTTCCACCTAGGTATTTTGTTACAGGTCATCTTGTTGGATCATGCATGGTAGCCAGATTCCATGGACATGGATATGTGCCTAGTTACTCACATGCTTAGTTTTCACCTAGCCAGTACTACTGAGACAAAATGATTTTGTAAGAATCAGTACCCTGCAGAGAAAGCAAACCAACTTTTCCTATAGACAAGCTTGTTGTGCATTTTTACATATTGTATATCTTACTAAATATACCATGTTACATGTATTTCAGGTGAATTTCTTAAAGTTGTATTTTTACAGTTTCAGCAAGTACTGAGATGGATTATAGGCGTACCAAGATTGTATGGTTAAGAGTGGGTGTTTGTGTTCAATAGAAACTTACAAATACAATACCAAACATATCTGATTTTAAAATTTTAGTATCAAAGAAGACAAAACTGGAATTACATTATAAACTAGCAGTAAATAAAATGTCATTAACTCCCCCTAAGTCTTAAATGTTTAATGGAAGTCGCAAGAGTTAAGTCATGAAGAAAGAAGGTAAAGGTAGGTAAATACTGTAAAATACACAGCAACTACTAGTCTTAATTTTAAATAAACATTAAAAGAACCCTGCAAAATTCAGCATAACTTTCATGGTTGTAATCAAGTTTGCATTTATTTGGAGTCATATAAATGAGTAGCTCCTGTGAAATAAGCAGGTTCAATTGTATGCAATATTCACACCAAATCTCAGAATTAACAAAGTAAACTTCTAAGGCTGAACTGGTACTTCCTCTAGGATCTCCACATTTTACCACCAAAGCCAATTCTGACTTGAGCCTTGAACTTCTAACAGGAGTAGCTGTTCTGATGGTCCTACTGATTTTGTTTTATAGTGCTGTGTTCTAACAAAACTAAGATTGCTGTAAATGGTGGTTTTATCTTCTGAATACAGTTTTTAATTAACGTTAATGTGATTTCTACATTTATCAAACTTGATATTAAGCCTCAAAAATGGCCTGCTGAGGTAACTTGTTGTTCTGTGCTCTGTGTGAGCCAGCTACCTTGTGGTAAAATGAGAATGGAAATAGATTCTTTTACTTTTGACTGTGTGCTTCTGATTTCATACTCTTTGGGGACCACTTTCCTCTGTAGAGTGGGATTTTTAAATTCTGCTAAATAAGCTGTATCAAAGAATCTATTTGTCAGTCTCCATTAGGAGAACTACTTTATGCCTCATAACATTGACTCATTAAAAGATAATACAGTATTCCATCATCCTTTGAAAATATATTTTGAAATTTTTCCTATTTCATATTTCTCTTCCAGTGGCATCTTCCCCACAATAAATGACTATTGCCCCGAACTTGGTTTATTTTGTTTGTGACCAAAACCAGTCTTCTGGAATTCGCTCATATAGACAATCAGCAGCATGCCACGTCAATGACTTTATATGACCCTAGAATATTTTGAGCTGTAGAGGCTTTGAAGAGTGTGATTTTATCAATAAACAAGTCCTTCTTGTTTTGAGAGTGACAGTCAGTTAATTTTCTCTTTTCCTTGTCTTTTTGTGTTCTTAATTGACCAGTTAAATTTTTTTTCTGTACTTTTCAGCTGCTTTTTAAAGCTGCTGGGCATTTAAGAGCCTGAAGGCTTTTAGAAGTGCTGGATGGAAAAAACCAGCTCCGGTGTGGTATGATTCCCATTGCATCCTTGGATTGTTGCTAGCACATCCACTGTGAAATATTTTAGAAGTTGTTGCTTTGGAGGTGAAGAAACTGTTCTGTGTTTTAAGAATCACTTGATAGAGGGTTTAGGTCTACATCAGGCAGAATCATACTCCTGTTCTCATCTGTACAAATTTTAATGCTTTCATAAGCTTCCTAAGAGGATAAGAAATAAGAGGTGGTTATGAAAAAAGTTTCAAGTCCTCTATACAATGATTGCCTGTGATGCAGTGTTCCCCAAACTGGTCCAAGACACCTTTCCGTCTCAGCACCTTGCAGCAGGACATTCTGCATTTCTGTGAAAAAATCCACTTTCATCACTATCAGAACCTGCAGTACAGAACTGCTTCTCATCTAAGTTTTGTTTCCTTTTCAGGATCTGCTTCACAGACCTCTTCTTCCTGTGTAGGAAGAGTGGTCCCAATCGTACACAGAGGAAAGACCACAGCAGGAATATAAATAAATGGCTTTTGCCTCTAATGTGAAAGGTTGCTGTAACAGTTGAAGAGACCAAACCAAATTTTCTTTCTATTCTTTATCCTCCCAAACTCCATTTTCTCCATAGCATGGTTGTGACGGAAGAATGGAGGAAGCTCCCTGCATTTTAATAGCAGCCACTGTTGCTGCAGTAGAGAAAAGAGAGAGTGGAATGTGAGAGAGTCTCAAACAATAAAGAAATAAACTTCTATTTAACTCTGCCTTTGCGCAGGCTTGCTTCAAGCTATTCTTTAAAATGCATTGAGATGAACAGAACCGTATGGCTGCTGCTCCCAACAACAGTCGATGCTTGCAAATTGTGAGGATCAACAGTGTGTCTGCTACCTCTCCTTCACCCCACAGAGGGACATGAATCTTTGGCATCCCCTTCCCAGGGTAGCAAACTGTGATATAATCCCCCCAGTTTGGGTGTCATTTACAGTCTGCTTCACTTAAATGCTTCTCTGTGAACTGCACAGTCTGCTTAAATGCAAAGCCAGCATGTATTCCCCATCAGCAGTGGGGAATAACATAGATGTAGTGGATTAAAATGCTGTTAGACTCAGAAAATTACCTTAAAAAAAGGTCCCAAAAAAGGCCCAAAACCTTTACTTTTCTTTGTTGGTAATCCCCATTCTAGCACATTCTGTGTGGTCTGGGGTATGTTGTCAATAGCACCAGAAAAATGCAGCGCTAAACCAGAAAAATGAATCCACCTCAGGAATTTAAGATATTGAAAATTATTTTTGACCATTGTATTCTCACTCACTGATCACAAACTATCACAGCTGGTTTTTTCTTGCAGCTTCCTGTGGACTCTACATGTAATTTTGTACACTAACAGCCCTTGGCTGCTTCTGTACAGAAAGATGTTGCAACTGGAGTTTTACAGATGCTGCCCTTGCTGGTGAATCTAATCTGGCTTCTTGTTGAAGCATGAAAAATCTAATGCAAGTCAACATTTGTTTTGTAAACTGGCACAGCTGAAAAATGCTCAGAGACCATTTTTTGTTGTGAGGGAAAGGTTTTCTTACCACATCTCCAAGGGACTGAATTCAGTAGGATATTGCTTCCACAGAAAACAACAGCTAGTGTGCTGGATATTCAAAAACTGAATTTGGCATCTGCTTCTTGTCAAATGTGACTATTTAATCAGAAAGCAGGAAAAAAAATCTCTCCTTAGTGTAATTAGAAGGGCTGCTGGCCAAGTGGTAAGTGGAAAGGTGGCTTCATCCTTCAAAACAGTGGTTACATGGCACTGTGATATTTGAGGTATAGGTCCCAGTTCTGCACAAACAGCTGTGTCAGTTGTGTTCAACAAATATCCTATCTCATCAAAGTTGTCTTTTACTGTTGCATATTATAATTAAGTTTCGTGCATATGGTGTTATACACATTGAAATGAATAATTGAAAAGTACATGTGGGCTGCAAATGGTGGCCTAGAGCCACATCTCCTTAGTCCATAGTCTCTGACTCTCACAAAGTAAATCTGGTCAGACCTGCTCAGTGCTAGGCCAGTGAAAATTCTCCTGCAATTCCTAAGGCACCACAGAAAAGTAGAGGTGTTGAACTAACTGCTAATTCTATCTCAGCTCGTGCTGTATTAGTGCTTCCTTCTGAGTTAAGAGGATGCTGTAGCCGCCAGTGCTTTCAAAATGGACTCTCCAGAGGTGCTGAACAATGTACAAATAAATGAACATTAAGTTGCTTTTTACTGCCTTTACTTATGCTTGCACCTTCCTCAACTTAGATAATGAAGTTAGGCTAATTTCACTTGTTCTTCAGTAGTTTTGCTTCCTAATCACATGGTTTTTTTATTGGGTTGCAAGGATGAATTCTTCTACCAGGCAGACTGCTTTCACTGAATTTACAAAATTGATAAATCATGTCTGTGGGCATACAGCCTTTCTTGTTAATATGCAGTTCATATCTTGCAATCCTTCCTTCCTTCCTTCCTTCCTTCCTTCCTTCCTTCCTTCCTTCCTTCCTTCCTTCCTTCCTTCCTTCCTTCCTTCCTTCCTTCCTTCCTTCCTTCCTTCCTTCCTTCCTTCCTTCCTTCCTTCCTTCCTTCCTTCCTTCCTTCCTTCCTTCCTTCCTTCCTTCCTTCCTTCCTTCCTTCCTTCCTTCCTTCCTTCCTTCCTTCCTTCCTTCCTTCCTTCCTTCCTTCCTTCCTTCCTTCCTTCCTTCCTTCCTTCCTTCCTTCCTTCCTTCCTTCCTTCCTTCCTTCCTTCCTTCCTTCCTTCCTTCCTGCCTTCCTGCCTTCCTTCCTGCCTTCCTTCCTGCCTTCCTTCCTGCCTTCCTTCCTGCCTTCCTTCCTGCCTTCCTTCCTGCCTTCCTTCCTGCCTTCCTTCCTGCCTTCCTTCCTGCCTTCCTTCCTGCCTTCCTGCCTTCCTGCCTTCCTGCCTTCCTGCCTTCCTGCCTTCCTGCCTTCCTGCCTTCCTGCCTGCCTGCCTTCCTGCCTTCCTGCCTGCCTGCCTTCCTGCCTTCCTGCCTGCCTTCCTTCCTGCCTTCCTTCCTGCCTGCCTGCCTGCCTGCCTGCCTTCCTCCCTCCCTCCTTTCTTCCTTTCTTCCTTTCTTCCTTCCTCTGCACTGCTGCTCATGCTGTCCCACTTGTAAGCCACCATATGGCTGTGCTTAATCACTACTTTGGTTGGGTGACTTCAAGTATTGCTTCGGATTCCTTAGCAGGAATGGTTTTGTAGAAATGTGAACACAGACTCCCTTTGGCAGTGAGTCTGTATTCAATATAACGTGCACAAGCTGCAGTTCACAGCCGTGTGCTTCTTCTTGCTAGTTTTTTAAAAACATGAAATGCAGAATATTTTATTAATTTATTCATACAAACCTGTCCTCGTATGTGAGAGACTTTGAAAAGAGATTTTGGTTTTATTTTTCTCTGGAAATTCTGAGATGCACAATCTGCTCTCTAGTTTCTGCAGCAGTTCTAGTCACACTACTAAATGCAGTGTGGTTTAGAAATAGAAGGGCAGGCATGCTGCTGCAGATTTAGGTGATGAGCTACAAGAACAACTTAGCTCATCATAGACATTTGTTCTTGCTTCTGCTTACTACTAATGGACCCCTGAACTAACACCATTGTTGTAGCCATCCTGAAAGTGCTCCTATGGGTGCAGACTCTGTATATTAATTATATATTAAGTGTCTGTTAAATCTGAGCTGCCAGATTTATCAGAATATACCTGTGGTATATTCTGATAAATACCAGCTATCAAAATATGCCTGTGGTTCTGGAATATGCCTGTGGGTTCTCTGTTGAGAAAATTTTATGATAAGATGAGCACAAAATAATCATGACATGCTGTGTTTTACTAATAGGGCAACTGTATTGGTAGTAGCTGTATCACAATATTGTTTGTCATTTAATACATTTCCCACCGTTGTAGTTCTCCTCTACTCATCACTGCTGGCAGTGGGCCTCTGTGCTAGCTCCCAGATTTCTCTGGAATGTTTTACTAATTCTTGGGACAGTCCATTAGTGAAATGAAAACATTGTTCAAAATTTAATTGGGAACGTTTCATACTTGTGAAGTAAACAAATTATGCCCAGCTTTGAGAGGGGAAATTTGACAAGCATAGAAATCCCAAAAATTATTGCATATAGTAGAAGGGCACCAGTTTGTAACTTATTTTCTAGCCAGCAGTTATACACTGCTCTTGATATGACCTGATTCATTCTTAATTTGAAAATTAATTTACAGGTTAAGTAGAGGGATAAAGGAAACAGCAGATTGTCCATTAGTGACTGAAAGACTTACACTTCAGTCTGTCTTAGAGTAGCTTTGAATTTCTCTGGTCATTCTAGACTTTTGGCTGAGCTCCATGTACAACAGCCTCCATGTACAACAGCCTTGGATTGGTGCTTGGGCCATCTGTTAATCTATATATAGAATTCACACACTTGCACATGTAAACAGGTGATCTCCTAAATATATGAAATGGCATTGGGAACTCCAAGTACTTAGTTAAGCCAAAATGTATTTAGGAGTGAACTGAAATAATCCTTTTTGCCCTCCTCCCTGCCACAAAAATAAGCTGTATTGGGGGAAAAAAAAGTACTTTATGGCTGATTATAACTTGTGCTTAATATGTATGTATAGACATTCAAAAATCCCAAGAATTACTTAGTGCTTATATAAAGGATCCTGAAAATTACCTTTTCTTTTTTTTGTTCTCCAGTTTAGTTCCCTTGACAGCTGCTAGTTTCTTGCTATGAAGGTACAAAGTGTTTAAACATAAAAGGTGCATATAATGGGTAGAGAAAATGGGTAGTAGATGAAAACTACTATGGTAATAAAGAAATAAGATATTCCTAGAAAATTCATAAGGGAGGCTGCAGTCAGGAGAGAGATTTTAAGTCATTTGATGAAGTCTCTAGCAGTCTGACTGAGAGTAATTTTTAATAAATCTGTGAACAGCAGGGAGACTTCAGAAGAGCGAAAGACCAATAACATCTTGCATCACTGCTGACAAAGGGTGAGTGAGTAAAGAGTGGCTCATCTGCTGTCAGTTCCAGGAAAAAAACTGTGGAAAATTTGATGAAGAATTTATGTGGTATAAAAATAGCACTATAATCACACTGATCAACTTTTCAGTTTGTGAAAACAGGTCTGCTCAAATGTGATTCTGTCATTTGGATAAGTGAAATTTGATTGCTAGGGGTTTTCTCTAGGTGCAACAGATTTTTATAACATTTTTAACTTAGTAGCATGGTGGATTTTGGTTTTAAGAAGTATATTTGAATTTAATGAAGTTCTCCTTAACTGGATTAAGAACTGGCTGTAATCATAGAAAGCAGAAAAGGATTTCTGGTTGAGATCAGCCTGGTGCAGTCTGGAAACAGATGCAAGAGGTTGTAATAGTGTGGAGAGAACAAATAGTAGTGGAGGAATAAATTGTGACATTAAAAAAATTAATTTGGATCATTTTGGCAAACTGAGACAGTTGAACAAAATGCACATTAATACAGGTGACAGTACAGGTGTGCACCCAGGAGTAACAAATGTCAGCCACACCTGTGTGAGGAAGTTTTTGGCTGAAAATCTGTGGCTAGGAGGTGAAAGGGAAATAGTAGGTATGGTTAGAAATGTAAGGGAAGGTAGATGGTTGTAGCAAGTAAGTGGTAGGAGGGGCTAACATATATTACTAGATGTGTAAATAGAAGACATGAGTAATAATAAGATTATCTGCTGGGGAGATGGACCTGACACTATAAATCTGTGCCTTGCCTGTATTCATTTAGTGCTAATTTAGGGCATGGATATGAGTCCCTAAATTACTCAGTAGGGGAAGTAATGCCATGAAGTGAGAGATTTAATGGACTACTCCTAATAGGGCAGAAATCACTTAAAGACACTGTACTGTTGGAAGGATGAAGTCCAATTCCCACCTTCAGTGCTGGCAAATATCTGGAGTCCCAGTTGTTCCACTACGGCTCCTGGCTATGTGGTCATACTCTTCAACTCACTAATGCAAAAACTGGTGCCTGTTTTGACTGGGCTGTGGTCTCTGCCAGTGAGTCCAGCCATCAGTCTGGACATGAGGGGTGATGGGGGGAGTGAGAGATTTGACACTGTCTCTCTCAGCAAGGTGTTAGATCAAGTGCTTGTGTAGATTTAGGTTTTGATAACCTCAAAAGGAATCCAGCAAATGGGAAGCTCTGTGAGCAGCCTGGCTGTGAGCTGTGCTAGCCCTCACACTAGCACAGGAGTGCGATCTCATGCTAGGTGGGAGGAAAGGTCTGGAACTACCACTTCTGTTTGCAGTTTCACAGCCAAATGAAGGGCCTGTTCCTTCCCCTCTGTGTTCCCTCCTCCTCTTTCTGACTCTTGGCTGATCTCACACAATTACCATGGTGCTCTGTACATCCTCCTCCCCTCTCTCACTTCCATGTACTAAAAGAAGTTTCCTGCCCAGAATGCATATATTAAGAAATCATAGTATGTCTTAAGAAACAGAAGAGAAGTAACTTTTTTGCACACTGCGTGCACAGACATATTTTCACTGGTAGGAGGTACTCCTCTCACTGTCATAAACAGTTTCAGAAAAAGGTACATCAAGAATCAGTGGAAGTGGAAGCCAGAAGAATCCAAGAAGAAAATTAAATGTGATTTAAGTGAGGGTGATTAGGTGCTGTGGAAACAATCATAGAAAGGATGAGATGGATCTCTTTTTTAATAGGTGTGAAGACCAGAACCCATATTGGAAGATGTATTTTAGTAAAATGCAAACTGCAGATAGGAGGTTGAAAGAAACAGGTAAAATGTGATGATGTCTGTAAGCAGACAAAGTGGCATCTTCCTAATTTTTTTGATCTCTACTTTAGGGAGTGCACAATACAAATTTGGATATAATGTATGAAATTAATGTACTGGACAAACTAAATACTTAAGAAAGGAGACATAAGGGTTATAATGAGATTGTATAGTTAGACTGTAGAGCAGTTTTGCTCTGTAGTGGTTCCACTACATTCATGTGGACTTTCATTATATGGACCATAAAAAAGGCATAAGAGAAATTCATATTAAAACCAGCGAGATAAGAAGCATTGCCATTCATTTTATAATATTTTATGTTGAGTATACTTAGGAGTTTGGGCTTGATTGCAAATGGTTTTCATTGATACTCATTTGCATTCACTGATACTCAGGTTGTTCCCGTTTTGAGGCAGGCGTGTGACTACCCATTCATGTGAATTTTTTCTTCGGTTTTGAAAAGTTGCTTTCATATGGAAGATGTTTGATTGTAAGAACAATCTAGAATGTTGCTTTGATTGTATAGTTTAAAGGGAAACTGCTGTTATAATCTAAATGTTGAAATTATGACTGTTCTAGGGATTTACACTAGGAGAAACCCCAGCTAACTGCATTTCACACAGGTGATGAATATGTTCTGTTATGCTAAAATAAATAGGAAAAATTCTAGTGATAAGTGGATTCCTTTTGTAGTGGAAGGACACTTCTAGATCTATCTGTGTTATTTCACTTTCATGAGATGTTTCTGAAGGTAAATTTCTGAGCTGGGGAAGGAAATCAGCCTTGTAATTTAGAGTAACAACCAACAATTTTGACATATCATATAGTACATAGTAATTAGAATTTTCAAGAGTCATTAGCAGCTGGGGTGTCACTCTGTGTTTATTGGAGGACTGTCAGCTGGTGTTTCTCTTTGTTTGTTTTTTAATATTAATGGTTTGGAAAGCAGTTGGTGCTCTAGAAAGAACTGAAAAACAGGCCTGGCTTTGCGGATTTTTATCACCCTGCCAAGACCCTGTGCAACTTCCTCTCCCCCTGGCTGCAGCAGCCTACGGAAACCTGACTGCTGGGGGCCACTTCTGCAATTGCAGCAGGGCAGGGCAGCAGGGTGGGAGGAGGGTATTTTTCTTCTGCTGTTCACCAGTGCCTTGCCATCCAAAGAAGAAAACAAGATGGATTTTAAAATGTCTCTGCGGCTATTTCTTGCACTGATGGGTTTCCTTCTCTCCCTTCTTTCTGTGGTCATGTAGTGCTGCAGTTGAAGCTCCAGCAGCGACGCACACGGGAGGAGCTGGTGAGCCAAGGGATCATGCCACGTAAGTGCCACTTACCACTTCAATTCATTGCCCTGGTGTTTTTATGCATGTTTTTTGGTGGAGAATGGTTTCCCATATGATTTGAAAGATCAGGTTCCCTGCTTCTGCATGGAAAACATCATGTGTAAGAGCCCCACCCTGACCCATCCGAGCTGGTTCTTCTGAAGTGTTGGTGCCACCTTTGATACTGAGGAATAGAGCAATGGCTGCAAGTGTAACTGTACTGCAAAACTAGGCTTGCATCTCATCTCAATGTACAGTCTTCTGGAGAACATACTATGTTAGAAGTGCCTTATATACTTGACCCATGCTGGTAATCACTCTTTTAACAGGCTTCCTGCCCCTGTAGTTTCTGTTCTTACAGTGTGCCAGCTCTGCAGACCTCTGAGGCACTTGTAACTTTGTGTGTACATATTACATAAACTGACCAAACCCAGGCATTGTGTACAAGATGTTAACCGACAAGGGACACACTCTGATGTTTGTAGCTAGAAAACAGATAGAATGAGCCCTATGGGCATCAGCCATTGCTCTTCTTGCAGGGAAAGGCAAAATCTGTGCAGGCAGAAAACATTTACTTTTCTGGGTAGAGAGGATCAACTCTAAAGCCAAGCTTTCACTGTCAGATTTGTGTTGAAGAAGGTATTTTTCTGTTTTGCTCCCCTCCTTCCTGCAAAAATGCAAAAAGGTGTCTGACAAATAGTTTTGGCATGATTTGGTACCTCTGAACTAGATGACATATAGGTAAAAATTTGAAGCAAGACTGCACAGCAAATGTTTTATTTTTGAGATCCTCTCAGTTTCATGCAACAACTGTAGTAAAATGCAGTATATTCTTTTTTCAAAAGCTTTCCTGCTGCCCTGTTTCAGAAGGTTTACTTGAAAGTGGTCTAGTAATGAGGGTTTTCTCATTTCTTCTGCTTCTGGGGTGCACACTGTAATATGACATAGTGCTGTGACTTAGACTTTGCTGAGGGCTGAATGTTAGACTGTCATCTCTCTGTCTGAATGAAGAGAACCTGTCAGCAGCACTCTGTCAGCTGAAGTGCTGGATGGGAGTAATGTTCTTTAAGAGGTTTCTGGAACCCCTGCTTAAAATTATGTTACCAAAGCAAAAAGAAAAGGTTGTCCTGTCTGGATATATTATACCTGTTGTCTATTTTTTAATGTAAGGAGCTTGTATACAAGCTTCTACAGAGTACACTTACTTGCTTTTCGATGAAAGACTAGGGTCCCAGTGACCGTGCCTTTTTACTAATGCTTTTCATAAGAAAATGTTCCTAACTTCTTTGTGGTGTCCTGCTTTAGGTGGATATGTGTTCAAATACTGTAATAACTTACGTTCAGTACCAGCTTTCTTCAAAGTGTGCCTGGCCAAACTTGTGATTCCTGACAGGGGTCTGTTTTACAGGCCTTTTGAAAATGAAGCCCTTGCAAGTAATTCAACTAAGGCATCCAGAATAATTAGTGAGTCTTAAATTTATTTAAAACATAGCCTAAATTACTAGTCTTTGCAGATTTATGCCCTTTGTTGCTTCATTTATATCTCTTACATGTGAATTTTGTGATGGACCAAAGAAAAACACTTAGTGAATTATCATTGTGAAAATACTGGCAACACATTAAAAGGTCCTTTCTGCAATGAAGGAAACCCACTTTCACACATCCGTTCTAAACATGACTTGAAATTACTTCCTCCCCAGTAATGGTATCATTTACCCATACCTGCCGACTGGAAATAGCCACACATAGGGAAATGTTTAAAATGTACTTTGCCTGGGCTGTTTTTGTAGAGAAGATCAGATGTGAGATAAATTGTGATAATTAAAGCAAAGATCCCATTTTTAACCTGAGAAGTACAGAGGATGACTAGGGACCATGTTCTTCCAGAGGGCATCTCAGCACAATGACAGCTTTACTTCTACTTTCATGACTTCCAGAATAGACTTTTTTTACTACTGGGAATATGTAAGTATTCTTTCTTCTCTCTGGCCTGTGACTCTTGTCTGTGAAAACATTGAGTTACTTAATCTTGTTCTGCCATCATCTGCTACTGAACATGTCTGTGCTGGACTTTTGTGTCCCTATTGAGTTTGTTAGCCAGGAACCAAGCCCCACACAGTCCTACATGATGGTTCAATGAAAGTATAAAAGCTGGAATCCAGAGGATGGTTTGGCGCTGAACCAAAAAAGCTGGAGTGCTCTTTCCATGTTAGATGCTGGTTGGCGTCTTTTCTTTCCTTTATTTTCCATCTGGAGAGTCTCAACCCTTTTGGGAGAACTGTGATGGTTGCAGTTCTATCTGCATTACAGCTTGTTTCAGGAATGTGTTTTTTGAAGTGAAGCTCCTGATTGCACCTGCCTGCTGTGCCTTGCTTTGCACCATAAAATGAAGTTTGAGAGCTGGATTAAATTGGAATGAAAATAAAGTGGAAAATATTCTGCCTTGAGCTAATATGCATTCAGCCCATGGGACCAGATGACAGCTTGTCTGGCACCACACCTCCAATCCACCTTCACATCCAGAGTGTGAATGTCACTTCCTCAGCATCAACTTTGTTTCTGTTTTGGTTTTACTGTGCTTTCCTACATGTTCCTTTAGATTAGCCTGTAATACAAATAAATTCCTTATATCTGGAGGCAAATAGCCATGGAAAAATCCCTGAGCCAAGTGTGGGAGAAGTGAAAGGTTTTGTTTTACATTGCAAGCTATGTAGTATGCAAACTCCCGTTGGTACCTTTGGTTCTCCTAACTGAATCTAAACCCCACATAAGATTTATTTTGCAAATTAGTGCCCTAAAAGAGCAATTTCATTGCAGGCTTCCATCAACATGAGGATTTTGGATGCTGTAAATAGGAGTGGGAGATGACACGTTTGTGTCATTTTAAAGTGAGAGTGAGAGTCATGCTACTCCTGCTGTGCTTGTTCATAACAGAACTGGGAATTGCTTACTTTGTCCCATGTGGAATTTTGTTTATATGGTAGAGTGGAAAGGCAAATGTTTCAACATTTTTTTACCAAGTACACTTAATCTCACTTAACCTTCCCAACCCACCAGCCACCTACAGTGGGGCTTTGCTCCACTGAAAGATTAGTGTATTGTAGTAAGAAATAAAGCATTTATAGGCAGTGAAGGAGGATTCAAAATAATTGCATTTTATGCTTCATTAATTCTTCTTGCTTTCTGCTACCACTTTGTGTAATATTTTACTAGTAGCTGGATTCAGTAGTTCAAAATTCAAATTCTCAACTGCCTTTAGAAAAATGGTGGGATGCAAGTCTTCACCTGCAGCGGGCATACCTGTGACCTGAGCTAGAATGACTGTGTCTTGAAAAAGAGAGAGCGAGTTTTTATATTTATTCAGGTTTTGGCCTATTTTCTAAGAGTGCAAATAGACAAGCCTTTTTGCTATTTGCAATTTTTGTAGCTATGCAGAGATGATTTTCATCTTTTTGTCCTCACAAAATACAAGTTAAACAAAATCTGTCTGTGCTCAACTCTTTGAACTCTGTTGTGCTGTAGAAGAACAGTCAGATGCTGTCATTTTTTAGTGTCGAATTTAAAGGTTACGGCTATTGTAAGGTTTTTGGAGGGAATATTAAACACCCCATTTTTCCCCCACCCACTCTTGAAGAGAGTGTTTGAAATATTAGCTAATGCACATCTGAGTAGAAAATTATGTGGAAAGTATCTTCAACTAAAACAGCAAAAATTTTTAGGGGAAAGACATTTGGCAAATGTAGCAAAATATGTGGCTCTTTTGCTCTTTTGCAAGATTTAAAGCTTTTTATGATGTTTGTTTTATCCATCAGGATTGTGATCTTCGGTTTCTGGCTGCAAACACGAAACACAGGCAAGAATGCAAGGTTGTCATATGGCACAATCCTGCAGGAAGGCTGTTTTGACCATCGCATCTATCCAAGCAGGCGAAGCAGAAGTAGATAATTTCTGGCAATGTGCCTTGTGTTTCTCTGTAGTAGTCCTGTGTGAGTCTCTGAAAAATGACACAGGCATCCTTTGAAAAGGGCATCACCTGCACTGAAAGCTAGAATAAGGCTGCTGTACAGGCTGAGAATTTCCGTGAGCTTCTTTTTCACTTCTGTGTATCTGATGTTTGCCAGTTTTTGTGCCCCCATCCAACTCCTCTGTTTGTGTTCTGGGCTGCAGAACACATGACTTTGTGTAGATCCAAAGAGGATGGAATCTGTGCATGGAGAGTCTAATGAGACTACTTTAACAGGTGCTGAGGTGTTTCCATGCTCTAGGTCTGTGCTACCAACACTCAATTTTTGCTGAGATGTGCAGCCTGCTGATGCTCAAGCTTATTTCAGAGTACAAGAGTGTATTTATCCTCAGACTCCATGAGGGGAGTCTGCCATGGTTCAATTCCAACATGTCACATGATTAGAAATCTCTGTAATACAGCAGGCAGTCTAATGATTATCATCACATTAGGCCTTTCATATCACTTGCTGCATTTTTTATTAGCCATAAGGTTAATGGACAAATTATATTTTTTGTTATAAAACTAAAATGCAGTATTTGCTTTTTTGGGAGTCTGTGAGATGTTGCTTAGAATGAATTCTAAATTGCTATTTTCTTGAAACAGCTGGTGATTTAAGAGTACAGAATACAGGTTGTACTTTGGCATATTAGTGCTGATCATCATCTAGACAAAGCTTGTAGTAGCTGGTCTTCTGTGTCCAGCACAGCTACCATTACAAAAACCCAAGGATCTTTGAGATACTGAATTTGGGAAGCAAAGTGCTTACCACATGAGTTTCTAAGGTTAAATCATGTCTCTAGACTTCAACATCTCAACGCCAAAATTTGGCCATACATCCACACTTGTGTTTGTGTAGGGTAGCTAAAAATGCTATTCCTGCTTTAGCCTTTACCCGATAGTCTAATTACTTCTCAGTTTTGAAAAAAATAATTTTTTAAATATTTGAAAATTATGCACTTCTAGCTTTATTGCTGCATGGTTCAGTAATTATGTTCCTATTTTCTTATTTATTCTTATTTATTCTTATTTCTTGTTATGAATCTTGTTGATTTAGTGAATGTGTTCTAATTTAAGGAGACATGTCAGTTGAGGATATATATATCTATAATATATTATATATATATAAAATACAATATATACTCAAATTTGGTTCCTGTTACAATAGCTACAGTAGAACACATTAAACGTCAGAAACAAAACAAAAGAAAAAATAAGCTTTACAATTTGTTTTACTGTTAATTGTGAAGTAGGAGCATCTTTCTATGTTTGTCAGAGAAAGGAGAGGAAGCAAGCTGTTGGAACGTGACAGTTTCCTACAGGTGCAGTATTTTTCATGGCACGAGCTGTTCTGCCATCATGCTGGTGACTTCATGGGCCATTTTTTGTGCCTCAGATATATTTTCTCTTCTACATAAGAGCCAGGATAGATGAGCTGCTGTTCCTGTGTGGAGTTCTACTGATTTGGAACTGTTGCAGTGTGGCTACACAGCTGACATTTCAAGGTTGTGGTATGTTCTATTAGAGTTGCAGCTAAACCCATTCCTTTAACACCCTGAAATATCTCTTCCTGCTACGCAACATGTTCCAGTAATTCTCTCACTACTTTATATATGTAGTGACATTCCTGTAGTTTTATGGAATCTATTTATAGTAACAAAGCAAAAATACAAATTTTCACTTACCTGCCATCTTACGTCTGCTATTCTGTACATTAGCAACTGCTTCTCTTTTCATGCTTTTAAGCTGGAATTGTAACTTTGTTTAGGACAGGGAGTTAAAAACATATATGTGGACTGTAAATTTTGTTACTCTATACAGAAGCTGCAGCTAGACTCAGTGTCGTTCTCTGACAATAAGACTGAAACACTAAGCAAGTATTGTAAAATAGAAAAAAAAAAATAAAGGACATCTGCAGCTGTCCTCTACATTTTTCTGTTTCTGGTGTGTTGCACAGAAATCTGTAACTGGTTTTATTTTAATTTGATTGTATACCTATAAACTTGTCTCCCAGGAATTATTTGCTGGTTATTTGACTTAGATAATTTTTCTTGAAGCACAACTTCAAAGCCTTCAGGCTTTGTGTGTAGGAGGCTGTCTGTACATTTAAGCTGAGATTCTCATTGTCAGAGGAGTAATGACTGCATCTGCTTTGTTTGTATTTTTAGATATCTGTCTGAGTGTGCTTTCCATGTGTTTATATGATCTGTGATTAATAAGACATGATTAGAATAATAAAATCTATTGTTTTAGAATGGAAATATGCTGTTTGGCCTTTCTGAAGCTGTAGAAGGAAGACCATGCTCAGGTATTTGATAGGCTGTGTTTGGTCCTTGATCACTGCCATGATAGAAGATTTAACTCTGCCAGTTGCAGGAGAAATGTAATAGTTCAGGAGAGTAAAGCTTGTTAGGCAATACACTTTCTCCCTTTGTGTTCCCACAGTTGTCTTAGCTTCATTCTTACTTTTGTTTGGGAATGGTCTCTCCTTTTTGTGACCCCATACCTTTCCCACCCTGGGCACTCTGGAAAGTTACCGGAAGAGTTTGCAAAGGCCAATTATCCATGCAAGAAACACACATGAAGTCTGGGCTATGAATGCACAGATCAAAGAGTTCCTGGTAGAAGTTCCTTGCCTTCCTTTTCCTCTTCATTTTGGAGGTGGTACAATCTTGATTGCGATGAAGCTTTGCCTTTTTTATTTTTCACTTCAGGATTTAAGTAATTTCTTTTGAATGCCAAGAGTTAATGGTGAGGGATGGAGCCGATTATTTTGCTGTAAATGTTTTCTGACAAAATGCTGTAGCCACAGTCAGCCACAGATCTGATAACTGTTACCATGGGTGACAATTTCCATTTTGCTTCGAAGAAGGATGAACTTTCTGAGAAATTGCACATATGTTAGATTTTAAATTAACTCAGTGTTGGGCATTGGAAAAATCTTAGTCCTTTCTGCCAATAATTTCATGCTTACTGTAACAAACCTATACTTCAGGCTTTTCATACAGTTAATGAAAATCTTAAACTTCAGCTGCATCATCACTGGGCTACTGCTGTACTAAAGTTACTGACAGTCTTGCTGAAAATGGGCTCTGGAGAGATGCCTGGTGCAGGCATTAGAAGCAGCACAGCTGGTGAGTGTCTCCATGGTAAGCTGAGCTGAGGCAGAGTACCACAGTTCCCCCTGCCTGCGTGCTTCAGCAGCCAGGGCAAGCCATATGCAGGGAGCTGGAAAGCGTCTCTTTTTGGGAGAAACAGCTGCATGAGCTGGTACACTGTGCAGGTTCAAAATGTTGACCCAGGAGAAGGGCTTTATCTGTGAGGCAGGGTGTCAGGGAGGCAGCTCTGGCTTCCACAGCAGCCTGCTGTGGAACAAGCACACAAACAATCTGCTAACAGGGACTTAATTTGGCTGCCGTTTTCTATGTGTGTCTCTGTTGACTGGAATAGGGCAATGGGGAAGACTCAGTGAAGCTACCGCACTCTGTCTGTAATGTTGTGCTTTGGCTGTGCTGGCAACAGCAGCTATGTGCAAAGGAGCCTTTCTCCAGCCTTTCTTGTGTTTGAGACTAGGAACGCTCAGAATCCTTTAATCACAATAACATTCTCATTGGAGGGTGTCACTGAAGGGCAAACTGCATTTGTTTGAGTGCCAGAGATGTGTTTCTTACCTTCATGAACGTATTTGCATTGACTTTTTTAGGTCAGTCTTAATTTTTAATTTTCTGGGTTTATGTATGTTGGGATTTGAATAATCACAATTTACCAGTTGTGGCTTCTTTTCCTATCCTTGATACTCATATTTTAGCCTTAATCCAAGGTCATTTACCACTGTTGGGATATGGTATCAAGAATTCTCAAGTATGATCAGGTCTGTGTACTGAATGAGAAACTCACCAAAGCTGCAAATGGAGAAGAGGATGCTGATGGAGATATCTTTTCTCAGCTGTGTATTCTCAGCCCCTTTTCACATTTCTGCAGCATACAGCAGCTCTTTGACACTGCCCCACTGGCAAGATGACAGCCTCTTCTGTGCATGTGAGCCAATTTTTTAATACCTTTTTCTTCCATGCTGTGAGAAATGCTTTTTGAAAATGGGGTGAAGATGAAGGGAGGAAGAAAGTGCTAACTGCCTTGCTCTGTGGTTCAAGTTCTGTGTCTCTTAGAAAATCCTATGGGTGGGAGCCCCACCCTCAACCAACAGCAGAAGTCATTGAGCCTATTTACAGCACTTTATCTCATTTTTCTACGAAAGCATAGTAAACAAGAAAAAGAAACCAGAATTTAGTTGAGAGCAGGGATGAATAGCTGCAGCAGAAGGCCTTCTGCCATTCTGAACTAAATCAGGGTGTCTGAGTTGGGTTTGGACATGACACAATCTTCTCTTTGTCATAGCAAAGGAAGGCTTTTCCTTTCCCTTAGGAATGGGTCTAACTGAAGACCAAAGTATTGGACTCAGTATTGTGAATTTAGCTCTAGCCTTTCTACAAACATTGTGTGTTGTCTTACCAACTGATTTTCAGTTCAGATATCACCTTGTTGTCTGTGATGAGTTAGATACTATGGCCAAGGAAATCTCATATGCTGCTTCTCCTCTGTCAGTCTAAAAGTCTGATAGCCTCGAGCAGTGATTTACTGATTACAGAAGGCTTTATAGCCTCTACTTCCCACAAGGCACTTGAGCTATGAGGATCTGTGCAGATCCTTTTGCCTTTCTTTCTTCCCTGTGTTTGGTTCTGTGCAAACCTCAGTGTCTTCTGTCAGCTGCATAAGCAAATGCAGGCCGTATGACCTCCTTTTTGCAGCAGTTAGGTCAGTCCCCTTCCCCCTCTGTGTTTCATTCTTAGAGTGTCTCAGTCTGGTTCTGATTCCACTTATTTCTCACGCTAGGTAACAACAACTCAGAGGTCTGCATATGAATATCTTTGAAAGCTTTGCATGGCTAAAATCTGCTTTTGTACACTGCAGGGTAAACCCCAAAGAGATGTTTGCACCATTTTGCCCAGCTTTTTGTCTCTGCTGTTATACTGAAGATTTGGGTTTGATTCCTTAGCCTTGATTCAGTCTGTTGTTTATAGAAGTACCGATTTGGGGCTATGCAGCAGTGTCTCAGCGCCAGGTTGGATGGGACTTAGAGCAATTTGGTCTAGTGGAAGGTGTCCTGCAACCATAGCAGGGGGGTTGGAACTACATGATCTTTAAGGTTTCTGCCAAAACCATTCTGTGGTTCCATGGTTCATTCACACTTTGCCATCTGCAAAATGTGGCTTGGACCGGGGGAACACTGAACTCAGGCCATTGCAGTTTTGCACCCTGTTTCAGAAGAATCGATACATTGCTTTGAAGGGAAGATTAGCAACTTTAATCTCTGGGCTTTGTATGGAAAGGTGTGGGTCAATGTAGATGATCTTGTGTGCTGCTGCTTGATTTTGGGGGGTCAGATGGAAGAACACAGTTGCAACATATAGCTGAAACATTTTTGAAGCAGGGTGGGGCAGGGAACAGTTTGCATCACTGATGTGCAGGGAGGCTTTTTATGGTAGCTGAGGATGTGACACAAAAATGTCAGTGCTTCAGGAATTCTGGAGATGAAGCATCATCATGCTCCACAACAGGCAGCAGGCTGACTAAAGAAACAGGATGTGTGTGTGGTAGATGTGTGGTAAATTTCATTAGATCCTTGCTAACCAGCCCATCTGTGTCAGGCAAGTCAAGTCTGGCTGTCAGTCATCTAAAGGTGAGGAGTAAAACTCATCCTCCCAAACAGCAGATGTTACAAACTGCCACAGTAGTCCAAGTGAGACAAAGGTGTCAACAGCTCAATGGAGGTCACCTGCTGGACTGTGCTGTCCGAAGCCCTATTGGTGATGCTATTGTCCCATCTGTCACTGAGTCTTTTTTAGTGCTTGTTGGGCCATTTGTAATGCCAGGCTATTTTCCTGTGGTGAATGGAGCAATTTGAAGATGTGGGGCCACGGTTTAGTAGGATGGGGTTCCTGCTGCAGTGCTGGCCTTAAATTCAGCCTCTCATTTCTGGCAGGGCAGTTGTGCTCAGCTTTGCTGACACTATTGTTTGTGGACCCATGCTCTAAACCAGCATACCAATCCAGGTTAAAACAACTCTTTCAAAACAACTGTGATCAGATTCCACAGACAGTTTCGTCAGCTTAACTGAAGGCTGTCAGGCTTTGTCCCGGACATAGGTACAGGAACGAGGGCAGAAAGTGGAACTGCAGGTTACTGAGGCTGAAAATGCCATGTAAATATCATGTAGAAATAAAACCAAAAGGCAGGAGGTAACCTAACTGAAACTGGGTGTTGCAGAAGTTACTTCTTCATTGTCAACTATTTCTTTTCTGCATACAGTGGGAAAAAAAAACAAACCAACAGCTCATACTGTTGTTGTAATTTGGCAAGTTCAGTGGTTTTTTTCCTCTGGCAGCACTCTGTTCTCATCAGGGCTCACTCAAAGGTAGCTGGATAGTTAGATCAGGGCAAGTTAAGATCAAGTTAAGTTTGGAGAGGGGCAAGTGCCATGGAGGGGTGCAGGAGATACTTCATGACAACAGTTCCATAGTAGGGCTCCCCATGTAGTACAATTGAAACATGAAAGGCAAGGCAGAATCACACGGGACATGGAAAAGTGGGGAAAAAGCTGGATCTACCAGCAGACTTAATATTTGTTGAAATGCTTCCCAGGGAATTTAACACAATGTTAAATGTGTTTTTGCACTTCCTGGATTTAGTAAGGCGCTTGAAACAGCCTTGCCTGATGTTTTTGGAAGCAAGCTGGGACTACTTTGAAGATGCCTATGCAACTTGTGAGGGAACAGGATTGGAATTAAGGCTTGATGTCAGACTGGGAAGTTGAGTTGAGCAGGGTTGTTGGCTGGGATGGGAAGGGAGAAAATCAGGGTTTGATGTGATTAATTATTTTTAGTGATTTGATGTAAACAAAAGAAACAGTCTGCACGTTTATTAAGCCCCAGGTTAGTAGGCTGGGGACAGGACAGGACTGGAACTCACAGTGTTTGGAGAAGCCAACAACTATGGAATAAAATGAAAGAAAAAGGCAGAATATCTACATTTTGTAATGCCTAGTCAGTGGCTTGAATTGAGGATGAAGAGTGGTTGGCTTGATACCAGCTCTGCAGAAGAGGATTGGAGACCTTTAGTGGATTGTGAGACAAGTACAAGTGAATGTTGTTTGTTTTATGTACACAAAGAAGGCAGACTGGCTGGGACATGTGGCTGAGAAGTGTTATTGAATAATCATTTAACTCTATAACAGCTTATAAAACCTAGGCTGGAATATGGACCTAGTTATGGACAATAGGCTTCAACAAAAATGCAGCTTAAATGGAAGGAGTCCAAAAGAGACTAAACAAGCAAAGGTCTGGATAAAGTTATTTGCAAGGGAAGGTTGAAGCAACTGCCTTTGGTCATTTTATATATCAGACGATTGTAAGAGAACCAAAGTTTTCAAAAGAGATAGATGCAAAGAGGAAGAAAACAAATTGTTCTCTGTAATGTTTGTAGGTAAGGTGGGGAACAAAGAGTATAAATTGTAGGAAGGGAAATATAAGTTAGACATTCAGAAAGATTTTTAAATAGTAAAAACATTTGTCTACTGGGATAATTTTTCTGCAAGAGTACTACTACTTTTTTACTATAGTACTACTATTTTTTCATGAGAGGTCTCCAAGAACAGGTTAGACAAACTACATAAAGAATAGTTGAGTGTATTTTATGCAGGCTGAGCAGTCAGAAAGCATCAGGTGATTGGAGTTTCCTCACCCCTAACCCTCTGTGGTTATATCTGATGCTTGAGGGTGCTGTGGACAGAGTGGGAATGCTGCCCCACACCCACCTGGTTCACACAGGTTCTGCTCTCCTATCTCAGCCACTCATTCACATACACTGTCAGAATGAGCCACCATAGCTGATATGGCTGAGAAGAGTAGAGCTTCATCAGTATGGGTAGTTTTGAATGGAATGGATAAAGCAGCCCTTTGGTAAGCGAGCTGGATTGATTATGAGGCACAGGAATAGTTTTGCAGGGATGAGTGTTAAGTGGCTGGGAAGGGCAGTGGTAGGAGCTGGAAAAGGGGCATATCTGCACAGCGGGTCTCTCCTTTAGAGCTCACCCAGAGCCTTATTGCTTCTGAGGTCTTCATATTTTTTCCTTTTTTAAAATTTGCTGTAGTAAAGTTAACAGAGTTGCTCCACAGCTCTGGGCTAAGTTGTCATTTCAAAGCCAAAAAATGTGCAAGGATTAGTTAACTTAAAATGAAGTATGATTTTACAATAGACACCCTATTCTGACATATCAACCTCATCCTGTATTGCTGAGGGAAGCAGTGAAGGATTTGTGTCCTCTTGACATTTTCAGAGGTTGAATATGAAGTCGTCTGTTGTGTTGCCAGCCCAGTGCAGGTTTCCAGAGGACTAGTCAAGAAAGACTGAAAGTGTTCTTTACAAGATTATTCCTGTAGCAGCCCTGTGTTACTTACTATTAAATGTATAAGTGTTTTTCTTTTATCTTACTCAGGGATTCTTTTCTTGCTTTTTTATTTTGTATGCAAGAGATTTCCTGCACTACCTGTGACACCAGCTGAACTCCTGCAGTTGACTTTTCTGACCATTAGCTGTGGTCAGAGAAATGTCACTTAAAGTTCATCTGCTGCCTCATACATGCAGAGGTAGGCAGGAAGGGGAGAGTAAAGAATTACTGCTGTGTCTGTACATTCTGGTGGAGAGCTTTTGAAGACTCAAGATGAATCCTGCTTCACTTGTCTCCTCATCACTGGTCACTGGTAGATGTTTATGCAGATTTAAATGTTGCTTGCTATCTTTGCCTGAGTGGACCTGAGCTTTTGTTTTGCTTTTCTGTGAGATGCACACAATGAAAGGAAAGTGCATTCAGATTCAAGCACATGCAATATTCACAAGCAGCTCACTCGACTTGAAAAGAGTATTGTTTGTTCCTTGCTCTTCATTGAAGTGTCATGGTTTGACTGCCCAGGACACGTCATTGCAGGCTGAGGCCTTGTTGGTGCCTCGGCTAGATGGGGAAGTTTTTTGCATTATTTTTGTAGTTATTGCAAAACAATATCCCTACTATATCTCTTTGGTTTATCTCAAATTGTATTTTACAACTTGTGTAATTTTCTCTGGTGATTTCTCTCTGTAACCAGATTTATGCAACTAATTTCAGAAGGAACTATTTGCCCCATTGTTGTAGGGGTCTATATACTCACTCACTGTGGTTTTCAGTTATTGTTAATTTATTCTACAAATTATTCTTCATTCACTTCTGTAATCCAAATCCCCATCTATGATGCCTAGCATGTTTGGAATTCCTGCCATGTAGACTGAATTCTACTTCTTACCGCATTGATGTGAATCTAGAGGTGAAACCTTTCCCTGGTCTTAAAAAACTGAGAGCCAGACATGGTTAAGAGATAAGGGGTTTTTACCTCGGTATTTTAATAAGGATCCTTATGGTGCACCACTTCACCAAGGTGGTATGCACTGCAATGCATACACACAATAGATCATGTATATGATTTATAGGCCTTTTACAGGACAAATTTGTCTATAGACAAATTATCATATCTAACAAGGATGCCCCAAGGGGAGGCCTGAATGAATAGCGTGGTATTCCCCCATCTGAGGAAGTCCCCCCCAAGATGGGCCAAATGTCTAGTTTACAGGGTAAGTTCTAGAGGGGGCCTTGGTTTCCCAAGATAGCATAGGGCTTTCCGGCCTCCTACTACAAGGCCTTTAGGATGTTTTGTCTCCTGGCCTAATAAAATACTAGAACTATGCTAAGTTATCAGACTTAAGGAATTACAAGTATGCATGCTAAGAATACTGAGGCCACATAGAAGTTATATAAAAGGTATATAATAGAAGAGGCAAAAAATCATCTTGGCATCAGATGGACTCTGTATTTCACGGAATGTGTCTCAACCCTTAACAGAATGAAATGGAGTCTGTGCTCCATTCTGTAGGAAAGGGTGTGGAAGGCTCCACATGCATTAGAAGTAGTTTCTTACATAGCATTTATGCAGGGGCTTTTATTTTTTAAGTCTTTTGAGACTTCATTATGAACTTATATTCGAGAAATACTTAATCACTGGTCTTAAGTGAAAAATAATACAAATAGACTATTTTTCACAGGACCTAGATGCAACACGTTAGAGTTACTAACTCTGTGAGCTTAGTTTTCTGTCTTCAAAAGACTTGCAACTTATCTTCAAAGCTGAAGTTATTGAACTTTTCTATTTATCTGGATGGTAATTCAGACAGTTTAAGATACGAGTATTTCAGAAATATCGAAAGCAATTATTATGCTCCCTTCAGCTACTTCTTAATACAAACCACAGTGTGGTCATTTTTTTAAAAAAACAAGGTACTTGTAGCTTCAGGCAAACTGTGAGGAGCTGCTGACACCATCATCACCCCCCACTCAGGTTTTATGGTGAGACATGAGCTTTGTGTGCTCCAGAGGAATCAGGCAGAGTGAGAGATTCCTCCAGGGTTAGTGTGGTCCTGGACAGCAGAGGATCATTTTCTTAAAACCTGATTCATTTTGGCTCTGGTTTTAAACAGGTTCTGAAGGGGCAAGGTCTGTTCTGTGGAGAGCTGAAATTAATTCCTCAAGCTGTGGTTTTTTGTCAATAGACAGATGTACTTTTCTCTCCAAGTGTCCCTGTTCTCATGATAATTTCTCTTACAGAGAGCAGTATGTATGTCCTGTGAACCTGCAGGATTTGCAGCCAGTCCTAGCATGTGTACAAAACACAGGTGCAGATTCAGGAAAGATCTGCAGCTTCCTTTGACATTAAAAGATAGTAAAGGGGATTTACAGTTCATTAGCATTGTCCCCATCCTTCCAACCATTTGACCTCTTCAATGTTTCAGAGCCATTCCCGTAATGGTCCTGGATATCTTACTATCTGTTGAAGCTTGTAAAAGGCTTTTTTTGGGGGCTGTTTTTGAATCATGTTCTTGGACCCAACTTTGAGAACAGGGATTAGTTTGACTACAAGTGTGCCTGTATTACACTCTCCAGTGGCTCACAAAAATTTCAGATCAGTTCCTGTGTCCCTGTGCTGTCAGATGGAGTATGGCAATTCCATTGCTTTGTACCAGCTGGAGATCTGCCTCAGCATGTTGGAAGATGCAGGAGGCAGTTGCTGCGGTGTTAACTTAGTTTGGCCTGAAGGGTTGTGCAGTGAGAGAACTTCCATCATTCTAATTCATTCTCTAAATGCTTTTCCTCTCCACAGCTCTGAAAAGTCCAGCTGCATTTCATGAACAAAGAAAGAGTTTGGAGCGGGCCAGGGTAAGATGCAATATAATCTTTAGTGTTTTGGGAAAGTCAGGAATAGTTTGTCTTGTGTTTTGTGCATCCTGTAGCTGTTAATGAGATGCAGAAGGGAATCGTTCATATTCTAGATGTAATACAGCTTTCTGTAGTCAGAAGTGTATTGGATGGGGTATTCTGCAGCTTGCTTGTAGTGCTGGTTAACCCTCAGTGAACTAGTTGTGCTTAAAGTCCATCGAATATGATGCCTGGATTTTCGCTAGAGTCATCTTTCTGGAAGTGAGTGATACTCTTCTTCCCCGCTGTCCATGCACTTGACATTTTTATGGTGTTTGTTTTGGTCTTAAATGCTATTAAGTGCTCTTATCCTGTGGAGCTCAGTTCCACCTTTGAGGAAAGTTTCTCTGTTACCTGCACATGCAATTTTTACCTAGGAGACTAGAAAAATTGAAAATTGAAAAGAGAGGATCCCCCCCAAATCTTGTGACACTGAAATCAGAGACTTCTTTCTCTACAGAAAGAGAAAGCCAGGCATCATACTTCATGTGCCACCTTTTTTAATTGGGGAGTTTCTTGATAATTTCTGTTCCTCAGAAGGCCTCTGGGGATATTTTTTTCTGATTAGCCTACAGTGGAATGAAACTTGTTATGATTAAGTTTTGTTTTAAAAGTGAAAGCAACATCAGTAAGAGGATAACAGCTGTGATTAAGACCTGTAAGGGAGGCCTTTTAAACTGTGGAAGGATTGCAGTGGGGGACTTTACATTAAGACCAGTGACAAAAGGGCTTTTGCTTATTTCTCTTTTTCTCCTAAAACCTTATTAAGTTGATATTTTTATGTGGGCAGTTGAACAACTATGGTACAGTTTTTTGACTGACTTTAGTACTTATTTTCTCCAAAGGTCCATCCTGATGTCCAGTACTTACCAGTCTATTACCTGCTCCTTCCAAATTCCCATTCCTCAGCAGTGTAAAGAGTAACATGTTCAGCCTGTCAGGGTCATCTCTGTACATTGCTCCATAGCACTTTCTCCAAAAACAGAGCTAAAAGCAGCTCTGGAATTGAAATAAGCCTTGTCATAGCATTTAGATTCTGCCCCCCAAGGGACTGCATGAGGTCTTTAGCTTAACAAATAACATACCTTTAATCAAAGCGTATGCCTAAACCACAAGTCAGCCCTGAATGCCAGCAGTACATGTAAGTGGTGGTGCATACAATGGGAAAAGAGGACTTCAGCTCCTGAGGAAGTCCTTCACAATTTCTGTTCTGTGGGGCAGCTTTGCACAATTGACGGAGGTAATTACAATAGAAGGTTATCTTTAGAGTGAGCTCATTCTCTGGGTGCTCTGGGACAGAAGATAGATCCCTGCTCCATTTTGTGCTTATTTAGATCTCAGTAACAGCTAAAGAGGCTTATTTCTTTTCATTGTGCTGTTCAAGATTACCTCACTCCTGTGTCTGATCAGCTGAAAGTGGTTCTTGCTTGTCTATTTTTGCTACAGACAGAGGACTATCTGAAACGCAAAATCCGGTCCCGGCCAGAGAGATCAGAGCTAGTTAGAATGCACATTCTGGAAGGTATGGCAAGCGCTGAACATGGAAACATCAACAATAAACTTTATTGGAACTATCTTTTTGAACAGCTTTCTGTTTTGTCTCTGACCTCCAAAGCTTCCTTCCAGTTGGGAGCGGGCAGAAGATCATGCCTGTTGCATGATTCCTTGGGAGGGATTCAACTCTGCTTGCTCAGAGATTATTCTCAAAAAGATCTGTTGTGGGAATTCAAAGGTTTGTGTAGCTGAGCAACAGTGAAATAGAATGACAATGGATTGCTCTTCTACTAAGGGAAGACACTGTAAAATGTCCAAGAGGAAGTGAGGCAGACTTGATCTGATTGGTAATGAACCTCAGCTTCAGAGAGGGAGTGCTATGCTGCTGCTGATCACCAAGCTTGGGGTACAACCAGAGGGAAAAGATGAACAAGAATTGGGTGACATCAGTTTGAGAACAGTGAATTTGTCACAAGGGCTACTGTAGTTATCTTTATAACCTAAATATACATAACATCTGTCATATCTTTGTAGTGCATAGTTATCTGTTGTTATCTATCAACTATTTTTCTGTACCTATTGTTATCTACAGTTACCTTTCTGAATAGAATTAAAATACTGTTGAAGGGCATGCGTTGACCATTCTTGGATTGATGCCATTTTATTTGCTTTCCCCCAAACAGAGACCTCAGCTGAACCCTCCTTGCAGGCTAAGCAGCTGAAACTAAAGAGAGCCAGACTGGCAGATGACCTCAATGAGAAGATAGCGCAGAGGCCGGGGCCCATGGAGCTGGTGGAGAAGAACATCTTGCCTGTGGAATCGAGCCTGAAGGAAGCTATTATTGGTAAGGTCAGAGGAGGATCTTTGTGGAGGGCATTTCCCACATGTGGTTGTGATTACCTATTGCAGTGTGCGTTTCCCAGGACGCACAAGGCAGCATTGGGGTGCGACACAATCCCCCCGGGGAGACTCTTTCTCCCCGCTCAGGAACTCCGATGGTCTCAACAGTTGCTTTTGGGGCGCAGAGATGAAGCAGAGGCAAGACGGGTCTTGGGGTAAACTGAGGAGATTTATTAAAGGTGCAACTGAAGAATAAAAACTAAAAGCTGAACCCCAGGGACCGGGAGCACGTGTCCCGCTGTGGATTTTATACACAGGCAATACAAAGCAAACAACCAATGAGAATGCACTCAGGGAGGAGTCTAAGGCGGGTGATACAGAACTAAATCCAATGGGAATAGCAGAAGCAGTGTAATGATATAAAACAGCAAATGATATATCGAGTGAGGGAAGATTGGCAAGGAAGGTTCTCGAAACAGAGGCAGGGATACAGAGAATTGACACTTAACGGCATGTATAATTTAAATCATAATACACAAATGAAATAGAAAGCTAGCCTGAAAACTCAAAGCAGAAAACCCACACCACACCAATTACCTATCATTCCACCTGCGTGTCTAATAGAGTGCAATCCCATGGCTGGTCTCATTTTCCTGGCCCAGATTCACAGGCTTTCAGCCCAAGGATTTGGAAAAGCAGATCTCCCTTTTGCCCAGATAATGCTATGGAGATATTAAATGATAGGGAATGTGGACATTTCAGAAAAATATGAAAGCAGTTGTATACCCTAAAGACTTGAAAGACTGTTGAAGATTGTATTGCCTAGATTGTCTCCTTAGAATCCCTCTCTTAGTATAACATGTCAACAGTGTTGGTCAGGGAGAATCCACTGACAGATCAGGAGGGAAGACAGAATATAAACAGGTGTGATGAAACAAAAGATGTCTGTGAACTCAAAAACTTCAGGGGATTCGACCCCTTTAAAAATAAACCAGAACAGATGTAAATCATGCCAGAGACATTCCAAAGACTGAAAGGAACGCTGAGGAATAGCCTTCCCACTGCCTCAGCAGTGCTCTTTCCTGTCTCCCCAAGACTGAGCAGTCTGTGTGTCTGTGGTTATTCATCCCCTCAAACATGCACTGCAAGTGTAAAGGCAAATGGGACACAACTGTGAGCAAGATGGAATACTTTCCATGAAAAAGGAAAAGGACAGTGTTGTGAGAAAGTCTGGCTTCACTGTTGAACAAGAAGTAGTTGAGGAAGGGTGAACTTGTGAACTGAATCATAAGAGATGTGGCTTCCTTCTGACTGAGCAAAGCGCATCTCTCGATTCCTCTAGATTTTAGGTGAGACACAAATGAGAATATTTCCCTGCCTAGCAGAATTAATTTGAGAAAATGTAGTCTAAAAAAACTTTGGTACATTACAAGTGTACACTCATGTAGATTTATCTACTGGGCACGTAGATGGACAGAAATGCTAATAGCAGCCAGGGCCACCACTTATTCCACATCCCTCATTGCTTGTAAGACTAGAGGATAATTTGGGATTCTGTCTACCAAGACAGGTTCTACCTTCCACCATACATGAACACTAAAGAAGCCATGACTTGACCTTATACTGTCCAGTCTTCTTCTTTGGTGCCAGATAATAATGAAATAAGTCCTGCCACAAAACTAAGTTTGGGCAGACCTGAGTGTCTTTTCTTACACTCACTGATCTTGCCTGGCTAGGAAGCAAGGGAAATGGTTCACTCCAGTCCACATCATTTTATTGTACTGATAGATAGTGAATGTAAACACTTAAACCTGATCCAGTTGGGGCTCTTCTCTCATTTTTAGCTGGTGCTTTAAGCACAACTCTCTCCATGCCATCTTTGTCTTTGTGAAACATCTAGTGTCAAGCAAAGTAATTTCTTACTCCACTTTACAGACCACGGTTGATGTCTGTGTTTTCAGTTGGACAGGTGAACTACCCAAAGGTTGCAGACAATTCCTCCTTTGATGAGGACAGCAGTGATGCCCTCTCCCCAGAACAACCAGCCAGCCATGAGTCCCAAGGGTCTGTCCCATCGCCGATGGACTCCCAGATTTGTGAGCCTCTCCCTAGCACCACTGGTACATCACTAGCTCAGGTGAGAATGTGGAGGTCTCCTGCAGTATCCTGGAGCTTCATGCTGATTTGTGGCAAGGGAGCCTAAAAAGTGAGACTAAGTCTTCCCTAAGAGGTATAGTCTGTGAGATTTCACAAGGGGTCTTAGCTCCATGTGGTGTCAGTGACGTTCTCTGGTTATTCACAAATCCTCATGGTGGTGCCTTGTGGGGAAGTGGGCAGCAATTGCTTAGTGATACCAGCCTTATGTGCAACTGATCCCAGCAGGAAATGCTGGGAGACACAGGTGTTGGATTTTGATTCCTCTTCTGCCCCAAGAAATTGTGCTGCTTCTCAGGGACAACTGAAGCAGTGGGTTAAAGGAGTCTGATTAAAGATTTGAAGCCTGTGCCCCTTCCTTCTAAGTGGACACTTTTTGCACTCTGTTAAACTATTTCCCTCCTCTTGTGTGTATTCACGATGTCTTTTTCTGTCCCTGCAGGGTTCATCCCAGTTGCAGATTAGCGCAGACTCCAGTGAAACTCTTTTCCTACCTGAGCAGCAACCTCCACCACTACCACCTCCACCTCTTCTGCCCTCTAGTCTTACAAATGGAGTGGCTCTTACTGCTGCCAAGACCCCACCAACACTCATTAAGGTACTATTTTGGCTGATGTCTTCATTGTTGTTGTCTGAAGGAAGATAAGAAGATTACTTTTAAGCAGGTTTGGAGTTGAAAGTATTAGATTAACAGATGTAAAGGAAGGAAACATTTCTCACTAGTGTCTTCTTCTGACACTACTTGTAACATATTTAATGGAGTTTTCTGTTCTGTGGTGTATTCATGTTCAATAAAATGAATACTGAATGCAAAATGTTTTGAAACAATCAGTGTTATCTATAATTAGAGTCAATGAGTCTGCACTGGATGAGCAAATTATCTGGTGTGCTGGGAAAGGTGACCTGCATTATGGTGCAGCATAAGCCGCTGCCAGTGTGGTGTCTGTAATTTCTCAGTTAGAGAAGCATGGAAAGACCCTGAGGTGAAAAAACTAGATAATTTCAAAATCCCAGTGTGGGTTCTGGTTTACATGGGGTGTTACATTTTATCAGTATTTCCATTCTTACTTGCTTCCTCCTTTTCTTCTAAATAGCAAAGCCAGCCCAAGTCTGCTAGTGAGAAGTCTCAGCGCAGTAAAAAAGCCAAGGAGTTGAAGCCAAAAGTCAAGAAGCTTAAATATCATCAGTATATTCCCCCGGACCAAAAGCAGGACAAGGGAGCTCCTCCCATGGATTCATCCTATGCCAAAATACTGCAACAACAGCAGCTCTTTCTCCAACTTCAGATCCTTAACCAGCAGCAGCAGCACTACAACTATCAGACCATCCTGCCAGCCCCACCTAAGTATGGGTCTGCAGTGGCAGCTCTCTTAGCAAGCACTTACCAGCACTCTTACCGGAGACATGGTGTTCTGGGTGTGAGGGGTGGCCACTAGGTGTGACAGGTGTGACATACTCAGTCTTGGAGGTTCCAGAGGGCCTCAAAAAGAGCTGTTGCGAGATGAATCAGACAAAAGCAGCTGAAGTGAGCTGGTTGACACAGCAAGGGGCATGATAAAGTCAAGAGCATTGGTGTGCTTCGGAGTCTAGAGCAGCACTAGTGACCCAGACATTTCTGAATGTGTATGTTTGTGGGCCTCTGGTGTCTTTCTGCTGTGGTTTTGATGCCTGTGTTCCTTCTTTTCCTGCAGGCCTCCAGGAGAGCAGCAGAGTGGTGCCAGTGCCCCTGCTGTACGCAATCTCTCTGCCACAGTCAGCAGCACATCTTCAGTATCTTCTGGTTCCAGTGGGCTGATGAGACAAAACAATAATGGTGTGGTGGGCAAGCCTGGCCCTCTCCCTGCAAACCTGGATGAGATGAAGGTAAATGTCCTCTGAAGCTCCACAGACCCTTTCTGCCATTGTCAGCGGGCAGTACTGAACAATGTTGCTGTCTCAGAGCAGGGCTGAGGTGGACTGACAGGAGTTAGTGATAGGAGTTGGAATTGCCACCCCACAGTCTGTACCTGAGGTGCAAGTTTGTTGGCCTGCAGGAAGATCGGTTTAGTCCTTTGTCTCATAGCTCTGGTAGCTGTTGACAGTTGTTCAGTTAGAAGTTCTCTTAAACTTGCCCTCTTTTTTCCCCCCATATCAGGTAGCAGAGCTGAAGCAAGAGCTGAAGTTAAGGGCCTTGCCTGTCTCAGGCACAAAGACGGATCTGATTGAGCGTCTCCGAGCTTACCAAGAGCAGAACAGTGCAACCAGCCAAACAACCCCCACTCCCAAGCCCAGCACAGCAGCTGTCCTCCCTAAAGCTGCTGAAGTGGTGGTGGCCTTCCCAACTGCCAGGCTGAGCACAGGGCCAGCCCTGGTGGCCACTGGCATTGCACCAGAGGTAGTTGTGGCCACAGTTACTGGTGGTGGCGTGATGAAGTTTGGGAGCACAGGCTCAACTCCTCCTGTTTCTCCAACTCCTTCTGAGCGCTCACAAGTGAGTGCAGGGGATGAAAACTCAGGCACTGGAGATACCTTTGGAGAGATGGTGACTTCACCTCTGACCCAGCTCACCTTGCAGACATCTCCAGTGCAGTTCTTGGTGAAGGAAGAAAGCTCCAAGTCTGCCTCCTGCAGCATAAATGTGCCACTCAGGTCAGAGAGGTGTAGTGCTGGTAACAGCAGAGATGCAGAAGTTAGGGACAAAGACCGGATGCTGCAGGAGAAAGACAAGCAGATTGAGGAACTCACCCGCATGCTGAAACAGAAACAGCAGCTAGTGGAGATGCTTAGGCTACAGCTGGAGCAGGAGAAGCGCTCTCAGCAGTCACAGCCAGCCTCAACAGCCACAGGAGAAAGAGCAGCCCTCGCCTCCAAACCAGGAGCATTTGGCACCCAAGTCAAGAGTGAAAATGGTTTCCTAAGTTGCCAGTTTGCGAAGCAATCCAGTGGCCAAACAGACCAATTCAGCCCTGCACCAACTGCTAGCCAAATGGACACTTTGAATCCAAGCCCAGTGCCAAAGAAAGCCGTGATGGTGAAGCAGGAGGTGCCCACCACGGAAGCAGAGCCGTTGTGCCAGTCCCACAGCCCACGGCTTTTTCTTGGCCAGCAAGGGAGAGTCCTGAGCAACCCCATCAAGGGCACCTCTCCCCCCACCCTCATCACTGACTCCACAGGGACCCACATCATCCTCACCGTGACCAAGCAGAGCGCCGAGAGGCAGGGCCTCTCTCCCCACGGGATGGAAGGGAACAGTTGCCCACCCTTACAGGTCGGCAAGGGTCAGATCCCATCACTGCTGTGGGCAGTTGGTTTCCTCTCTCCTTATCCCACTCTGGTTACCATAGGATGACTTAACAGGGTAGAAATTAAGTGCAGTAAATACTGGAAGGGCTGAGTTGCTCACTACAGTGAGTGGTAGATCGTGGCTTTGTAAAATAGAGCAGTGTAAGCAGATCTTCGGCAAAAAGACTGGAATTTGACAATGATGAGTTGTGTACAGCAATGCACAATTGGCTCTGTGCATCACAGGCTGTTCATCATTCTTCAAACACATGGTTCTGCCTTTTGTCAGGCAGGACCTCAGGCTTGGACAGCAAGGGTTTGCTGCCACAGTTCACTAGTTTTTAAAAGAACAACTATGCCTATGGTAGTAAAATGAGCAGAGTGTATTTCACCTCTTGTCCTTAACTGTAGAGATCGTAGTTGGAGTGATAGATGGGTCATCTTATCCACCAAGAGCTGAAGTCAGACCCTGGGAGCAGACTGTTTTTTGGCTGCTCTTTGTTTTAAAGTGTGTCAGTATTTCAGTGTAAACAGAGTCTTTTATCAGAGATGATTTACTATTCCCTTGCTGGCATGAGCTCAGCACTTAACAGAATTGTTCTGAGTGTTCCTTCCAGGAAGGGATAAATATGCCCAGGTTTGATGGCATAAGTCAAACTCCGGCACCTTCCATGACATCAAAGACAATTTTTATTCTCTGCTGATACATTTCTTCCATTTTCTGCAGAGCAAGTGGCAGTGTCTGCCATCAGTGACAGGCACTGAGCAGGCTACGTTTGCTGCATAGCAGGTGAGATGTCAGCAGCTGTCTAAACATCAGCATCTAGTGTCAACCTTGAAACCCCAGAGCATCTCACCTAAACTCCATCTCTGTTCCACAAGGGCACAGCTCCTGTGTCAGATCTGGCAGTCCTTGAGGTGTGTCATGGGTAGTCCAGGGATTTAGGCTGTACTGCCTCCTCTCTTAGGATTCTCAGTCACATCCAATCTAATTGCTCTGCTCAGTGAAAGAGAAGGATTGAATTTCATAAAGAATAAAGAGTGGGGAAAAAATAAACTTAAAAATGCTGTAAGTAACCTAAGCCGTGTGTCCCATGTCTGGCGAATAACCTATTATGGATATCCTCTTCTTTCCAGACTGTACAATCATCATCCGCTAAAACTTCCAGCCAACTGCCATGTCAGGTACCTGCAAACACCCCTCAGGAGCCCACACAGCCCAGAGGACCAAACCAATCTAAGGTAGATCACTGCCTGCTCACTTTTCTCCCTTGGTTTTGTTTGCCTGCTGCCAGGATTCGTACCCGCAGGCAACGGGTACAAACATAGCACATATCAGTGGGTGTTGTCTGTGGTTTAAAAACAACCAGGGGCCGGAGTGGGCAGCCTTGATTAACAAGGGTGTCCCAGATTCTTGAAGGGGTGCTGCTGAACAGTAAAGGTGGCTGCTGCATAGAGAGAGGGTGGTGTGTGTGCTGTGGCTGCTGCTGAAGGGGCATGTGAGCTCAAAGGGGTGAAAAGGCTGTGACCTTTTAGTCTCTGGTACTGCTGAGCATGCTGTCATTTCCATTTCCCTGCTCTGAGCATGCCAGTTAATCACCTCTTTGTGAAGTGCTATACTGCTTCAGGAAAGAGAGCATCTCTGCCTTTAACCTTCTCCAGGTGCTGGCTGTAAAGAGGCTCTGCTGTACATCTCCTCCCTTTCTAGCCCGCTTAGCTGTCTCTCTAAGTGGTAATTAAGATAAGATACAGAAAGATTATGAAGAGTTTTTAGAGCTTGGAGGATCATTTCTGAGTCAGTTCCTGGAAGGGGTATGAAGACAGAAGTACTTTCTAGTATATTTAGAGTGAGATAGCTACTTTGCATAGGGTCAGTGCCTTGATTTGCTTTGAGACCTTGAGAAAGTGCAGAAGGTAAATGAGGGTACCTTCTTCCTCAGAGTTCTTTAGCTTTTTGCTTCAGAGGTGTCTGTACTGACTCTTCCAACCCTTTTGCCTTCCTGTGGGGTTAGAAGCCAGGTCTGCAGGGGGTCACAGGGCAGCTGGCCTGTACCATGTTGTCTTTCTCAGCACCTCCAAACCTGCAGCTTTCCCAGTAGTTTCCATAAGCAGTCCCTGAAAATTGGTGCTTCTGGCAAAACCAGCCCACCCAGTGTGTCAAAAAAGGTACCCTCCAAGCATGTCCCAGTGGCCTGTGCCACAGCCATGGTTTCCAGCCCTTCTCAGGAAGAGTGGATCCCAGCAGAGCTGGTCTGGAGTCACACCTCTACCTGCGGGTCACAGCATAGATGAGCAGCTTTCCAGGGAAAACAGGATGGACAAGGGCATCACTATGTACACATGTTGGAAGTGGCATTCAGCTGTTGCCCAGGGTTCACTGCTCCAGGGGAGCAAGTTTCTGTGTGGGTCATGCATAGCTGCGGTAGAGGAAAAGGCCTGATCCTCATTTCAGCTGTTCTTATGGGCAGTTATGTGCTGATTCATCTGGTAAAGCTGAGTCATGAGCATCACTTCCTGCAACACTTGGGATTTCCTTTGGAGGTTCTGGTGCTGCTGAGTGCCCTGGTGCTCTCTGCCCACCATCAGGCTGTTAAACTTGCTGCTATGTTAAGATAGGTTGTGACCCCAAAAGTAGGCACTGCAGAGGGAGGCGAGTAGAAGACAGGCCCTGGATATATTACACAGAGTAGGCTGAACACACAAGGGAAGTGCCCTTTCTCTCCAAAGTGCTGCAGGAATCCCCTGCTTGGACAGATGAGGCTCTCCCCATCCAGGAGAAGTGAGGAGGTGGTTTGTGGTGTCAGCTTTAGCATTGGAAAAATCAGCTAAAGATTTCCAGCTGTGAGTTGGAGGGGAAATTTTTCTTCTTCCCTGCAGCCAGGGCATAGTGCAAAGGGTCCAGGGAAGGAGGCAGGCTGCTATGGGCAGAGCAGTGCAGAATGCTGTGCAGTGCTCACAGGGAGAGGTGATGGTCTCAAAGCAGCTGTGAGACAGGAGTCAGTGTAGACTTTTCCCTGATTTGCATTCATTCCCTTTTCTGCCTTCATTCTAAACAGTCCTCATCACCACCTTGCTCTCCTGCTGCCCCTTCCCCCTCCCAGATGGACCTGGAGCAGCAACAGCACACGCCGCTTTTTGGAACTCCTCCACCTCCTCTTCCGGTTCCCTTGGTCCCAATGAAAGAGCCACCACCAGACTATGAGGAGGCCTTGAAGCAACAGCCAAAGGCCCAGGTGAGAGCAGTTATTCTCCCTGGTTTCCTTGGAGAGCAGACAAAAAGTTCCCATTGTAAATCTACTTAGTTTCTTGATGGGGGCCAGTGATAGGGAATGGAGACACAACTGCACCTTCCTTGTTGAACTCTGGAGGGCTTGGGCCAGACCCTAAATCACAGGTAAAACATCCCAAACCATTCATTGCTGTTGCTGACCATACTTTCCCAGCCAGTAACAGCCTGGGTTACAGAGGACTCTGGTGCCATGTCATGGTGTGCTCATTCTTGCTAGAAAACAGCCCCATCCGTGGAGCAGCGGAGGAGAGCTAGCAGCCATAGCTGTTGATGGATGTGGAAGTTTGCCTAGTAAATAAGAAGCTAATCCTGCACTTGCTCTTCCCAGGAGAATGGCTGTTCCAGCCAGCAGATGGATGACCTGTTTGATATCCTCATCGAAAGTGGAGGTAAGGAGACAAAGCCAGCATTTCCCATAGTCTCTGGGTCTGAGTCTGGGGGTTGTAGAGTACTGAGGGGAGAATCTGTCATGGCCCCGCCCTTTTCTCTGGTGTCCCTTCCAGAGCCTTCAGCGCTGGCAGTAGTTACTAAGGTACTGAGGAAGATGTCAGTCAGGCCTTAATATGATTCTGTGATTCTTGATGGCTCTGCTACATCAGATTCAGGCACATTGCTTCTGACATACTGGACAGAGATGGAATTTCATGGAGGTGGGCTGAAAACTCCCCGTAGCGAGGCAAGCACAGGCACAGGATGTTTCCTCATCCCAGCTGGTGGTCAGTGATGGCTTAGTCTGGGCGGTGTCTGTGGCCCTGGTGGGTGGGAGGGATCCTTCTGGTATTCAGCCAGACTTTTCCTTACCCGGCCTGTTTGTTCCCTGGACAGAGATTTCTGCTGACTTCAAGGATCAGTCGTCCCCAGCTGGGAAAGAACCACCTGTGGTCCCGGCCTGTTCTCCACCACCCAGCAGCCACCACTCCCCTGAGCTGGCAGTGCTGGTGTCCTTGGGGCAGCCCGTGCCTGTGGGCCGGCTGGAAGACTTCCTGGAGAGCAGCACTGGCCTTCCACTGCTGATGGCAGGCCATGATGGGCCAGAGCCCCTGTCCCTCATTGATGATCTCCACAGTGAGATGCTGAGCAGCTCCGCCATCCTGGACCACCCGCCTTCACCTATGGACACCTCAGAATTGCACTTTGCTCACGAGCCATCTGGGGGCATAGCCCTGGATCTGGCTGAGGCTAACTTGGACAGCATGGACTGGCTGGAGCTGCCAGGGGGTTCTGTCATGAGCCTGGCTCCCCTGAGCACCGTGGCTCCCAGCCTCTTTTCCACAGACTTTCTTGATGGACATGATCTGCAGCTGCACTGGGATTCTTGCTTGTAATTCTGTGAGCAGAGACTGAAGGGAATGGAAGTAGGAGGGCATAGGCATGCAGAGGAAAGAGGCCAGTCAACCAAAAAAGAAAGAAAAAAGGAAGAGCTCCTAGTATTTGTACTCCTCCCCTAACAGTGTCCTTCCTGCGGGAAGGCGGCAGTGGGCCAGGGCAGGGCAGGGAGAATGGCTGCTGGGGGGCAGGACAAGAGGCAGGAAGAGCTGTGAGGCTGGCGGTTTCCTGTCCACTCCACACAGCCTGTCCCAGCTGTCCAGCCTCTGTTCCTCCACGCAGGAGCAATGGCAGCACATTGTTCCCTCATGTGGAATAGCATGACTGGGCCTGAGCTGTTTCCAGAAGTAGCACTGCACCTTCCTGGGAATGGTGGATAAAGGGGGTTGTGCTGCCCCAGCATGGTTGCTCTTAACAGTTGTGGGAGGAGATTCTACCTCTAGAGCAGGACGTAAAGGCAGAAGGGCTGCGTGGGGCCCAGAGCAGCTGCCCTCTCCACCACCTGCTCTCTGTCAGGGGAGGGTCTGATCTGCCGCAGGGCTGAGGGAATCTAGGCAGAACAGGCACCTTCTCTAAATGTAGCCAAAGAGAACTAAGGCTCCCCACCAACCTAGTAACATCTAAGCAGGTTTCCCAAATATTACTGAGCTTGGCAGAGGCCTGCCCGCTTGCTTCACTCACTTTGGGCTGCAAAACTGTTTTCTAAGGTGCTAAAATCAGGTCCTTGCATGTTAAAACTGCTGTCAGGCACAGCCCATTGCCCCCAGCTCCCATGGCACTCATGACATCCCCAGGTGAGCAGGGCAGTCAGTCTGGGCAGGGACATGAAAGTGCCTGTGTGTCCTGGATAGCGGGTGAGGGGGACAGCTGGCAATCAGTAACATCACTAGGGGCCATGTGCAATCTGTCTCCTGCCTTCACTGTGTTGGTGCCTCACTGTAGCACATGCCCCAGTGGAAAGCAGCAGCTGGGGATGGATGTTGGACCCCGTAGGCAAGGAAGGGGAAGTGAGACTGCAAGAGTGGTGTTGCGTGGTACAGCACAGGTCCTGGCTCAGTGTCTGTGAGGCCTCTTTCTGGGGAGGCGCCTGAAAGCAGGCGGCTGACCTCTGCTCCTCCCTCCCTCCAGTCCCACAGGGTAAAAGGCAAAAGTAAATGGCTGCTTACTTTGAGCTGGTGCCCTGTGTCTCTGTAGGACCCCAGGCTGGTGCCCTGGGGGAACTGCAGACTGAGGAGTGGGTGGACAAGCCCCCAGGAGCCATGACGATGCTATTCCTTGGACAAGGGTCTGTGGTGGAACACCAACCTGTGGCTCATTCTTGTGTTGTTATTTCTGTTACTTTAGAATTCCTGTGTCAGTAGTAACTCACAGCCATACTGAGCAGGTGGGATATGGCTTATGTGGATGTGGCCACCTCGCCACAAGGCTGTCCCTGCTTTGGCCCTGAGCTGGGTCCAGGCTGCTTGTGCTGAGTGAGGTGAGGGAAGCTGTGCCTTCCAAAGTCATGCAGACTAAGGTACTGACCTGCTCAGAAAGGTCAACTGCCATCCTTCTGAGATACTGATCTTGAGGATGCTGTCCCCACCTTTCCCCTACGCTGGGCCACAGAGCTTCCTGCTGAGGAGGGGTAGCTGTGAGCCACATGCTGCTTCCCTGCAACACTAGGACCTGGTCCTCTTCCCAGGGAGAGGCTGTGCCACAAGAGTGCTGGTACCTCTGGTCTGTGGTGAGGTAGGCGAATGCCAACCCTGCACAATATGCTCTCCCTCAGCCACTGAACTGGCAGCTGGGTGGCATCATGCCTTTTTGCAGCTGGGAGATACTCCGGCTTTCCTGAGCCCTTTGCTTCTTAACTGCATGGGGAGCCACTTAATCATTTGCAGGGGGAGTCTGCTGGCAGCTTCCTTTCTGTCCCCTCCTCTCTCCTCTGGCCATTAGCTGTAAGCAAGTTATCTCTTTATCTGCCTCTCTCAGTGTCTGGGTTGGGGAGGACATCACACCCCTGCCCCTTCCCCACAGGCTTTCTATTCCTCAAGCATCCTAAAAATCAGAATAAAAGAGACTGGTGGGCCTTTATCCTCCTGAGCCCTCCCTGAATTCTCTCCTGGTGAAGCCCGGGTGGGAGCAGTGAGTACTTAGCAATCACCTCACAGAGCTTTCACCAGCTCTGCCAGGGCAGCTGCCCAGCTGTGGGGCAGGAAGCAAAGAGTTTCTAAAGAGGAAAGTATGGGGGGAGTGGGAAGATATCTCAAAAGCTTAGGGGAAAACATGAGGCTGCCTGTTTGTCAGACTCAAGCAAAATCAGGTTCTTTTAGCCCATAGTTGCAGTAGCTCCCACAAAAAAAAAAAAAAAAAACCCAGCTGTGTGATTTCTTTTGTACAAATAATTACAAATCTTCAGCCATTAAATAAAGAAGGAAATTATCAATAAAGTGCAATGAGCTCCTACAGGAAGGTGGGAGCACTCCAGCTGCAGTGCTGGCCTGACCCAGTCCTGGTTTCTTACTCTGGGCCACGTACTCAAGTCACTGCCAGAGAGATACCAATGCCTGATTCCAGTGTAACCCTTCTCAGAGGTTGCTGGTGAAAGGCTGAACTCTCAGCTGCTCCCTTTCACCTTCACCCATCCACCATCAGGTGTGAAACTGTAGGAGTTTAGCGACCCTGACTTTGCCTAACATACTTGCATTGGCTGAAGAGCTTCAAGAAGCCCAGAGTATACAAAATGAAAAGCCTCATGTCCTGAGGAGCCCAGCTGTCTTGTGAGAGTCCCTCTGCACAAGGGGCTTCTGCTAGGAGAGTGAGCAATAACCCTATGCCTGTGGACAGAGGGGAAGGTGGTGTGTCAACCCCAGAAGTGTTAGAAAGTCTTTTCCCCAAGCAGTGCCCAGAAGAGGCTTGCCCAGTTCTTTGCTTTCTTACTATTATTTCTTTGAATAATAGTTCAATAGTTCTTTGTTGGAAGAGGTATTCCCCTGGACATACATTTTTGCACCCATTGGGAAAAACAAAGTCTGATGTTCTGCGTCTACCTTGAATGTAATCCTAAATCTTTCTGCTGTAACCACTACTGTTTGTAATGTGTATTCGACTAGCACGCACTCTCCCTTCCACTATGCAGCCAATGACGAGGGGTGGTCAGCACCATCAGAGTCGGATGGTGTTGGGGCATCAGATCCAGAGTGAGTATTCAACTGGAAAAGGATAAAAGTGACAAGTTAATGGGGGAGAGAATGGATCTTTAAATTGAATTATTTTTTCAGTTACAAATATTTGAAGAAAAAAATCCATTTTATTAAAAAAATTCAAACCAGCCACATTCTCAAAAACTTCTCTGCTATGTGGGTGGGAGGGCTTGCGGCCATTCTGCCTTTTCCAGCTAAGGGTGGGTGAGCCCTCTGCATCTTTCTCAAACCTGAAAAAAACAGCTTAAGTGATGGTGGCTCACTGTTCTCAGCTGCAGGGAGATTCCCTCAGTGTATGGAAATTACTTACCCTGCAGCCAGAGGCAGGTTTTACCAGGGGCAGCTATTAGTCTCCCCCAGCCCAGCAGGCTGGTCTGGACTGCAGATGGTGGTGAGGCGACACTGCCCCCTTCAATAGCCACATTCCAAAGGAATTACCTTCACTGAAAACACTCATTTTCAAATCAGAACATCTGCTGCAACTTCCACCCTCCCACGAGCTTGGCCTTCTAAACACAGTTCTCCCAAGGGCCTGTACCCTGTTACTCTCCCACTTTGCAGCTCAGCCTACACCTGCTTTTTCCAGAGACACTTGAACAGACAACACTGCTGTCCCCACCACTCAGCCCTGCTTTCTGCTAGCCCCTCTGCCTTTCCTGAGGGTCCTCCCCCTGCAGTGTCCCTACAACCCATTGTTTCCAGTATTTCTGGCTTTTCTGGGGCTCTGCTGTGGACCTGCTCTCAGGGCTGGTGGCACAGAGGCAGAGCAGGTCTACAACTGCTGGCAGAACTGGCTGTGCCCCGGCTGCTGCCTGACCTTGTGGGCTGCTCCAATGCAAGGAGCTCCCTCAGTGCCAGTACAGAAATGGGATCGCCATTGTCAAATGGCAGAAAGGAAAACTTAAACTGAGTCCTGGTCCTGTCAAAAAATAAGACAAATCCCAGCACTCTCCCAAGATGCAGTTTTTATTTACAAACCCACCAAATAAAGGAAAGTAAGAATCTAATGTTATCCCAGCAGTAGTTTGTGCTCACAGACAAGCACTTTCAGTAGAAAGTCACAGACTCCATATCCAGAGCCACCACCACAAAGCAGCAATTCTCCACTCCTGACCCGTGTCCCTGTTGCCATCACAGGGCAAGGAGGACAAGTTAGTCTCCCTGAGCCAGGTTCCAGCCTAAACCTCGTCCTGAGCTGAAATGGTGCCAAAATATACATGTTCCTGGAGTAAATCTACAGCTTTTTAGGTAACAGTAAAAATCATCTAGAGACTAAAATGACAGCATGAAACACTCTTGTTTAGGGGAGAGGTGGTTTTTGTCTGCTCGTAGAGGAGACAAGGACCATCCCCTAAGGCTGTTACAGTGGTAGCAGGCTGGTAAATTTGGGCAACTCTTGTCAACACCCCACACCAGTGCCAGGGAGGTGGGATGAAACTGATGCCAGTTCCCCCTTCTCAGCTCCAGGTCAAAGGAACTTGCCCATGTGTCTCCCAGCAGAGGAGAGACCTTGGCTGTCATGGGGAGGGGATGTGTGCTCCCTGCTCCTGTACAGCAGTAAGTCTCTCACCAGCCCAATTCCACATGCAGCTGCAGTGCCACCTGTCAATGGCACCAGCTCTAATGGATCAAAGCCACCCCAAAAGGGCCATCTCTTCCCCACAGCGCCAGCCATAGACATGCTCACACCCCCACGTGACTGCCAGCCCAGGAAATAGTGCACAATGGCTCCAGCCAGGCTGCTGCCCTGGGCACTGGTGGGGTGGCAGGGCTGAGGAAAGCAGAAGATGGGGGTATCAGAGATGTGGAAAGTTGGGAGGGGGCACTTGCTTTTTGTAGCCAGAACACACTTGTCCCTTTGCAGCATCACCCTCAACCATCAACCTCCTTGGGTCTGCAGCTCAGCCTCTCAGCACTGCTCCATCATTCCCAGGTGGTCTGGCAGCCCCCAGCGGGGGCATTTTGTCACAGATACAGGTGGGTGGGGAAGGGCAGGGGATGAGACATGAGGGGGTGGAGGAGTATGTGCCATCAAGAAGGTCCCCAGGATGAGGTGGGGGTCACCCATCTATGTCCCAGCTGAAGAGATGGTGCTTCACAAGCATGTCCTGCACCCCTTCCTTCAGTGGCTTCTTCTCCTTCTCCTGCAGGATGACACAGAGACCTGGGTCAGTGCACCACACCCAGAAAAGGGGAGGTTGTGTCTGCAGGCAGAACCTGAGCATCCCAAGGCCTTTGGCACCCAGACAGAGCAGCTTCCTGCACTTCCTGCCTTTGCACGGCTGGCACAGGGAGAGCCCCTTTGGTTTGGAGAACACTGGGGAAAGTGAGCCTGTCACTTTCCGCTGCCCCATCTGGGCAGGGCAGGCAGCCCCCTCTGCCAGCACGGCCCTCCAAGCACAGGCTGTGCAGCTCCTGCTGCACAGCCTGCCCTGACAGGAAAAGCAGCCTCATCCACAGCTTCTGGAGCTGGTTACAGAGGAGGCAGAGGATGGGCTGAAGCACAAAGCTGGGAGAGGGAGGCAGAAAGTGAAGCCCCTGGCTGAGTGAGAGAATGAGAGATGCCACCTACTCACCTCCCTCTTTATTGGCAGCTCCCAGTCCTGAGAGAGGCTGAAAGCAAATTTGCCAAGGACTCTACAACAAAAACAGAAGAGAACAATGTTAAAACAGACCCCCTAGAGTACACTGCTAGCCTTTGCCTGCAACTGCTGCCCCAGGCACACAAATACACGGTCTTCCCAGCTTGTTCTGGCATGCCACTAAGCTTACAAGGATGAAACTCCTTGTTTGATGGTGTTGAAAAGACAGCAGCAGTCACTCATTCCGTTTTTCTCCTCTCTGGGCTTCACATTGTCCCAGGCCCAGGCTGGAAGAAGGAGCTTGAAGATGTGACTCAAGTGCAGCCTCTACAGAGTTTGGTGCAGCAGCACAGGGAGGCATGGGTAGCCCCTGGCCCTGGGGGACTGCAGACAACTGGCTGAGGGCTGCACACAGCTGGCAATGGCAGATTGCAGGTTCCAGTAAACAGATGCCTGCCTGTAGCACCTCAGAGTTCTGCAGCCCCCTCCCTCTCCCTGGAGCTAGAGAAGTGTCCTGCAGCAGAAGTGCTCTAAGGGGTTGGCATGCGGGCTCCCTTGCTGGCTGGGAGAAGTAGGACATAAGACAAGAACTGGTCCCACTTGGTCCTTTGGCTGTGCCCAGCTGGCACTGCCCCCATGCTGTGAGAAAGCAGCTGTGGGACACAGTGGAAACCCCCTCCCGTTCAACAGCAGGCTGAGAACATGACACCCTGAAGTGTGCACACACAGGCCTGCTCTGGCTACAAGGCAACTGGGTGGTGCACAAAAAAGCCAGCTCCCACTGAATGGCAGCAGCAACCAGGCTGGAGCAGTGGTAATGGCAGGGGATTTGCCCTCCAGCTCCCTGGGACTTCACCTGGCATTGCAGAGTGCAGGAGGGCCAGGAGCATGGATGTCTGGAGCCACGAGGATGTGTGCCCTGGGCTCCAAGTGACTGCCATGCGAGAGCTCAGGCATAAAAGCTGTTTTCAGCCTCTGACACCACTCACTCATCACACCAAGGAGTCAGTGGGTGACTGACTCCTTCCCAGCCAATGACTGCCCAACTGTCTCCCTAGCAGATTCCCTGCTCCCTGCTTGGACTCAGAGTGGCTGGCAAAGGACATGGAGAGCAGTGAGGTTGAAACGGCAGACTCCATCAGAGTATGTGTACAGCAGGAGGTTGCTGGCAGGCAAAGGCTGCCTGCTTCTCACAACAGGTCCCCAGGAACCAAGCTCTGCTCTTGGATCAGGCAGGCACAGTGCCTCACAATAAACTGTCCAGAGATTTGTTTCAGCAGAAATCAGGAAATCTCTGTAGCTGGGACGTCTGGGCAGCCCACACTGCAAGTCGCTGGAGAGGGCCCAAACACAGCCATAGTGCGGAACACCTCCTACAGAGGAGGAAGAAATCTATTCCAGACACTGGCATAGGGATATGCCATGGGGACACTCACCTCAGCTCACATTTGATCTGCACCCAACCAGGACTGCGCAGGAATGACCAGGGATGGAACCATTTCTCTACGGTCTGCAGGCTTGAGCAGAGCACCTCCAGCCACAAATGCAGCACCTGTTCGCTGCAACAATAGGGTAGAGGCCTGTTACTCAGCTGCAGCCACGGAAAGAAACCCCATCCCTCTGGGATAGTCTATTTTCAGCCCAAGCTTTGACCCTCACCCACAGCCCTGTCCCCAGTGGGAACAGGACAGCCCAGTAAACTTGTGTGAGCCACTCCATACAATAGGAGCTCCTGCTTCCAGCTAGAATGAGGTCAGCACAAGGAACAAGTGTCATTCAGTGGGTGCAGTGAAGGGAGGGGGGAGGGAAATGATCCTGTGGCCTAAGATTGAAACTTCTGCTGTCCTTAAGCACATTCTGTCCCTTCCCAAGCTCTTTGCACCCAAAATGCTGAGGGTACCAGGGCCAGATGACTCACTTGAGTCCAACACAGATGAGAGAACGAAGCTTCACATCCATCTGTGCATGTGCAGTATCGTGTGTCATGTTCACAGCCTGAACCGCCTGCAGGGAGGGAAGTTGTGGTTACTGCTGGGCAGCCACTTCAGCAACACAGCCAAATGCTGCCCTCCCTGGAGCTCCCACCCTCACCAGTGCCCCTGCTAGCACCAGAGGGGCTAAGGGGGGATGTGGGACACTCTTGAGCATCTCCCTCTAACAGTCTCCCCAGCAAACGTCCCCAAAGTAGGCACTGGGCTCTGGCTGGGCTCTGGCTGGGCTCTGGGCAGCACTCACCCGATAAAGTAGCTCCTCTGGAGTGAGGACTTTGCCATCTTCATCAAGCCTGTGAAGATCAAAGCAGAGATCCAGCTAGCTCCAGTCACCCTGGGCACACACAGGCCTTTCCTGCTTCATACCCCAACAGCTCTCGTGCCACTGCTGAGCCCAGAGGTGCCCCTGCAGCCATGAGAGAGCCAGGTACAGACCCAGAAACACAGGAATCAGGCGAGGGGACAAGATCCATTGCCAGCCCCATGTCAGCACAGGCACAGCAGCCTGCTGACACCACATCCACAGGAAGATGGGGCAGACCATGAGCCTTGCCAAAGGTGCAGAGCAGCATCAGTTCGATGAGCATGGAGGAGCAGGGCACAGACCTGTAAGTCTTGCAGAGCACGAGGCGAGAATACACGGAGTCAAAGTCCCGTTCCACTTCCCGGCTTGCAGCCTGGAGGAGCAGAGGGATACTCAGCACACCTGCCCTACAGCCTATCACCTCAGCCCTCTGGCAACACTGCCCCATGAAAGGAACTGGGACATCTCACCTCTTCAATGAACAGCCAAGGGTGGCAGGTCCCACCTAGCAGAGACGGCTTCTTCAATCCGTGTTCAAATATGGATTTCAAGGCTGGACACAGTGTCCCTCGCACCAAGTCTGTCACCCCCTCTGTGACAGAGTCATCTCCAGCGATGGAGTACTGAGGAACAGAAGTGTTAGCTCTCAAGGGGCAGAGCATGGAGGTGGTCCACTCACCTACACCTCTGCACAGACCAATTCTACTCCCTGGTGCCTGCCAGAACCCCTCCCCCATCTCTACTGGTCATGCTTTTGCATAAGGCCCCATGTTCTGTGCTACTACAGGAGATCTCCTGGGACCTTTGTGTTTATGTGGTGCCCAGGAGACCATGCCAAGTACCATCTAGGCAGCATTCAGCACATAGGAATGTGATGGTGTGATGCTGACTGAGCTAAGGTATGGAGAGGGACTTGCACTGAGGGGACTCTGGGATTCTGTAAGCTGCTAAAAGTCAAGACAGAACCAGGCAGGAATTTCCAGATCAGGGGCTACACCGCTTTGAGGCAACACACTGACACTCTGTTAACACTCGCATAAGTCGGATCCTCTCTGTTTCCACAGTTAGGAGGAGAAATGTTCAGCAGTGCAGGACATTTCTAAGCACAGAGGTCATCTGCATCTAAGGAGCCAGTGATGCTTTAGGAAGGCTGACCTGGAACAGAGACTGAACAGAGCTAGAGAATAAAGTAGATATTTATTGAAAGACCTTTGAGGATACACCTTGGGCAATACAAGAGCCTGGCCAGGGCTACACTCAAGGTGGACTCAAAATGGTCAAAAAATGGATGACTGGTCACAAGGTCTTACACTTTTATAAGTTTTGGTCCATTTGCATATTGGGGTTTAATTGTCCAATTACAGCTTCAGGTTGTGAAGTGCTACCCTTCTTATTTTCTTCCTTCAGTCCACCATTGTTTCTGCTTTTGGGCCTGAAAACTTGTAACTGCTGTCCTTGGTCCTCAGCAGGAAAAGGATTTATTTTGTCTACCTCTGTGAAGAGAGCTTACTAGCACTTAATATGAGGCTCAGAATTACACACCTAGGCAGCACAGAATCTGAAAGAACACATGCAGCTGGGAGCAGACAGAAATACTGCCTTTCTTCTCTCTCTGCTAATTAATCAGCTTTCATCTCTAGGGTCCTTGCAACCGCAGGCATCCCACACAGTTGCCTCGGCAGCCCTCTGGGGCCCTCATTCTCCATTTGGTCAACGTGAGGAAGTTGAGCAAACAGGCTGAGGAAGATAAGCTGCCCAAGCACATCACAAAGCTCAATGGCCAGAGAAAGCAAACAGACTGAAGGAGGGAAATCTATGGCTCTTTTCAACTCTGTTTTTTTTCAGTTATGACATAACCCTTTTTTTAATGTGAAGTTTTTCGTAATTGTGGGGTTTTTAAGTACCTCTTTACTCCGTTCATCCAAGATCTCCACAAATTTTGCAGGAAACCAACCTACAAAGAGTGAACAGAGATGAGCCTGACAAAGATACTGAGAAATCCTTACACAAAGCCCAGTGGGAGCTGAGAATAAATCAGAGTTCATAGGGCCCACCCCCAAAGAAGGAAGCACGCAGCCTCAAAATCACAATAACTAAGGCAGCTGCACAAAAAAGCCAATTGCAGGACACTGCCCACATGCAGCAGTGATGACATGCACCCAACCATCCCATGCCAAGAGGATAGAGCCTAAACTTGCTGTTTGGAAGAAGTAACCAGGTCACCACTGCATGACTGCTCTCATACATTTCCTTTATCCCAGCAGATACTCTGGGTACCTGACAGAGCCTTTGGTGCCGGAGCAGTTGTTATAGATGAATGGATGCTTTGCATCCGGCCCCAGTGCAACCTATGCTGTTCTTACCTCTCAGTCCATTCAGCTCTCCCACCCAACAGTGCTCATCCTTCTGGGAAATGATCTGAAAAAGATGGAGTGGAAAATACCAGTTGAAGAGGCTGCAGTGGCAGGAGGGGTACTGCTGCCTGGCTGTGTGTCCACAATGAGGAACTGTTCTCTTCTCACATGGCCCAGGGCCTTCAAGGGCACAGAGCTACTGCAAACATCCTCTTCTTCCCACTTTCAGATGGGATCCTCACAATTAATACCACAATTCAGTGCGCAGTGCTAAACTGGGACCTGGGTTGGACCAAATCCATCATTTGCACAGCTGTACAGCAGCCAGGAAAGGGTCTTTGTGGTAGAAGTGAGAACAACCCACAGGACAACACCCTCAGGAACATACTGCCTCATCCCCAGGCAGTCCCTAGGAGAACCAGCTGCTTCTCTTGGTCTCCTAACTGGGCTCTGAGCTTATCTGTTCCCTTCTTTCCCTGCAGGAGAGGTAGTGCAGCATCCCAAACAAGCTGGGTCTGCTTGTCCCCAAGCTGACACACCGTAATGATGTCGTTCTTGCGGAAGCCCAGCTCATCGTCATCGTGGCGCTCAAAATCCAGCAGTGCCTTGGCTCGGCGGCGCCGGTTGCGGGAACAGGCCACATAGTTCTCATGGTCCCGCTGATGGCTCTCCATGCTGTAGTCTGGGGTCAGATCCTAGCAGGCATGCACACGAGAGCAGAGAGGAACGAAAGTCCACAGGTAACTCCCAGCTATCTGCCAAAGCTTGCCTGCCCCTGTCCCCAAACATTTTCCTGCTCCTAGCCAGCAGACAACCTCTTAGCACAGCCCTCCTCCCACCATAGATGGATTAAGCAAGCATCACCCTCCAGCCATTACAACTGGCATGTTCCGTCTCAAGCCCATGCTTCAGGAGCATTTGAACAGCCCTGTCCTGTGTTGAACACTTAAAACCCATGCCTGGTGCATACAATAGTGCAGATCCAGATGTCTCCACTCACAATGATGCAGTTCTTGGGATCCACGCACTGGAAGTGCCGTGCCACCTGGAGAATGGCCTCACGCAGGTCAGCTACCAGCTCTGTCTGTTTGATGTTCTTGGCTTTCAGTGCCTCAAGATCATCAACTCCTGGTGGATCCCATGCAGCCAGAGGGAACGTGATGGAAGGAAAGCAAGTACATGGTATTCATTTTTTTGTTACCATTAGAAATTACTGATTCTGAAGAAACCAAAAAAGCCTAACGTCAGAAGTACCTAACTAAGGCAGGTACTTATTGCCAGTCTATTCAATAATGTAAATAGCAAACATCAATTTGCATCAAATTTTAAGGAGATGATACTTGAAAGGGAATATGTCATCTTTGATCTGTCTGGGAAACTCAGTATACCAAGGTACTACTTCAGAGAAATGTCTACAGTATATAGTTAGTTCAAAGGTGGGACACAAGACTGGTGAACTTGCAATAATTCCCTTCAACTGAAATTCTCTTGAGACTGAATCAAGTTTTGGTTGAATTACTTCTGATATTTGTATAACTCACAGGCTGAGAGCACACTCTTCAATAAGTCTTGGAAAAGATCTGAAAAACCAAGACAGTCCACTTTCCTGTGCCAGTCATGAAGTCAGAGCCACAAGAAACCTCAGCCTCCCTAAGAGCCAGACTTCAAACGTTTGGGTGTACAGAAATAGTCATGAACCCAAAGTAAAAGTTACCAAAGCATCTTTCAACTATCACTAATCCGTCCAGGAGTTTTGACAGCCTATGTCTATTACCTTATGCAGAAAGACACCTGATGGGATGGATTCTTTAGACAGTTAATGTATCTGAATGCTTTAAATACTGGGTACATTATGTTGGGGAACATTTTCCTTCTTTTTCTAAAAAAATCATTTTGTATTAAATCCAAGGGTTACTTTCATATATCTATTTTTGCTCCCTCTATAATATACTGAAGATGTGGTAGCTTGATTAAAAAATTAACATTTAAACTAATTTTCACTGAACTATTTTTCACTGAATTCCAATGTTTACACAAACACAGCTTATATACAGTAGCCAAATCATTGGCCAGCAAATTAGTACTCTACTTATCTTCTAGCAGCATTATAGAAAACCATATGAATAAAGTGTGGTCTGAGCTACAGCTGCTGCAACAGCTATATACACATTAAGCTTCTGCTAATTGAAAAGTGGTTAACAGTATCTTTTAATCATGTGATCCTAATTAAAAGGACCCAACTTTAGGAACACAAATAAAAGCACAAAATTAGATATAAAATTATTTTTATAATTTTTTTAATAACTACATTAAATTATTTGAGATACATCAGGCACACAGAGCTTAAGAGAAAACTGAACTTTGCTTCTGGACTAGAAAAATTGTAGGGCATAGTTACTCCCAGTCCAAGCAATAAAAAAACAACAAAATCTCCTCCTCTACATGCAGAGGTAGGTACAGAGCATGCAGGAATTCTTACTACTCAGAGATGCAAAGATTGCAAATAGATAGGTGAGCATGTAGACATTGGGATTCACAGAAATTTCATGCCGCTAAAACAGAATGCAACTAGAAAAGAAACTAAACCACAGCTACACTAGCTCTGTGGGCTGCTCTCATTTACATAGATCATTGATTCTTTCTGTCATCCCTCAGTCCCATCCGGCCAAAATACCATGCTTTTCCCTCTGTACTCAGATCAGTCCTAGCCAAACACAAGCAGGAGACGTGGGAAGCAAGTTCCATACTCTCCCATCTTAGAGTGGACATGGTACAGAGGAAGGCAGCTGGCGTGTCCCCCAGACTCACCTCACTGCACTCAACATGTATACTTTCAAACTTCAACACCTACATTTCCAAACAGGAAGCCACATGTGAGGAGGCTCTACTTTGAGCCTGCAAAGACTAGCAATCTGCACAGCTCTGCACAGGATGAGCTCTTCTGCATTCCATTGGTGCAATGCCCACACAACAGGAAAACATCTCTAGCATGTTCTCCTTTCTATCAAATTATCTTTTGTTACTTCTTTCTCTTCCTGCATTGTAAATCTGGTTCAACTCTTTGAATCTCAACTACAGAAAGCCCTGAACAACCTGATCTAGCATAAGCAAGAGTCTGCTTCAAGCAGGAAATGTTGGAATACAGACTTCTAAACAGTGCTCCTGTGATTTTATCACTCCTGCCCAAGTTACTACCACATCTGAATTCACTCTAAGGAAGAAGAATTAAGCTCTGGTTAAGTTCTCATTCCCTCCTAGATGAGGGCTAAGTACCAGTTTGTCTTGGGTTATGTAACCAAAAAAATATGTGTATTCTATTTCATCTGTAGAAAGCAGTTGGGAGATGGTTTCTTTTTTTTTCTTTCTCTCTAGTAACTCCAGGGGGAAAGAGGGTGGATGCCTTCTGATAATAGACCAACAGTTAAAACCAGGTGGGGCAGTGTTTCTTATCTCCTTCATCAACTGTCCACCCTCAGAGGGATATCTTCTGTTAATAGGCCATTAAGGCTCACCAATGACATGACACATCTCATTATCCCATTGTGAGATGCACCATCCAGTGTGGAGGAGCCAACCATTCCCTACCCAGATAAAAATGGGGACACAGGGACCCCAGACATCCTCTTTTCCACTGGATTCTCAGAGGAAGACCAGACTCCTCTCACCACCACTGTCTACAGGATCATCTCTACTTCAACAGAACTACATCTGTCACTCCAGGAGGACTTATTTGGACTGCTTCCAACAGGATGTCAGGTCCTATTCCTGACTCTGTCAGGGTTTTCTAGGACTTTTGTTTGCTTGCTTCTTTTTTTTGTATTACTGAATTTGTATTTTTTTAATATTCCTAGTAAAGAACTGTTATTCCTATCCCCATATTTTTGCCTGAAAGCTCCTAAATGCAAAATTGTAATAATTTGGAGGGAGGGGGTTTTACATTCTCCATTCCAAGGGAAACTCCAGCTTTCCCTGACAGATACTTGTCTTTCCAAACCAAGACACAGTTCTACACAGTAGCTACCACAGGCAGCAGACTTTACATTTAGGATTGATTGCCAGTTCCCAGTAGAGGGTGAATTTATCACATATAAGCTTTCCTTCCTCTCACCTGGAATGAATTTTTCCATGCAGGTCCACTGCTGCAGGATGACAACTTCTCACTTTTAACCAGTATTTTAAATACTAAGAATAATTAGGTAAAACACATGATGGTCATTGTACAGAAGCCCCACCAAAATGAGAAAACCCTTTCAATTATCTGTGTTCTACCACTGATATATTTTGAAGCCTGAGCTTAAAGTTTATCTTTGTGCATGTGCATAAGTCACTATCATCTTCATAAAAATACTCCAACTTTCAAGGAGACTATCTGAGACACAAGAAAATTGTGTGTGGCAGCCAAGCTCAGTCTGTACCAACTGTATGATAATATAACATACAAAAGCACTGAGTTTATGTTGCACCAGCAACTTCCCTGAGTTTCTTCACTTCTGCATTCTTGACTTTACAGCATCGTGGGTATTGTACCATAATTTTTCTATGTAATGCTCTATGTGTTTGTAGGAAGCCTGTAACAATATATCAGCCTCCTGGAGAACCTCAGAAATGCTCCTCTCTGGAAAGACCAGTAAAGCTCATTTTTAGATTTATTCAGGCCATTTCAACCACAACAGGAACACTGTTTGAGCCCTGTAAATTCAGTATGTTATCTTCTTCCAGATAAACAATTCCTGTGGTGACATGTGGCAATTTCAAGAAGGCTAGCCAATTTCAAGTAAGGTGATGACAGTGAGGTTTACAGCAGAAAGGGCTCTTATGGAGTCCAGAAATAAGTTACTCTTAAACCTCTGCAAAAGATATTCTGACTATGCCCTTTCTGGACATATGTTGGCTTGGCTCAGAAGAAGAAAATTAAGAGTCAAAAGCACTCACAACTCTCAGAATAAGTAAGGGGAAGTACAATGATACTTCCATTTATAATTTTGATGGGTGACACTGCCCTGTCTCAGACTTTCAGAGACGCTCCTGAACTGAGCAGAATAGGATCAGAGAGTACCGCACCCAGCCTGTGGACTGCATGAAGTCTGCCAGCAAATGTGTTTGACCTGTTGGTCAGTGCAAGGACATTACAGGTGGGCTGAGCTGCACCTCCTGTTGGCCACTATTCATGGACTGTCTAATTCCAAAATTTACTTTCTGACATCAGATCAAAGAAAGCAAGTAATAAACACTTCTTCCCTCTCCTCTTTTAGTTCTGACTCTCTTCTCTGTCCCAATGTTTCCCTGCTCTGCCTGCTCTCCTCCTTCCCAAGCTGCTATAGCCACCAACTACATATGAAAGGCACAGGATTGTCCTTACCAAAAAGCAGAGAGGTGATGCCAGATTTCCTGCGCTGAGTCCTGCGCCGCACAATCTGTGGGAAATGGAAGAGAGAACAAAGTGCACACATTAGGACAGATTTCAGAAATAAAATAAAGCAACCCTCCACACCAGTCAGCTTTATGCAAGAGTCCTGACAGGTACCACTAGAAGGGGCAGGCCAGCAAACTGTCAGTTTTAGACAGGAGTTGTTCTAGTCCTAACACATTGCATCAGCTCTACTGCTCCATTTGCTCAATGTGCAACAGGTTATTTATATCTTAATTATTACAAAAGCATAACTGAAGTTCAAGAATCAACCACAATCCATGTAAATAACTCTAATTCTATTTGTTGTAAAAAGCAGTTCCACATCTAATTGTATATAAATTTAAATAGTGTAATTGTATATAAATATAAATAGTGGATAGCTATTACATTCTAGAACTGCCTGAATGTCTTGTCTGCAACTGTAGATTTTAGTCCAAGATTAAACACAGGTGCATTTTTAATTCAGCTTCTCAAAAGGAGCTGCTGGTATTTTCTGACTGTACCTTCCAAGGTTATTTTAGTCTACCAGTTTCTTACTAATTGATTAAATCCAGTTCCTACTCTGTGTTTCAAGCAGTATCTGCTAAAAGCATATGTTGTTTCTTTCAGTTTCCATTAATGAAATGCATCACATTTCATCATCACTCTCATGAATGATAATTACAATCAATGCTAATATCCCTTTCATCTGAGAATTTATCAACCAGGACAGATCTGGCATTATTTCATTGGTATAGAACTTCCCAATACATTTTCTTCACTTACTATTCCTGGAACAAAAAATCCTCTCAAACAGGAAGACATCTTGCTCACAAACCATAATTGGGTGGAAATACAAAAGGAATGATAAAAAGGGAGCAGCATAGGCAGTGGGACTCTGTGCACTCACTTTGGATAGACTGTTGACAGTGGTGCTGGAGTTGAGCAGCTGCCCCTGCTCAGCGATGAGGTAGGCCAGGTGTTTGCGGCGCTGAGTCTCCACTGCCACATCCGTCAGCAAGCCAGCCACACGCATGGCCTCTCGCAGCAACACATCTGCATCTTCGATCTGGCTCGGGATGTCTGACAGTGTGTTGAAGATCGAGGCAGAGTTCTCGGATTGGATCAGCTCATCCTCCTGCAACAACATGGTCATTTTTGCATCCTGGAGGGGTGAACATGACAGCTGTGCTCCTGAGGATGCTAGATGCAGTTGTACGTTCAGTGTACAACCTGGGCAGGTACAACCAGAAAATTCTATTAAAAAAACCTTAAGCAGGAGAAGTCCTAGCTAATTTTGAGAGGGGAACAGCATCTTTTACTGCTCTACTACACTCTCCTCCCAGAATTCTAGCCAGCATTTTTTTGAATCACAGCATTCACCATTGAAATGAAATCAAATGAGAACAGAAAACCAAACTCAAACTTCTTCTGCACCAGCCACTAGGACTGGTCACAGCAGGGATTTGCTAGGGATAAGAGAATGGGAGCTGCACTCTAGAGCACCTACCATGTCAAACTGTACTTGACTTTCCCCTTACTCTCAGCAGAATCACCCTTGCCCTTCACACAGCAAACTGAATACAAAACTGTTTTTCACATAAAAAAGGAAAAGATCAGGCCAGCCAAATCAATTGCAGTCAGAACAATGCTCATTTCTTAGAGTATTCAAGGAATGCCATCCAAAATTTCCCAGAGGATCCCAACTTTGGCTTTCTCTTTCTTCCTAGATCGTGGAAAATGAAGGGGCATCACAGTTTAGGTTTAGGTAAGATGGACTCTCAGATTGAGATCTAGACTGATTAGAGGGTGGCAGCTGATGAGGTTAAATTATGCAGCAATAAATGAGGTATGCACAGCAATTTCTAATTTCTGTGAAGTGCCTTAGAAATTTTTCCTACCTTCCAGTTCTGAAAGCAGCAGGAAGTTGTCTTCCCTAACACACTCCCAAACCACATACAGCAAGTGGATACAAAGCCTTCTTGCCCCTAAATCTCAGAATTAAACACTTAAGTACTATAAAAGAGGGAGAGGAGCTGGGAATTACCTTCATACTTAGCATGCCCAGAGTGATTTGGAACAGCACCAGAGAGCCCTCGTAGAAGAACAGGTCCCAAATACGCAGCAGAAGCTTGATGTGGACAACACTAGCGAAAGAGGTGAGGAACCAGTGCAAGGTGATCAGGGAGAGCTCTGTGAACAGAGATGTGGAAAATAATCGTAACAGAGGAAGTCAGTCAACCAGTGAAGGTGGTCTCTCCTAAGAGCTTTCCTCCATGCATTGCCCTCCAGGGTCAGGAGGTTTGCTGCTCTCCCTGATGCTTCCTTTTATGAAAAAAGAACAATACTCTTTGTCTGCATGTCATCTCAGCAAGAAATTTCTAGGGCACACTTTTACCAATGTCATGCTCCTGAAGCAGCTTGTCCAGGCGGGGCAAGTACTGCACGATGAGCTGCCGCAGGACACGCTGATCTGTCTGCACGCCCATGAGGTTGGTGCTGAAGTAGGAGGCAGGAACCAATTCCTCGATAATAGCACACATCATCCAGAAGGCATCTTCCTCCTCCAAGAAGAGCAGCAGAGAGGCAGCTACCTAGGATTTTGAAGGAAGAAAAACTGCATTTTCTAAGAGGAGTAGAACTCTTTCCTCACTTTCTCTGGAGAGATGGATCAGTATCTAGGTGACAAAGATCTTCCTTCTGCAGAAGCTCTGCTGCAGCCTCCATGAAGGGATTTCTCCTCAGTATAATGACTGCCCCCTCCCCAATAGATAGACCAAAGTCTTCCATATCTTTGGATGTGTGGTGCTACTCCACTCTCCCTTCCTTAGGAAAAGTATTCCAGGTGGAAGGGATTTCTCTTTAGCTCAGCTCGAGACCACAGTATCTGGCAGCACTACCTCTAATCATTCGCATGAGTGTAGCAACCGGAGACAAACTGATCCATATCAAGGACACTGAAAGCAGGTTACCATGCCAGTGCCTTGACAATATCCAATGTCTGGGTAGAGCCAGGCAAGTCCCTGTAGTATCCTGCGCAGCCGTGGCACCCCGATGCTATTCATGTTGGAGAAGCAGGCATTGCTGGGCATTGTGCGTAGCAAGTCCTTTTCAATCTGTCAGGCAGCCATAAACAAGGACAGAGTCATTTTACAGCATCTAAAAAACTGCCTCCAGCTCTCTGCACTTCTGGTCCCTGTCTCAGGGAACTCTGCCACCCTACACCCACCCAAAAGTCCTCAGGCATCAAAGAAGGTGTCCCTGTGCAAGAATTTGGGGTCAGTTTAACAGCCCTCACTGACATGTGGGAAAATGCCAGTGCAGACAGTTGCTTGCTGCATCCCTAGAAATACTTGTCTGAACTCAGACCCTACTTTCACCACTGAAAACAGGAAATGTACATTAGCTGGGAATTACATCTTCTTGGATTTCATGCATGGCTTCCCAACAAACATATTCCAGAGAAAAACCAATGTCCTGGCCAAATCCGTGAGGTCAGAGAAAGAGGGAAAACACCCTTTAATAGTCTTGTTGATGTTCAGAAACTTTGTGTTCAAGGGAACAAAGACAGGCCCTGAAAGCAGCTGCCACAACCTCAACAGAGGTGCATCTGTCAGCCTTTCACCCTTCCCTCAGTGAGCATGAGGATGTTTGCTGAGATGCAACTGCAGAATTTTTCTATTCTGCAAGTAGCATGGATCAAACCCTTTCTCCACTGTCCTAGAAAAGAGCAGAGCTAAACAATGGCTATTCCAACAAAACAGAGAAGAAATATGCCTCACAGGATTAAGCTTTAGCAGGATTTAAGTGCACATCCTCTCAGCTGCCCCTGCTGCAGGTGTCAGGTACATACTCCATCTTCCTCACACAGTCAATTTTGCCTTCTTCCCACTCAGCACTAGGAAGTATCTCCTACCTGTTTGGCAGCAATGGTTTCATTGTTAGAGCTGTTTTTCATGATATCTCGATATGACATCTCTGAGTTCCTCTTCTTCTGCAAAGCCCCTGAAAGGCGCATCCACAGCTGAGGGGATAGGGTAAACAGAGATAGAAGTCACTCAGACCACCACAGAAAGCCATAATCTGGCACCCCCTCAACCAAGAGATCCCATTCCGTGATCTCTTACTCCAGGCAGGAGTGCCTGCACAGAACAGGCAGCACTCTCACCTGTGGTCTCATGCTATGTGGGATGCCAGCCAGCACCAGGGAACGCAGCTTGTCTGAATGTGGTAGGGTGACCTCAATTTTGTCCCAGGTGAGGTCGCCCACATCATGGTTGTGTGTGAACTCCAGATGAGCCTGCCACTTGAGCCTCTGCTGTGGCTCCTCCGACAGTGGGAGTCCCAGAAGCTTGCTGGAGTTTGGCTCAGCACCATCTGATTCAGCAAAGGGAAGAGAAAGGAATAGAGGAAAGCGAGAGAGGGAACAGGAGAGGAATGAACACACAGCAGAGTGGGGAATTAGGATGGCCATCTGAAAAAAACACATTCAAAGCACTTATATCTTCCAGTTAGAGCATGGAAAGGCAAAGGTTGGTTTCTAACTGCCTACTCCATGTGGCAAATTTTATGGTCATTAAGCAAAAAGTTTGTGACCTTGAGAACTAAGAAGCTGTCAGCAGGCTTCTAGTCTCTACCGACTCATGATTTAGAGCCCAGTGTGGCTGGAATTGAACAAGATCTTGCAGCAGTCACCCTGCTGGGTTTTGTAAGGATCTGTAAATCAGGCTGACAAAAGCATATCAAGCATCAGGGCTGGAAAGCAGAAAGTCTACGCCCATGGAAGTAATGAGGTGCAAAATGTTAACTTTCAGGAGATTTAAACACCAAAAATGCTTTAATAAGGACACTTCCAAATTCACAATGAGAGAGCACCTTAACTTGAGGCTTCCTAAAATAGATACTTTAGCACCAGGACAGGTTTGACATAAGGCACTCTGTCCTTCATCATATAATACATTGCAACAATGCACTCCAAATCTTTCTGCTAATTCTATAATGCACAGGTCTATCAAATGTTCTGGCTGAAAAAAAAATCACTGTGTTCTGTCCTCATCTTCAGGTCATTGCTTCAAAGAGGATCCTCTGTGACTCAAGGTGCCTTGGAGCACACATGCAAACAACTTCTGCCCTTAAATTATATTGCCTGAGCCCTGGGAATGACCCCCAGAGCACATGAAACAATTCCTACATCTCCCATTCCTTTCTCTTCCTCTTTGCTAAGGCAGCCAGCTGTTGTAGTTCAGTGCTCAGCTTCAACAGCACTCCATACCGCCTTCTATTTGGTTGCCTGCCTCCATAGCTAGCAGAAAAACTAGGATGTAGGTTTTTCCCTTACAATTTGCCCCACACTTTGCTGAGATGCCGAGGTGGGCAGAACATACCATCACTCACCTCGGCCATGAGTTTTTCAGCAGACAGTACATCTCACTGTGCCTGCTTTGAGCCCTTGCAGTGCTACAGAACACAACGGAGATCCCGCTGTGAACTGGGGAAGTTGCCCTTCTCCAGAATGCAGCTGCTAATGGAAATAGTAACTCCTCAACTTTTCTCCCTCTTCTCCATGGCACAACATAAGGGGATGGAAATGACTGCTGCACAGTCTATGCTCTGGACTTCCATAAGGCCAGCATATCTAATACACTTGATTACAAATGCTAGGACACAGAAACAGGTGGGTAGACAAGACTTAGCACAAAACGGTTGCAAAATCCTGCCACGCTTGAAAACATAAGAAGGGCTGGACACAATGCAAGTGGGAGTGACGCGACTGGTTTTACCTTCTTTGTCAACTCGGAAACCAAATTCATCATAGCGGAACTCCGGCTGCTCAACGGATTCTTCTTTCTGGGAGATGTGAGGAAGGGAAACAGACATTTTCAGCACTTTATCACTGAATAACCAGAGACATATAGATACTGCCTCATCCCACCACTGCCCACTCTGTGCCCTTTGAGTAACTAGACCTCTTGCCCGTTAATTTTTAAAGCCTCCCACCACAATTCCCAGCCGAGGAGATGTTGTCTGCTATTCCCATTTTGACTTCCTCAGGGAAAAAAATGATATGGATTTCAGCATGAGCTCAGCATCTTATCAAGATCAGAACTGCCCACCTGGAGGGACATGCAGCCCTCCTCATGGACTGAGGAATATACACACACCAGTTAAAGTGGCCTCTACTGTCTGCATCACTACTAACAGCCATCCTTCCTGTTACCTCTGCACACACACTGCAAATTCATCTCCCTGCACCATTCCATCTCCTGTCTGTTGCTCTCAAATTTCCTTTGAAAGGCAGCAGGCAAACCTGGGATTTGCACCTGTAATGCAAATCCAAATTATAGACCAAAGAAATTTAAGGTCCATGATCCAAATTTCAACCTTCCTCATCTGTGCTCATGGTTGGAATTGGGGCATACTGGGGGATACACACAGGAGATTACCTCCAGGCTTTTTTAGGAGTCAAAACCTACTGCTCTCTCCCCTGTCCTGCAAGCCCACCTGCATCTCCTGTGGGGACTCCAGCAAGCGCTGTGCCCAGGCAGCACCCAAGAAGCACTGCCCACATACCTCCACAGAAAGCTTTAATCTGCTTTCAGTAAACACTGTGGCTAAACTACAAAACTCCACAGCTGCTTCCTTCCCTCCTGCTCTATCCACATGGTGACAAGCTTGAGGCTAGCATTTCCAGCTATGCACAAGCTATCCAGAGTAGCTTCACGACAACAGAGGCTCCCTGAGAGTGTCAACATTTTACCATGGAGCAATAGTTGCAAAACAGCAGGGAAATAACTCACAGAAGTTCCTCTGTGCTCTACAAGATCCTCTTGCAAGAGCCAGGATGCAACCGCAAAACATGTGAAATCCACAACCAAAGCATTGGAGGAAAAGTGCACCTCTCCCTCCTTTTCCCTGTGGCTTTTGGAGACCACCAGAAAACACCAGGTTCCCTCTACTTTTGTAGAGCCAGAGAACATCCCCACTCTGTCCCACACTGTACCTGTGTGTATTTTGTCAGGATTTCCTGAGGCCAAATGCTGGGTGTGAGTGCTGAGAAGGGACCCCCAGGAGAGGGAGTGTGATGGCCTAAACAGAAAGAGATCAACACACAGCAGTGAAAACCTGGAAGAACACCCTTGGAAGATACACACTCCATACAAAGCGTTCCAGCATGAGAAGGACTCACTCATCAGTTTGTTGCTACTGCTATTCTAAACATGAGACAGCTCCCACTTCACCAGGGAAGCCAGTAATTTCAGATGGTTTTGCTCCTTTTTACTGAGCAAAAAATGCCAAAGGGCCAAATGGAGTTTCTTCTAAGAAGTCGATTTTTAGTGAAGAGAAATAGTTCCATGGCATCCTACGATCACTCACCTGTTTGAAAAATGGTGTGATCAGCAACAAGCCAGGGGTATCATCACCAAATAAATATTATTTTGCAGAAGTAAATTCCTCCTATGGACCAGCACCAGCAGCACTCCAGAGTTCCCTGAAACTCTGTCACTCAGGCACCAGAATAGAAAATCTGAGACTTCAGAAAGATGCTCAGCTGCCCCCTTTTTTCCCAGCAGGCTGGGACCATGTCAGACCATGTATAGAGAGCTGCAGCAATGAAAGTATGCCTATAATCTTGGTCTTTTGTATTCAAGACAAGCATCCTTCCAGTCTCAGCTAGAGTCACAGTTGAACAGCTTCCCTTGGAATACAAGCAGACCATCAAGTCTTGCAGTTGAAGCAGATAAATATTTCCCAAGTCTTCTACTGTTCTAATCAGCAAGACAAAGGTCTACTTGGCCTTGAAGCACAGTGTCCCCTAGGGTTATGTGCACTGAAATAACCAGCTGGATCAGGAAGGAACGCTTAGAAAAAAGTACAGGGTGGGAAAGTTTGCTTCTCTAAGAAAAAGACCCAGTTTTAACAAAGCTTGTATCTCAGAACTCCACAACTAAACTCCAATTATTCTTTGGCATTCTGCCTGTTCTAGAGCTACCACTGTACAGCAAAAATCTCTCACAGTCATTGTGAGACACTCACCTTGGGGGAAAACTTGGGTGGGAGAACAGAATCAAGCAAATCCTAAGGAAAAATGGGGAAGGCGGATCACATTTCAACCTCCTTTTTCCTCTCTGTTCACTGGCTGAAAAAGCTTCTACATGGCAAAAGAAGGAAGTGAGTTTACCCTGAGTGAAAAGCCTGCTGGGTCACAAAGTTTCCTCTCTCAATCTGACCAGAAAGTATGTTCATGTAAAGAATGGCTCTAGGAACCAGAAATCTTTGTGACATAGTTTTAGCTGAAGACAGCTGAGCAAGCAACCAAATGAGAAGATACTGTGGCAATTTCTGTCCTCACCTGACATTGCACTAGGCTGAGTGGCACAGGTGTCAGCAGGTCCAGAAATGCTGTCTGCAGAGGTGAGATGTTACACTCCTGCGATTAAAAGAGAAAAAAAGAGTGACGAGAAAATTCAATTAGCATCTAAGAACATGGTGGGGGACTGACAGATCCCTCACATGCAACTTCCTTACATGAAAATTAAATTCCTTAGTACTGCCCCCTCAAGACATAAATTCCAGAGACTGGAATTTTCTTTTGGTTTCATACCTGCTGACCTGCTAGAAACAGTACACTGTCATTTGCCAAATTTCTTGTGGAAATAACAGCAACAGCTGGTTGAAAGAATGTCAAAAAACCAAGTCAGCCTTCAACACCTTTTTCATTGCATACTGTGAGTCCTGTACTTAATGATGTAAACTAAGGAGACACCCAATACATCATCATTCTCTGAAGACACTGACCATGGAGAAGAGACAGGAGCAGTGAAAAGGGTTTAAGGGGGTATCATTAGATGCAGTAAGTTCAAAAGAGATTTTAAGAGTAGCACCAAAAAGCACATGAGTAAAGTATGTAGGGCCGCAGAATACAACTCACTGAAGCATGTGGATGTGGACAAGACGCTATCAAGTACCTCTGCAATGAGTCACAAACGGTCCTCTGAACTAAATCAGGCAATAGAGCTCCCCTCCTTGTTTTCCTGACACTAGTTTAACAGCAGATTTTTGTGGGGATTTCTATGGGGATTTACAGGAAAACAATGGAATAGTTCAATAATCAGAGAGATTCTGGACTTTAGGATCAATGTCAATTTGTGTGTGGGTGACAACAAGAGCCACCTCTACCAAGCAGATAAAGCCAATGCTGGGATAGATCAGTTATTCACAATTCCTTGGTGAAGAACCTGGGAGAAACTAACATTTGCACACCTAGGATGGCTTTTCCAGCTTCCCTTTTCAGTAAAGTTACTTATGACTGTAAGCTGCTAAAAGGAGAAACCCCAGGAATTCATCCCACAGGCCCCATCCAAGTTGTTTCACAGTGCTCATTAGTAGAAGGTTATATTGTATTTGCATCTCAGTGAACTTTCCAGCGAGCACTTGCAGCCAGGAAACAATTTGCTACAGCAGCCCAAGATAAGCAGCCATAAAACACTGCAAAAGCATAAAAAAAATCTGTGTCTGGGAATACAAATGATAAGGTTTCTTCCTTACAGATTTAAATAGCTCTCTGCCTGAGAAAGGCCAGAATAGATGAAAAGACACTCTGATCCATTCTGACACCAGGGCAGGTGTTCTTAGGGCAAAAAGAATCACAAACAAACAAAAATAAAATCCTGCTTTTGTTTCTGAGAAGTAATGTAGTCCACAGGATGGTCAGTTGCACGTCCACTAGTCCTGTAAATGTTTGTCTGTTCAGCCTTACACTCTAATCCTATTTGTTCCCTTAGCACCAACTCTTCTCTTAGTAGTTGAAGACATAACAACAATTACAAAATGAGCATCTGTATGCTCATATTACATAGGAATGCACAGACCAAGCACCACAACAAAGTAAATTGGCTGACATTACTTACTTCCCTTTCAACATTGCTGTGAATGTATTTTGATGCTTTTTTCACTGCCTTGCAGCCATGGCTGCTCTGTTCCTAAGCCTGCAACGTGTTCTCCCCTGTCTTCTCTCAGCCCAGTTAACCCTGTTTCCAATGGCTCTTATTAGGAGTGCAGTCAGTACATCTGCCGTGCTTCTGATTGCCTGTGCTCTGAATCCATCCTCAGTGCCTTGAGCTTCTGAGTAGAGATTCCCCTCAGCCATTATTAAGCATCATTGCATGTACAACCACTGCTGACTCAACCTGCTGTGGAGGAACCAGGCCAGGGTGCCAGGCATGTGGCTGAGAAAAAAAACCCTTAATAAGGGAATTAACCACAGTGCTTTGAAACTGGGCAGGAGAGTGCTGAGTGAGTCTCTCCTTGTCCCAAGACAGGTGTAGCAGATGGAACCCTCCCTTGTCCAGCCATCACGCCTTGGCCTCTGCACTGTTGGGGATCACTCCCCTGCCTGCTCTCCTATCCCTGACATTAGAGCACTGAACTTTGTGGGTAGGTTTTTCCTGCCCCTGATTCCCATAGAAGCTTTCCTGCAAGCACCCATCTGGGACAAAGCCCAGAGAGAGTGTGAGGCTCACCTTGCTGCTGGCGTGGTTGTGCAGAAGGGCAGGGTGAGCAGCAGGAATCACACGAAGGGAAGGCTCCTCCTGTGGCACATGGAGACACTGCCCTAGGCACTGCCCTCAGAGCCAGGTATCTCCAAGAGAAGGTGCTGTGGCCACTGAACCAGCCCTTCCAGCACCACAGGGAAGAAGGTTCCCTGACACAGCCAGGCACCACCTAGTGTGAGCCAGGAGGAAGAGGAGGATATCTGGTATGTGGGATTGACATAGTAATGTCTTTCCTTTGACTGAGGGATATAAACCTAAGGCAACTCTCAAGCTCTCCTAGCCAGGAGATAGCAAGTAACAAAAGGGGCTCTACAAAACTTATGAAACCACATGTGTGAAATTGCTGTGTTATTTGCAATGTACACACTTCTAAAATAAAGCAACAGTAAGAAATACAAAGGAAAAAACACATCAGATCCAACAGATATTAATGGCAACTCCCAAACCCTCACTACTACAACATTAAAAGCAGTTTCACCCACACATTAAGGAGCACCTCCCTTGTTTAAATTTCTTATATGAAGCAATTTTGGTCACACAACAGGTAGTCTTTATTTTTTTGAAAGAAATGTATTTTTTGCTAAAATGCAAATAGTACCTGTTAATCACAGACTCCCTTTTTGAATTCAGAGTCCAAAACAAATCACCACCATTGATTCCAGCCTGCTAGAAGACGGGTGTGATGTACCTGAAAAAGAAGGCTGCAAGGGAAGCTCACAGTCAGCATCAGGTACAGCCATTTGAAGAACTCCACCTGTCACACATTTGTTGGAGTTGCAAACACACACCATGCAGGATTATATCCAAATAGTTTATTTTCTAGTGCAGGTGTCCTTTAGAAATTAATGTTTGCAAAGGAGTCTTGCAAATTTACTTCCACTTGGAAATACTGTGCCTCCCCTGGACACACTGTCTCTTCCCCACTCCTGTAGTATGAGAGATTTCAATTACCTAGCTCCTGGCAAACACCAGATAGCAATCTCCTGCTGCCTCTGTTTTTCCTGCTTGGCCTCTTTTGCCACGTGATCTCCATCTAAGCCTGTGGCGATAGTGCCTGGATGTGCTAAGCACAAAATTACGCCATCTGGAGCCTTTCAGTAGAACCTTTATTTTGGGACAGAAACTCCTTCCCAGAAGTGTTCTTCCCCGACTGATTTTAGTGAAGAAAAAAAAAAAAACAAGAAAAAAAGAAAAAGAAAAAGAAAGAGAAAAAGAAAAAGAAAAAGAAAAAGAAAAAGAAAAAGAAAAAGAAAAAGAAAAAGAAAAAGAAAAAGAAAAAGAAAAAGAAAAAGAAAAAGAAAAAGAAAATCCACCAAAAAGAAAGCATACCTCTAGCAGACTGTGCAGAGAACAAACATTTTACCAAGCAATATTTTTGTATCCTCAAAACTTTACAACTGCTAACTATGAAGGAACCTCCACTGAGTATCATCAGAAGGAGCTGAACAAGCATAACAAAGTTAACAGAACTGCACCTCTGTTGACAGTAAAACAGCATGGGAAAAACTCTGTTTTCCTTTATGTTTAATGAACAGAAAGCAACCAGTGTACACAGTAAATCCCACTGCCACCTCGGGACTGTCAGCCGGTTTCCACTGTTCTCTATTCTCTTCCTTTAGTAAGAAAAAAAGCTTTGGAAGAGAGACAAGTGATTGGAAGTCACAGCACCCATCAGGAGACTATGCACATAGGTGTAGTTCTAGAAGCCTCTTCCAGCTCAGGTTTTGAAATCCCAAGTATATCGTGTCCAATTTAACATCTCCCTCTCTCAGAAATCAGACAAGCACTCTGCACAGAACCAGGCAGTTCAATTTTGTCTTCTCACAATCAGAAAACCTACGTTTTCCAAATTATAATTCTGATTTGCTCAATGAAATGTCCAAGGGAAACTCTCAGCAAGATGCCCTTGACCTTCCTTCCCTTCCCCGATAAGTGTCTCCCTCAGGTCAGGCAAAGGCATATCCTGGAGCTGCAAATGCCACTAGTCCACAAGTCAATATTTGCTTTGCACACAGAGACAGAAGAGAACTCTTGCTTCACAAACAAATATGTAAGTGAGCAAAGTGCAGCCACACACCTGACCAAGGGGCAGACAGGATGCAGAGAGTTCCTGTCCCTCACACCCTGACACTCTGGCTTTGTAAAAAATGCGAAATCCAACACAGACATTACACAAACACTGGTTAAGGAGTCAATATGGTGTTAGCTAACCTAGCTCATCCCAAACTTTCTGTCTGAGGCTTACAAACTACAACCAGCCCTACACTGCATTGGGTGTTGAACAGCACGTACAAAAGCAGGCTGGAAGTGCTGAGGTGGCCTTCAGGCTTCCTCTCTACAATGTGACTGGGAGTGAAGAGCTGGGAACTTTAGGTGCCCTCAGGCCACTTATTGTAGCACTGCAAGTGAACCAGTGCTACACCAAAAACCTAGGGCAGGTCTCAAAGGGGAGGTGAAAGACCTGGAGAGCAGGAAGGGAGAAGCTTGCAGAGCCAGCCGGGCAGGCAAGCTGCTGACAGGTTATGCCACTGACTGCAGAGGCACCACCCAGGATGCCAGTGCTGCCCAGTCATCCACTGGGATCTGACAGCAGGAATGTGGCAGGGCAAAGTGTTTCCTCCCAGCTACCTCAGGGCACTATTACAACAACAGAGACAGCAAAAAGTAAACTGGAACTCTGTGTCTCCTGCCATAAAGCACCTTGTAGATTCCTGCCCTCATTGGAAATGTAATTATGTGCAGAAAACTAAAAGGTACTTTCATGCAATAGTTCTGCTCCTTGCACTGCTCAGTGTCCAGCAATGCCTGCTGCAATGACAGAGAGCACCCCAGTGGAGCTGAAGCTGCTGAACCATGGTCAGTTTATACAAAAGGAACAAAACAAGTAATCTGCAGTTTTGTTCCAATTGCGTCTCCATTTTGAAAATAAGGATGTGAAAAAGTGGAATCCTGCCTCCTACCACTTATGCATTGGACACCCAGACCACAGATGGACTTCCTGACCACAGTTCAATGTGTCAAGCTTGTCTTAGGAACATCCCTACATAATACCTACTTATGTAGAATGCAGGTATCCTACACATCTGGATATTTTATTTCCAGAGCCTTTTATTTACCTTGCTCCAAAGCAAACAGCATGCCAGCTAAGCATGAACTGTACCTCTGTGGAGAACTTCTTGTTAGCCAAGACCCTCGGGATCAGAGGAAGGGTTTCCCCTTTCCTGGCACTCCCATTATTTGAATGGTGAGAAGATTCATGACAGGAATAGTGAGTGCTCTTTGCAGCTCATGCAGGAGGATTGCAGTCAAGTACAGGATAAACAGTTTTTAGGGTTTTCTATCTGCATCAAATAAAGTTAGAAAAAGAGGCCAGGATACAAACTAGCATGGTGTTCACTGCACAGCAAAATTCTCCTTGCTTCCAACAGAGGTAAGAAAATCTGTATGTGCCAAAAAAGGCAGGTCTGCAGTCACTCTAAGTCTTCAAGGCTTAGGGAAAAGGCAATTCCATGTTAAACACCACTATGCAAATATAAACCAAGGGTTTCTGATTAGTGTCTAAACATATCTTCCATGAGGGTTAAGTATTGCACAATAAACAGGCATTTTCACCCAAATAAACACAATCCAGGACCAGGGCACTTCTGCAGAACTCTGCAGAAATTTGTTTTCCCAAAAAATTTCAGAAGAGTTGTTCACCTTCTGGTCCATTGCAAGATTGCAAACTATTAATGAGATGTCTATGGAAAGCAATCGCAACTGTCCAGTTTCATTTGAATACAGAAACTTGAAAGAAAATATTTCTGTTAGAGATGCAGGGCTGTACCAATCAAAGAAAGTTAAACTGAACTGATAGTTATTTCAAGTCAGGTGTTATGAAGTCTTTTATATCACACTCCTGTCCTGAGCGGTGACAAGCAGTGCCATCCAAGGCTGTCTCCATCACCAGCCCTGCAGGCTCAGTCAGGTGGAAGTTTGATTCTCAAGCTGGTCTCATCCTATTGCTCCCAGTGACAATGGAACAGTGGCCTGAACAACAGCTCTTCCTTGACAGGACCTCAGAGGATTTGCAGAGGTTTTACTGTCATGGTTTGCTGTTACCTTGGTGAGGTACAGGAAAGGCTCCTTTCAGGTCACTGTCCTGTAGCTCTGTTTTGTTACTTGCAAAATTATTTGCTCCTGTACTTGCAAAAAAAGTCAGATTCACTTCACAGGACTCTGAGCAGGTCTCACTTCATTTGGATCCAGAAAATGGCTTTTAAGGCAACTATATTCCACAGCATTCAAAACATTTTTCTTCAGAACTCTGTCTTTACAGTACTCAACTTTCTAAAGAGGTTAGTAACACTTAAAACACCTCTCAGGACTGTTTGTAAAGCTCTTATCTAGCATGTCATGTTGGACTACTTAGATCTTGTTCCTGCAGAAATTTATACGCGCAGATCACTTAAGACGACAAAAAGCCAAATATACAATGATTGTTGACATTTGTAACAAAACAAGACAAAACCTCTGATATTTCCCAGTTCTGGGGATCAGGAAGATTTCTTCTCCAGAGGAGAATGACTGGCAGGTTATGGACTTTCTCTCTCATTCTGAATCATCAAATACTTCCCAGCCACCACTTACTGGGCAGTAACCACAGCTCTTGTAGTCATACTAATACCAATATACTCTCTTGTCTTCACCTACCTCATCAAACAAGCCTGTTTGAATTTCTTCCAGGGTGTTTTCCTTAAGCCAGAAACAAAATTGCTCCATTACCAATGTAACTGCTTGCGCTCCAGTTTAAAAAAATCAGAGACTTCCTCAAAGACAAAACAAATGGGGCAAGACAACATCCTTCTCTTCCCTACTCGATGTCAAGAGTCACACAGTTGACAAGTGAGATTCTCCCCAGTATTTCCAGATAATGAGCCTGTGTAACCTTTACATATCAAAACCCTTGACCAGAGAAAGAAGTTTAGGCAAGTCTTTGTGTGGCTGAGGACACAAACCTGAAGCACCAAAACCTCTCCATCTCTTAAGGGACACTTAGGACACCACACTCACAACACAGAATGAAGCTGTTTGTTTACCTCCTCCTACTGGACAGTTGCAAATTCTCTGTATCTTATCCATTTGAACTAGGGTAGGATCTAGAATAACCAGTGTGATACAGATAACCGGCAAGGGTCATTGCTGATTTAGCTAGAAAAGCTGTAGGACCACATACACCAAAATATAAAGCACCTTAACTTTACCACTGCAGATAAAATTGCAATACTCCTTGGGATTTATTTTTTTAAAGTTTTTGTTACTTCTGATGTGTTGGTGAGAAGTTTGCAATTAACAGCCAGGAAAAGGCACCATTCCAACCATTTCCGAAACAGTTTTTGCCTCAAACATGGTATCACCAATTTCTTTGTCAAAGCATCTCAAATACCAAACATGGGAAACAATTTTGCAACACACAAATCAATTCATGAAAAATGGGACTAAGATGGGCAACTCTCACACAGATCTCTTAACCAATAATCTCTACTGTTACCACGTCACCTTAGGTAAGACACGTTAATTTTTAAAAGCCAAATATTTTGATTATTGACTATCTTTTAAGATTGTAAAGATCTTAACTGAGACTGGCAAAAGATCCCACCTTGTGGGAAAGTGACAGCTTAAAAGCACAGCAAAGAAGAAAAACCTAAATAACATCAGCAGACGTGCCTAAAACGGGAGAATTATTTCAGTCCTGAGCAAGCATGCAATACTTTCCTCAGTTCAATTCTATCATTCCCTGAGCAGTGTAAGTCTTCCAGAAATATGCCCCTCCTCTCTGCTGCCCCTCAGGGATTCCCTTCATCCTTCTTCAGAAGAGTCACTATGAATGACATCTCCCTAATATCAAACCCCATTATCAAAATATTATCATAAACAGGAATTAAGATAGGCAGTATTTGTCACTTTAATCTGTTAAATACAGAATGAACATTGTATTAACATGACACAACCAGTTCCCACCCTGACCTCTTTAATTACATGCCATGTCTCTTCTCACCCTCTTCCTTCCCCCTCACTTTGTGAATTCTCCAGAGTAGGAACTCAGCCTTTGTTCCTGCATAGGGACAGTCACACACACATTGTGTGGATCCAAAAACAAATAATGAAATTGAATTTTGTTCCAGAGCCTGTTTCTTTCCAGGCCACCACTCCAGACTCCGTAGCAGCTGAAAAACTATTCTAGAATTCAGATTATCCAGCAAGCAACTGTATCCTGATCAACAGCTCAGCAGAGGCATAGCAGTACCTCACTCCTGCTAGGTTGAGTTCCTTCTTGAGTGATTTTAAGATCCAGTCTTGCACTACTAAAAACCCATTGATCTTAATTCCAGTAAGACAGCTTCACTCTCCCATCTATTTGCACTAAAAGATTCTCCATTACCTCAAGGCACTGTTCTTCCTTTATTCCAACTTCTCTCCTTAAAAAAAAAAAAGAATCATAGCAAGCCATGCAGAGTAGCGCCTGAGATATCCTGAAGTAGGAGCTATGACATCACATAAACCCCCCACAACACCAACACTGAAATTGACTTGTTTAGACGGAAAAGCACCTGCTTAAATTCAGGCATCCCTCAAAAAACTAGGCAGGAAGCAAAGCCACACACCCTTTGTCCCGCCCTTACCAGTTCTGTCAAGAACCAAGCGCCGTCCCGGAGCCCACAGCCACTGCCCGCAACGAGATTTAAATCCGCGTGACCGTGGCTCTTTGCTTCCTTGGATTTACATCACCAGGTATGAAGAATTACATCTGTCTCTTACTCTCCTTCTAACATTTATTATAGCTGACAATAACAGGGCCTGCGGCACGTCTATTTGTGCCCACTGCTTAGAGAATATTGCCATATCTTCCTTCGTGTTTCGTTACTCTTCCTTCCCCCCAACCAGACAGGAGACAGACTGGCTCTCCTCCAGGGCACCTCCGAAAAGGCGCAGACGCGTGGAGAGCAGATGAGTATGGCAGAGCAGAACCCTTGGGAGTCGCAGCCACGGGCAGGAGAAGAGGCGGGTTACAGGAAAGGCACGTCCCGGGGAGCAGAGGGAGCCCAGCTGGGGTAAGTGGGGTACAGGGAGAACGTGCCCCGGGCAGCCCTGACGGAGAAGCACAGCGTGAGTCACTCCTCGGAGCGAGACCCTGCGTTAGCGCGGCCGTTGCGCGGAGCCGTCCCCGGGCCGGGGTCCCTCCCTGCTACCCTGCCCCAGAGTCCGGCAAGTGGAGCCACGGCCCCCCCACCCCACCCTGCCCCGCACACAGCCCCAGCAGCGGGGCTGCCCCGGCGGCCTCGGCCCCCGCTCCGCCCCAGGAGGCAGCAAGGCAGAGGGGCGCCGCACAGGTGGCGCAACCGCTCCTGGGGAGCGCCCCCGGCGCGGAGGGAGGTGCAGGGCTGAGAGCTCCGGAGGGAGAAGGGCAGTTCCCGCCCGCCCCGGCACGCATCTGCCCCGGCACCCACCTGATGCCGCCACCGCCGTCCCCTCAGGACGGGCGCCCGGCCCCGACCCGCGGCCCTACACACCGCTGCCGGGGCGCATGCGCTGGATGCAGGCGGCGGCGCGCGGCGCGGCGGGGGCTGTAGGCCGGGAAGCGCGGCCCAGCAGGCGGGGAGAAGGCGGCGGCATGGTCCTGCTCGGCACGGGCTGCAGGGACATGCACCGAATGGCCCAAAGTGTGATATGGCCTCACGAAGCTGTCACGGAATCACAGGAGCAATTAGGTTGGAAAAGCCCTCTGAGATCAGGGAGTCCACCCTGTGACCAAACGCCACCATGTCAACCAGACCATAGAACTGAGTGCCACATCAACTCTTTCCTTAAACACCTCCAGGGACGGTAACTCCACCACCCTTTCTGTAAAATTCCCTTTATGTCCAACCTGAATCTCTCCTGGTGCAGCTTAAGGCTATGCATCTTGTCCTGTTGCTGGTTGCCTGGGAGAAGAGGCTGACCCCCACCCAGCTACATCCTACTTCTGGGTAGTTGTAGAGCGTGACAACTCCACTAAAAATCCTTCTCTCCAGGCTAAACAACACCAGCTACCTCAGCTGCTCTTCATCAGACTTTGGCTCCAGACTCTTCACCAGCTTCACTGCTCCTCTCTGGACTTGCTCAAGCACCTCAATGTCCTTTCTGAACTGAGGGGCCCAGAATTGGACTCGGGACTCAAGCTGTGGCCTCACCAGTGCTGAGTATGGGGGGAGAATCAAGAGCTGAACAGTTGAGAGCTGCTCCTGAAGCACTACTCGGTGACCTCCTCCCAATAACCAAGCAGAGGGGAGAATTACATCTGTGGCTGTTGGCACTCTCAACTCCGCAAGAAAGTAGAAAGTTAGGTCCCAAACCTAACTTTAGGAGTGTAATCTAAAGGATTTGTGTATCATGCCAGTTTTCTAGTAGGATGACTTTACATTTGCACCACTGTTACTCATTTTAAAATTTCCAGGAAAACAAGTCCAACAGCTCACAGCTGGCAGCCTCTACCTGACAAAGATTTATTTCCAATTATGAGAAAAGATACTGTTCCTTCTTTCCACACAGGCTTGGTCGGTTTTTTTAAGGAGGAAAGAGGACCAAAAAAGGAGGACTTAGGCATCTGTCTGTTTTCTTTCTTGGCTATCGGTTTGAGTAATAGCGTGAAAATTACAGGGGTTCAGTTAGAGTGATCCTTTTCAAACAGATGGCTAATTAAATGTTAATAGCACAAGCAAGCAAAATGTTTTAAAAACCATCAAACTCACAAATGTTTGAGACATTTTGAATACCATATTCTAGAGGCAAGGTAAAGCCAGAGCAATCTTGATGGAAACAGATCACAGCCTGAAACTTCCCACTGTTCTTAGCTACTTAAAGACAAGCCTTATTAAAACATACAGTATTTTAAAATCCTCTTTCAACAATGATGTCCTGAAGGACAGCAGATAGCCTTTTTCAGTTAGTTCTACTTTTCTTAATTCTCTTCATCAACCACACTTCAAAAATCATCAAGTAATCCTTATGTCACCTCTGAGGGTCTTAATAAATAAGAGGCCAAGAGAGAGCTTTTTTATTGTACTGAAGCAGAAGAAATGCTCTGTGTGATGTAATAACACTGGAAGAAGGGGTAAGGGAAATATTCCAATTTCAGTCAAAGGGAGAAGATTTTGATCCAGTACTAAATGTCCAGTAAAGCACAGGCATTACAAACCAGATCATTCATGTCAGAAATAAAACCAAAGCTCTTGAATTTCTCTGGCATTCAATGAATTCCAGTATCTTTCTTTTATTATCAGAAAAAACTTGTAGTAGAGAACAACTTTCACATGCTAGAGTTCACCTGCCACTCATTATCGAGCACCTACAAACAAGGATCACAATCACAGCCAAAACACGACTGATTTCTCATCCACACCTGTAAATACAATTTTCAGAAGCTACAGAGCCATAGCTGCAGTATTAAACTAGGAAAGGAGCATCAGTTTGATAAGCTATGAATTTCCATGACCTCTCCCTTTCATTATTTCTCATATTTTGGCCTGTTTACTCCCCAAGTCCCAGTACTCTGAAGGCCAGGACAACCTTTTACCAACTTTTGAGACACCTGTGGAGAAAGTTTCAGGGCATGAAAAGATTTTGGAAGATGAAAATGGGAGTGGGCTCAGTTCCCCTTACCTTTGCTCTTCAACAAGTCAGTCCTACATGAAAGTCAGGCAGTGCCAGGCATTGCTCTTTAACAGCTGGCAGCTGTTTATAAGGGGCCAATGAAGGTGCTGTGATAGTTACCTTGTCACAATTGAGCATTTCTCAGTAACTCAGCACACTATAGATGGAGGCTTGGCCAAACAGCGGACAAAGAATGAAAAGCTCATCTGGAATCAACATGGCTGTAAGCTCTAGGGGTTGAATGTACTGTAGAGAACCAAAGTAATATGACACAGTAAACAGACCTGGGTCAGTAAGACTTTTATTATTGTCCTGTACCCACAAACATTTGCAGGCTATACTTAAAGTGCCAGTTCAATTTTCCCACCCATCTCGCTTTGGTATGGAATCAGCGCTGGTCGAACCTCCTCCTTCAGGAACTTTGCCACCTGTTCAAGATGAGAAAAATAAAATCAGGAAAAGGACTTGCCTCCTTCTCCCCATTTGGACCTGCTTGTCTCACAGGAGTCTCTCTTTCACAAAGACACCCAATAGTCTGGTATGTCCAGGGTCAAAAATGTAAAGCCAGAGGGAAGAAGGACAAGAAAGCCAAGGAAATCAAAAAAGAAAAATGTGTCTTCCTTAGTAGTATGGCTAGAGTTATATAACATGTACACTCTGTAGGAAACAGAGTGTACATATAATATACAAAAGGATGCAGGATTAAACGACATATTTTTTACAACCCACGCCCTCTTTCCACTACTTTACCTGTTGAGGAGCACGTCCAGTGAAGGAGGAGGGATCTAACAGGCTTTCAAGTTGTTTATGGATAGGGCTGAAGTAAGGATCAGCACGGACACGGGCAATGAAGTCATTATCACCTCCTTGCTGTTTCACAACAGCTGCTGCTTGTTGAGAGAGAACACGAATTTTCTCATGGCAATCCTGTAGGTACAGGGAGGAGAAGATGGGAAAAGAAAAAAGTAATTCCACTGCTATTGACATGTTCCTCTTACCAACTTGTTTGGGAGGGAAAAATATTGAATTGTATTGCCCTGGACAGTGCAAAAAGATGACACAGTTTGGACTGCAGTGGTTCATGTGTCACTACATTAAAACAAGATTTTCTTCAGTTTTTCATATCTGCCTTTTGAGGCTATAACAGTCTGAATGTCACATAGGTTCCCTGTTGAACTATACCATAAGTTAATGACACTGGAATAATTTATACTTCTTCAAATTTCCCAAATACTCATAGGAGTCACTCTAGGTTTTTTTTTTTTTTTCCAATTGTAAACAGTGTAAAACCTCTACAGATTTTGAAAAGGGAAAAGAAAAGAATCTGTCCAACTAACAGGCAGTGAGACTTTGCAAAGCATGGCCTACATAAGGATAAACTGAGGAAAAAAAACCCCATTCCTTTGGAATCAACTGTAAGAACAAGGGAAACCGACTGTAGTCAGGTACCATCTGCAAAATCAGATATTACCATGCTGGTCCTAAAATACAGCCATATGGCTAAACTTACAGCTATGCAGGAATCTTCTCCTTAAATGTATTATCCTTGATCTGCAATTAGGACAAAAATTATCCCGCTTCCTCTATCCAAATGTCATTTTGGTTCAGCACTGACCTGCCTCAGGTGAACAGATCTATATTCTGGATATTTAGGGGAGGGAGCTGTTTAGTAGTGGGGAAAAGAAGTGAGTTTTGGTACTATGAGGTGGGGTAGCCTAGAAAATGTGCTGTTCCAAAGTTCCCAGCACAGGAAAACAGAAAATACGAATGTGAACACCTTCTACAAATGTACTAAGCCCCATGGGTACGTAATTAAACAGGACCAGAAACAAGGCAGGTCAATAAGAGACTCAAATGAATAACAATGAGATTCACATGATGTGACCCTTAATGCCTTTAGTCAGGAAGCTTACTCACTGACCCACTGACATCAGAGACATAGGGTGAAAAAAAAAGGGAAAAAAAGATGTTTCCTGACTAATATAATGGATGATTTGCCACAACTTCAGAAAACTGAAGCCACATATATTCTGCTCAAAGTTCAATCAAACCCTTTCATTGTTCTTGCAAGTTTCACTTCTATCCTTGATGTGGAAATAAGAAGGAAAAATTATTATCTAAAAGGTAAGTGAAAATAAGGTGTTTCATTAAGATGGAAATTTGATTATCAATTTTGACCTGAATTGTGAAAGTAAAGGATAAGGAAATATAATCTAATTGTGTCTGGGTTTATTTACTAAGGAAAATATTTAACTACAGTTTGCATGAACACAGGAAGCTGAATGAAGTACTACAAACAAAGTGGTTAATATAGTGTACTGAGTTAGGGAAGAATGATTACATGAATGAGTAGTTCAGAATGGTCTTACTTGTATTTTTGTTAACAGTATTCATTCATCCTCTTTTAATTTATAAGATAGCCAACTGCCAACATGTTCCACTTAAAGAAGCCTGGCCTGTGTTCCAAGTTCCTTCAAACACTTAAAAAACTGAAAACATCTACTAGTATCAAACATAAAAATAAGTCTCCCTCTTCCCCAGCACAGCCAGCGAGATTAGCCCAAACACATGGTGTTCCTAACAGAAAATAAGGATCTCCACAAGTGCTCTCCCCTCAGAGAACAGAGCCTGGCTTTGCAGCACTAGTGCAGTATTAATAACACTGTGGGAGCAGGTGAAGAGCAGAGAAAGGTGAGATAGGACAAGAGCCCAGATACATTTGTTTCTCAGGAGACAAATACCAGGCTGTAAACAAAGGTATTCTGGACACTTCATTTGTACCTGACGATTGCCCCCAGCCTTCACCATTGCCATGATTATATTCTCTGTGGCCATGAATGGCAGCTCCTGCTGGATCCTTCTCTCAATCACCTTAAACACACACACAAAAAAACCCAAACCAAACCAAAACAACAATAACAACAACAAAACAACCACAAAAACAAAACAAAACAAAACAAAAAGTAACAGCATTATAGAAAGTCTATAGACTGAAAACTTTGCAGGTTTTTTTTTTTTTTTGTCTCTCCTTGAATCTCTAGGACTGGACAATGGTCACAGAATCACAGAAAAGTTTGGCTTGGAAGGGACCTTTACAGGCCATCTAGTTGAACAACCTGCAATGAGTGGTGACATCTTCAATTATATCAGGTTGCTCAGAGCCCTGTCCAACCTGATGCTGAATGTTTCCAGGGATAGGGCATCCACGACCTCTCTGGGCAACCTATTGTAGTGTTTCACCACCCTCTTTGTAATAAAACTTCTTTTCTATATCATCTAAATTGTCCCTCTGTCAGTTTAAAACTGTTACCCCTTATCCTATTATAATAGGTCCTGATAAAAAGTTTGTCCCCATGATGCAAAGACAAATTGTCATTTTGAACTTAGCTCTGGAAATCCAGATACTGAAGTTGATAATACTTAGAAGCCATATCTTGTAAGAGACATTAGTTTGAAAAAGATGTCCAATTTTTTTTTTTTAAACTGTAGTAAGTTACAGGACTGGATGAGATTTGTCTAGACAGTATCTTTTGCTGCTAGGTTCTACATATCCATTCTGTAATTCAGGGAAAAATATCCTTTGTGACAAGTTTTGTATTTACTCTCTTATTGACCTCACGAGAGGTCTTTCATCTAAGTCCTACAACAGTGAGAATATGGCGAGAACAGAGCAAAACTCGGAAACCACTTGAACTAACAGATAAAAATGTAATTCTTGGAGTGGGAGCATTTTTGTACATTTGTCATAGTTGTAGGATTACCAAGGAAGTCCATTATCTCCTGCTTTACCTTTGGATAGACCACGAGACCCTCGGAGACATTCTGCAGTGTACTCAGAATGATGTCAGCTGTGAGGAAAGCCTCAGCCAGACACACACGCCTACGAAACACACATACCCAGAACCCTGGTCAGCAACAAAGCCATGTTCCAGTCCACCTCAGACCCTTCAGCTTCCGTAAATAATGCTCTAAATAGCATTACTGTGGCCTAATACTGGAGCTGTTCTCTTTTTTTTTTTTTTTTCTTCTTGGTCAGTAGAGAGGGAGAGGGAAAAGGGTGAAGGCACACATAGAAAGCTCCAAGATAATTCAGTGATTACACAGCTAGAAACAGGGCAGCAATCTATAGGACCTTCCCCTATGTGTTCTGTGTTGAACTGTCTACTGCTGATCCTACCCTCCAGCAGTAAGACATGCTGCATGCTCATGCTATGCCTGGCTGTGCTCAGTGGGGATTTTCAAGGGGATCCATGCATTTGGTGAGGGCTTCCTCCAAGAAACCAGCTCCTGGTCACAAAGGAGACTCCTGATAAAAAGCAGAGGAGGGAAACAAGAGGAGTAGTGGGGACTGAGCTGTATCAGGCAAAATGCTCTGCATCACAAGGCAGGAAACATAGCATTATCCATCCATGACAGCAGGGCATGGCCCATCATAAACTATGATCTTTTAAAATATCCTAGTTCTTGAACCTTGTGATACATCTAAGCTCACCAATTCTATCACAGTGCCCTGAAACAACTTTGATGGAAATATGTTGATTGAACTTTCTCTGGCTCATTCTCCTTCCAATACACTACAGCTTTAAGAAGCAATATCCAAGGCAAAGATTTTTATAATTGGTTAATTAAGCGGACAAATGAGTCTTTCTATTAGGTGAGGTGAAAATAAAATTTTAAACATTCCAGTACATCTCTCAACACTTGGTAGCTATTGGGAAATAAACACATCATATCGACCAGTATGTAATTTCTTAAATTGACATGGTTTTCTGCTGCTTATGCAGCTCTTTTTTTGATGAGACTAGGAGCTGTGAAGTAAGGTCTCTCTTGGAAAAAAAATGTTCTATTTTTTCACAAAATTTTATGCAGGTATTATGTTTGTGGAGACATTTAAAAAATAACATTCTCATCAGCAATCTTAATGCTAATTTATCATAATAAAGCCAAAACTGCTGCTGTTCATTGTTTCATAGGTGCCATACCTTAGAAGTCTAGGGATTTCTAAGATTCTAAGAGATCAAACTGTGCAACAGAGTATGACTTTGAAATTAAAATGTTTCAAAGGTATGTATGAGCTTTATGCAGATTTAGTACTAAATAAAAGATAAGAGCATTGAATTTAATTGCTGTAATTTACTTGATAATAATTGTAGATAAATTCTGCTCAGCTCAAAATAGTCATAATGAAGAATCATAGAACAAAGCAAAATTTGCTGAACAATATCCTAAAGATTTGCACAGATTTTCACGAAACTTTTTAAAAAGTAGGTAATTGTGCTCTTTCTCCAGGATCTGACTACTCCTTGTAAAGAATACTTTTCAAAATCAAAATATGTTTTAGAGTATGTGGAGGGTTAAGGTATTGAACTATTCTCTAAAAAGCGAAAAAAAGTAATAGAGTCAAAAAAAATGTATACAGAACAAGAAGAATTTGAGAAATGTGAGTACTGTAATACTGTGCTGTTGAAATAGGAAGACTATGAAAGCACTTTATTACCCTGTCTTCTGTATTCCTCCCTTTCACTGCAGGTTTACTTTGCAGAAGATCTTGACATTAAAAAAACCTAACAGCTTTTATCTGATGGTACAGAGGAAAACAGTTTGTAGTCTCTAGATTTTATTGAGACTGCTTATTGAAAAGGTGGTATCTTGTGAGTTTAGTTTAAAGGCAGTATTTTCTAAACAGGCCAGAGGACCTTTCTACACAGGGCCATCTGCAATTGCTGCAATGCACAATCTAAACAGACCTGTTAGCACTGTCATCCAGAGTTCGCTCAAACCACTGCACGGCGGCCGTTTGGAGGGGATCCATCACCAGCGTCATCAGGTGCCGAGCAAGGCTGCAGCAGCGCTCTGAACGCATTGGGTTCCTCTTGTAAGGCATAGCACTTGAGCCTGTCAAAGGCAGAAAAGGGATGCAAACAGGGCAACAGAAAGAGTGCTGCATTTAGGCAGAAGAGATGAAGGTCCTCCTCCAGGAAAGAAAAATGTGTCAGGAATCATAGTTTTGACTAAAGCCTCAAAATACAACAGTTTTCTAAGGGTAATATATAATAACAAAAATGACACCACCATTTCCCCCTTCAGATCAGAAACATCTAAATGTGGGCAAAGAAAAAGTGAGATGTCATTTTTGCAATTCTGCAAAATGGAAGTACTACCATATTAAAGGAACAAATAGTCTTACTTTTTAAGGTAGTATTTAGCACCATCTCTCTAGGCTACCCATGGCAATCTTAGCAGTGTTCGAGTCTCCGTCTCCTCAATAACACTGTTCTTCAAAGTCAGATGCTTACACTGTTGCCTGTTGCTCTAGTGAATCGGTATTAAAATCATGCACAGAATGTAGAATGGTACCAGATAAGACTAAGGCTTAATTCACTATTCAATTCTATGCAGCTATTTAAGGGACTTGAACTTTCTTTCAGCCAAGAGCCAAAATACTACATCTCCTTTTCCCTTTCTAACAGTGTCAGAATCACATCACTGGTCTTCTTCTGGCAAGGGTGAAAGGGTCCACTCTAGTTTCATTGTTCCTAATTTGTCTGCTTTATAAAGATCAAAATGCTGAGTTGAGCTGAAAACCTACTTGCCAGTCAACTTCATGAGGACTGGAAAACATTAAGCACTCCTCAGACCCAGGTCTGCTTCTCTAGGCAATGGGACATCATACATGGCTACTCCTGCTCTTCCCCTAAACACAGGAAGTGCACAAATACAAATCTGATTTTAATTGCTTAATATCCAGAAACCTTTAGCAAGGTGTTTTTTCTTTTTTCTTCTCCCCTCCCCTTCTTTCTTTTTCTTCAAAAGGATTGAAAATACTAACAATGGCAACTCCAGTTAATTTAAAGCCAACTCTGCCAATGACATTTCCAAGTTTGTTTAAAAGGCCACACCAACATAAATGAAAAGACATATATATCAGTCCAGGAAAACTCTCTCATCCCTTACCAATCTGGTCTTTCTCAAAAGGCTCCTCTATCTCCTTCAGGTTGGCCAAAAGACGGATGTCAGTGCAAATCTAGAAAGGAAGCTTGAGAAATTAATAAAACAGAACCAAACTGATACCCACCAATGTATCTTCCTGTTAGTGCTCTCAGACAATCTTTGCATCTATATGCAAGAAGTAAACTGGAGGCAGTGAAAAATTTGACAGAAAATTTTTGACACTGCAACTGATACTTCCTGGCCTAAAAATGTTTGTCAAGAAAACAAAGAAAACAGCATGTCCACTGGATTAGATGAGAGCAGGACTCCAACAAGGGCAAATATTTGCAGGGAATGGAAGACAGATCAGAAGAGAACACTGAAAATACATAACAAAATTGCACAGTGATTTGCAAACACAGATATTGTGTGCTCACTGAACTGGGAAAAAAACCAAACAGAAGAAATTACCACAGATCACTTAAACCCAAGGGGAGGAAGAGGGAGGGAACAGAGATAAATCAATGAAAAGAATCCACAAGAGAATAACACCATTATCTGAAAGGCAATTAACTAGGAGGAAAGGGCGCAATTTAAGAACTCATACACTAGGAAAGACTTTTACTCTAATTGGATCAATTTAGCATAGATGAGACTAATATCTGGTGTGGGAATTTTTAACCCATCCTAGAATCTGCTCAGTTAACTTGCTTTATTTGTCACTGGTCTTAAAATCTTTGAGATTTGAGTACCGGGCATGTACCCAGTGGTGAATTTACATGATCACAAAGAAGACAGCTGAACAAGGAACATCAATATTTTTTGAGCGGAGAATTCTGCACTACGAGCACCTTATCTTCAAGACCTGAAACAATTCTCCTTCTCCCTAATGTATACAAGTAGGGTGCTCACCTTGTGTATAGAAGCCCCTAGACTGGCCAGCACAGCCAGGACTCCAATATCCACCTTGCGACTGTAGGTCTGCCCTGTGACCATGTAAGCCCTAGAAATAACCACAGGAGCTGAGTGTTCCAGCCAGACACAACAGTACTGCAGAATTTTGAGCAAGGACTGACATGGCTCTTGAAGTAGAGGGCTGTCATTCTGTCTTGATGAGAACAACTTTGGATCGAGGCTGTCAATTTCTTGGGGCAGCATGCAAATGGGAGAGAGGTAAACAGAGGAAAATGGACATCTGTGCTTTGACAGGGAGACAAGTAGAAGTGGCCTATCAAGGAGGTGAAGTTTCATGCGGGAAAATGCAACTGGGAACGGAAGATGGCAAGGGGTAATAAGTGAACAGCAGCACAGATGTTTGGCAACCAGGGGAATCTGAGCCAACACTACCAGCAGGAGTCACACACTGCTAAGAATGCATGTTACATACCGCTTAAATCCTGCCTTTGTAGTCACTAATCTGTCCAGTTCTTCAACCTTGGGATGAAGCGGAAAAAAACCAGAGTTCAAAATACAACTCAGTGAGGTCAGCAAGAGCAAAAATGGTCTATTGCATTTCTCAGTTTACTGTCGAAAAACCTTCTACTTTCTGTGAAACAACCCTTTCGAAATGCTGCTCACTTTCACACAGAGCCTTGTCAATGAACCCCAGAGGGATCACAGTGACTTTGTAAATGTAATGCCAGAATCTCAATGTTCCCTGAAAGAAAACAGCATTCCAGTGCGGAGATTGCCAAGACTGTATGTCTGCACTCTGGGCTGTCTAACATACTTTACGGTGGTCTCCCTCAAAGAGCTGCAAGAAGCTGGCTTGAGTGCCAGTGGTGCCTTTCACACCCCGGAAACGCAGGTCATCCCGAGCCCGCTCCAAGTTCTGCAGGTCCATGCACAAGTCTTGAATCCACAAGCAGCAGCGTTTCCCCACAGTGGTGAGCTGGGCAGGTCTGAAAACATTGAAGAACACAACATGACTCGTTGAGGATTTGCACAAGCACCACACTTCACTGCTGAGTCTAGCATTAAGAGTTCCCTACAGATTCATCTCTCTTGACTTGTTTGAGCAGAGATTAACAGGATTTGGCTTAGGCAGAAGGATGTACCAATGTCAGCAGTAAATGTTACTGAAGATGTAATAATTTCTTTCAGGAATTAGATGGAATTACATTACCAGAAAACAGCAATTCTGTGTCCATGTGCCAAGCGTGCGCCCCCTGCCGGCCTGTAGGGGCTGTGGAAGACTGGGGGGTGCATCTGTCCCCTACTCCAATTCCACTCACCTAGGGCACAAGGGGCACCCTGGCTGACTTACAGCACTTGTGTGAGCTTCTCAGCACAAAAACATCTGTATTCACGATGTAATTTTAAATTATTCCTCTCAGCAACCTTTTCTTCTTATTTATAAAAATGTGTTCCTCAGTCTCTGGGCAAACACATTTCAAAAACGTTGGCTGTCAGCCAACACCTCTTGTAGGACTTCTACCTTATAGAACAAGTAACTGCAAGCTTCAGCTACACTTTAGTCCCCCTGCAAATGCTTTAAGGTGAAATCAGGGGTGTTATATAGAACCCAAAATGCAAAATATTTCAAACTATTCACATGAATTCCAAAGAAAACCTCTATACTCCTTCAAAAAACCATACACACATGAACAATGTGCTCCTGATTAAGCTCAGACATAAAAAGGAAGCTTGTAAGATCTGGAAGCAGGGACAGGTGATCCAGGAGGAATACAAAGAAACTAACCAACCTGGATGAATTTAGTGTGGTATGTGAAAGGCAACAAGACAAGCCTCTGCCAGTACATAGACAAGAAAAGGGAAGGCTAGGGAAAACATGGATGTGATTGTAAATAGAGCAAAGGCCCTGCTGACAAATGACACAGAAAAGGCTGAGACATCAATTATGATTTCATTTTGTATACACTTCTTGAACACTCCTCTAAAAGCCCAAATAAAACTAATAGATACTCCTCCGAACAGCTGTAAATGATGAGGGCTGTAGGACTAGAGCTGATGGAACTGATACTGCATATACAGTAAGACAATAAATCAGAGACCTGACCTGATACTTTCACTCTCCTTTGGGAGAAATGTTAAAAGTGCTGAGTCTGACACTACCCATGCTTAATTTCTCTGCCTCTGCTGTTCTGTATCACTGGGGTAGAAGACCCAGTCTTACCTCATGGTATTGAGTTTAATGCTCCTGAAAACAGTCTTCATGAAGCAGGAGATTAAACTACCCCAAGAACAGAACTACCCAGATCTCACCGTCCTTTGACTCAGTATCTGTAGTAACAAGTAGCCATTAACAAAACTTTCTAGGCTGCAGTAGAAAATAACTTAAAGAAAAACAAAGAAAATCTAGCTGGAAGACAGGCTTAGTGCAATTCCCAGTCACACTTTTTTGAAACAGCAGAGAATATGCACATCTGTGTTTGCCTGGGAGTCATCCTTCATGAAGCTGTGTTGAAGCAACTGCTGACAGCTAGTCAAAGCAACAGTCCAATTTTGTGAGACAAGCTTGAAGTCAGGCACATACGCCTTTTCTGATCAGCCATCTGGTCAGTGATGGGAAAAAGGATGTCAAAAGAGCAGTAGCAGATCAATTTAATCAAAGCACAGACTACAAAGAGAAAGCAAAGGCTGATGGCTACTTACTGGTAGTGAGTGAAGCCCAAAGCAGGCATGTCAGCATACTTCTCAGCAAAGTTGGCCAGCCGGCTGATCACCCTTGCGAGCTGGTGGAAGCGGGAAGGATAGAGAAGAGATGGAATGAGAGGGGGAAAAAATCCCAAACAACACAGCAGAAGCTTGCATGCTTAAGCACAACATTGTGAGAAAAAGGGGAGGGAAACTGCTGTGCAGGAAGGGTCAGTTGTGCAGGGAGGGACCCTGAGGGGCAATTGTACAGCCCCCTCTAATTGTAGAATATGGCGTCTTTCCGTTTTTCAGGGCATGCAATTTCTGCTTGCTACAAAACTCAAGCAAGAGCTAACACAAGTCATTGGACTTGTGCCTAGGTCGGGTACGGGCATAAAGTATCTAAAAGGTCTTACAGCATTTTAGTATCTAAATAGAGTGGTTTATTTACAAGCATGTATCTGAAGGTGCGAGAGTTCTAAGAGTGGCTTTACAATACAATCAATTACAAACCCAGGCAAACAAAGTCTAAATGAGACAATAACCAAAGCATAGAAATCTTAACACACAGAGTTCTAATGAAACAGCAAACAAAGCACAGAATTCCTAACAAGCAGAACTAGTAAGACTATAGGCAAAGCACATATCTGACATTACAGCCTCTAGGTAAATCAGCCTCCCATCTGACCCCAAGCAGGATTTTCCAACCGTGGGGTCACAATAACAGAAAGGGAACACAAGATCACAGATCCCAGACAGGGGTCCCGGCCGCGGGGATCCCCGCATGGCAGTGGGGGGGTCCCCAACTCGGCAGAGTTCCCGAAAGCAGGGTCGCAGGGACAAGGAGGGGTCCCTGGGGTCCCAAACCCTTGCAGTTCCCGGTTGCAGAGACAGAAACCCTCACAGACTCCCCAGCAGCCCCGAACAGAGTCCCGGGGCAAACGCCGCAGGGGAAAAGGGAAGGGACTGGACCGCAGGGGCAAGGAGGGATCCCTGGGGTCCCAAACCCTCACAGGAGGAAGGGACAGGACCCCAGGGCCCAAATCCCAGGCTACCTTTAGAATCCCATCCGGCTCCCTGGCAAGGCTCCTTCCTCAGGCTGCAGGAGGTGTAGGTTGGATCGATTGATCGGATTGATCACTCGACCAATTCCTCCAATCTGTCCCCCTGACTGACTGACACAGAGGCTTTTTATCCCAAATTGCAAAATGCATATTCATATTTTTTATCTACACACTAACCAATCTAGGTACAATTCTAAAGTTCGTAAAACTACGAAGATCAGCGTCAAAACCTACGCACATAGCATATCTATTAACATAAAACTCTATCTTACTAGCATAAGGTTCTACCTTGTTGTACATAAAACTCATACTAAAAATTACAAACAGTACCCTACTCTATTTTTGTTATGTCTGTACTCTATCACTAGGCCTAAAGCTGTGTCCTTCTACACTGAACTAGGACTTAGGGCATGTAAGACTTAAGGCTCAGGGTTAGATTTCTACTTTATGTATCTAAAGCTTTTATATATTCTAATTTTTCTAAAGGCTTTAATTCTATCTCTGTACTTTTCACTCTCTGTGGAGGATCCATGGAAACATGGACTCCGACAGACTTGAGCTCAAGCTAGTCTAACCTTCATACCCAACCCAATCCTGCCCAAAGCCCAATCCTAACCCAAGTTGGTTCATCCTTGGGTATTTTTTTATTCCTGGAGTTGGTCAGAAATAAACCTGCTTGGGGTATAATCAATACATGTACAGTCCAGAGCAAACTGGATGCTAATTCATTCAGGTCAGATAGATATCACTGTACTACACTCCTGCTATATTTGACCTCAGAAAGTTGTATCATTTCTTGAATGTGGATGCACTTCTAGGAATATAGCTAAGGATAAGACTAAAATAATCCTGAAAACAATCCAGTTGTATTGCTATGTAGTACCTGTGGCACAGATAAACAAGGAGCTGCTTGTAATTCCCACTGTGAGCAAAAAAGCTCTGGGAAAAGACTTGAGAAAGGAAAGGAAGGGAACTGTTCACTTTTTTGAGAACAACCCAGACAGACAACTCCTCCTAGCTTCCCACAAAGGTTTAGGAAAATCCAAGTTAAATACAGGCTATACACAAGACATAAGTGTTCCCTAATTCTGAGACACTGCAGAATCACCTTCTCACCTTGGGTAGCAGGAGGTTAAACCCATCACGGAGGACAATCAAATCCTGAAAGAAGCAAAGAAAGGAACTTTGGGCTATGTCTAAAAGACCAGACATAACAGTTTCTCCCAGAGTCGACAAAGATTATGCTTTGTTGACTCAAAAGTCTCCTCTTAAAACAAATGATTTGCTTTCCTTCTTGTAACAGAACTTGCACTGAACTTGCTTATTACAAAAATGCTGGATCCACCATTGCTCCTTTTATACTGCCCATGGAAAGTCATAAATGGTGGAATACCTGTTTCCACCAAGCCTATGAATTATTATTTTGATGTTCTTGGGACTACCCATGGAATGACAGACAAAATCATACCATCCCAAGGGGAAAATACAGGCACTGTAGGCTGAAGACAGCAGGAAAGGAAATGGGCTAGTGAGGCACAAGCCGTATTTACTCCTTCTTATGAGACTGAGGGGCAGCTGGGTGCAAGTGTCACAAGGAAGGTGATACTACCCAAAAGCTAAACAGGTTTGCAAAGGAATAGAGAAAAAATAACCACACAGCAGCTTCTCATGCGACAAAAGCAGCTATGAAGTTGCAATGGCTTGATCAGTGGAACAGCAACATATGCTGAGAAATAAGGCTTCAGTTTGCACTCTGTTTTAGATGAGGTTTTTCACAAATATTTTACAGTTCTGTAGAATGGTAGCACTTCCTTTTTCACTTAATACACTGATCCATTCCCTTCGCTGCTGAAAAACTTGTTTTCCTCTGAATTACACAGGGGTTCCAAGCAGCAATTGAAAACTCATGGACCTTTTTAAAGTCAGTGAACTCTTGTCACAGGGGGTGTAACTGATAAATCAACACAGTTCACATGTTTCTTCATGTGAACTTTGCAACTCCCCTCTTATCTCCTTGAATATAAATATTCAAGCATGCAAGCAGAGGCTAGGGCCTAGTATCCAGATAGATCTTGCTTCACATCAGAAGAAAGAAGCCAAGTGGAGCTTGCCTTCTTAGGGTAGTCAGGTTAAAGAACTGAATTAACTTCAGCAGTAAAATGAACAAAAATGTCTGAAAAATCCACTTAATATTTTTTAAAGAAAAGTTAATAAAGAGCTATAAAATAAAAATCTGTAGCTTTGTTCTTCCCAGCTCTGCAGGCAGGGAACTGGAAATACTATATTACCGTGTTATCCCCTACATAGCAGGAAGTTGCTCCAAGGTGAATGATGGCTGCAGCTTTTGGACAGCAGTGGGCAAAGGTGTGCACGTGGGCCATCACATCATGACGCAGCTTCTTCTCCTCTTCTCCTGCCATCTTGAAGTCAATGTTGTCTAGATTTGCTTCCATCTCTCGTATCTGCTCATCTGTGATTGAAAGCCCAAGTGACTGCAAGGGGAAAAGAACTTTTATTGCTTTTTCTCTTTACCAACAAACTGAGACAGAAGCTGTTTAAATAATTTACTCCCATCTGACATCTCCCAGAAGTGTGACAATTTGGTATAATCAAGCTGTAACAGCAAGCAAATGCTTTCATTCTAGGGCTCTCCAGCTTTTTCCAATAGGATAGGACAGTGTTCATTCTCTGATGCTCCTCTTGGGGTTCATACTTTACTTAATCATGAAACATTCCTGTGAAAATTACAAAAATTTAAAAACATGGGGAAGTGATATAAAAACACTATAGCGTAAACTTCTTTTAATGAAGTTTACCTTTTGAGTAAAGAAAAATCCAGCTAACATGTGACTAAATAGCTTGTGTCAGGAAAAACTCTGGACCACAATTAGACCTTCACAACTGTAAACAGGGGGCTTAAAACATATGGAAAGGTATGTTTTATATGTTTGTATCTTTTCAAAAATCTAGTAGTACCTCAACTCACACTGATTATGAAATATTGTGAAATCAGCTACTTGATCTGGAAGAAGGAGATGAATGCTCCTAGTTCATGTTCAAATCTTTGAAAATTGCTAGAGCTTTTCAGCAAGCTGACTTAAAAAGATATCCAACCACAAGATTATACACTGGTGTAATCCACTAACTAAGATGAAAAAAATGTCTTTTCCTGGTACTGAGAAATAAAAAGTCTCACAATTAACTTGGTATTACTGCCTTTTTCAAATTAAAATACTATTGTTCTGTGCATCAGTAATGAGGAATCACCGACCAGGAGGCTTCCAGGATTCAAAATACTTAAAAAACTGGTTCTGTTCAGAATCAAACTGACTGAAAAAATGGTTTGCAGATGTAGAACCTAGAAGTGAAGGAGACAGCAAGTGAAGCAGATGTGTCCTCAAGGTCCTCATCAGATAATTAGTACCCAAACTTCTGCTGTCGCAAGCATATACATGCCTATGAGTGTGCATCTAAATGAGGAAAAGCACCTGGCCCCAGACTGCTGCCTTTGAGGTGCACTGGTATAGACTGCAACTGCCTAAAAGCACAGGCAGCTCAGCAGGCAATACATTCTTGTGCCAAGATTAAAATCTCATGCCTTGCTCAGACATATGTGATTTTTTGGGAAAAGCTGACCATAGTACACAGTCATACAGAGAGGAAAGAGATAACTCCCCAAAAAGGGATGACTTGACGTAGAACACGTGCAAGGTAGGGTAGTGCCAAGACAAATTATGTTCTCATCTGTCCACAAACAATGTGTGAGGCCTCTTCCCTATGAGCTTTTGCTGATATTGGCTGTACCTTGGAAAGAAAACATCCTTTGAACCCATGCACCTAAGAAAACCAAGAGGAAAATTACACAAGGGAGAACACAAGGTTTTCCCCAAAGCACCACAGGTGAGTGAAGTCAGTGATGAGCTCTTTGGACTGTCCTTTTAGGGTGTCATTCTTCTGAGACTGTCCCAATATTTTGATGTGCCACTCTAACAGCTATGACTGTTTATCACTTTTCCTAAAGGACAGGGTAGAACAGGCAGATGACATGGCACAGCTCCTGCACACAGAATGAGAATGCTGGGTTGCTCATTGTATAAAGAACATCTGACAGAAAAAAAAAAAGAAACTTAATCTGGACAGAAAAAACAGATGGAGGGTTACTACAGAAAGAGAGAAAACATTTATATTTCACATGTGAAAAACATATTGTCAGTTTGATGCTGCTGGATGTCAAAGCTACTTCTACAAGAAGGGAGAGCTCAAAGAAATTTGTACTTTCAAATACAATTAAGTCAAGAGTCCATGACAAAAAGTATTAATGGAAGAATTATTATACAAAAGAATTTATTCAATAAATTAAACTAGTGTTTTGAGATGAGTATAAATTCAGACACCTCAGCTCTTAACCTAAACTTTAAATACTGTCAAGTTGGGAAAAGTTTTCTTACTAATTGCACACTTTGCTCTTTCAAACTCCAGTATTGCCTGCTGAAAGGAGCAAAACACTATAGACTTTCTGCCAAATTCAGTTTCTACTGAAATAATTCTTCCATTCTTATCTCACATACTCCAAGTGCACCACTTGAAAATTTCATCTATTAAGTTGAGTGAATATTGAAGCCATCTGCCTGGCCCTGTACTTTACCTAAAATTTTGTCACTAAGCTGCATGTCTTCTGTCTTACTACTCCCTGTAACTTTCAGAAAACCTATGATTAGACCTTCCTAGATATGATTTATCAGAAGACAAAAGTAAGTATTGTCCACAGTTCATTTGTTACTGTTTAGTTTTTAATTTATCTGAAAAGATACACTACCTATCTTCAAAAAGAATGACTGAAGAAACAATATATGAATGTCTTGGAAGTGAGGGTATGTGCTGCAGTAAATTGCCATAGTTAATTTATTACCTGGTATTCGGGTTGGTGTTCTTTTTTTATAGAAATACTATGCATCTTCTATAAGGAACCTGCTTGTATGTGTAACTAACTAATCACTGACAGAGGTAACAGGTGCTGGAGGTAGCTGACTCTTTCTCCTTTAGTCCATAGCTGACATTAGATTACAAATTGCTCTGGAATGAGGAGCCAGATAAAAATAGTCATCTCCCTTTTCCCATTACAAAAAAAGAGCTCAAGAAGTTCTAAGAGCTGTCTCATCTTTCTGGGAACAAAACTCTGGGGTGGCAATGGGAGGCAGAGCAAAGGTCAAGAGATGGGGTAGCCTCAAGTTCAGGGCTTGAGAGTGGAAACCTAGAGGCCTCAAACTGGTTCTTTCAAGCAGATTGCTTTCTTTTATTGGGCAACTAAAGTACTCTGTTCTTGAACAGAAGTAAAAGTGAAAATTATCTGCTGGAATTTATATGACTATGTTTAAATTGTCATGCTTTGAACATGCAAAGCTCCTCAAGCATACATTCATGGTATTGGCACTTTTTATGCCAGATGAGATTTACAGCTTTCTCACTCCAGCATCTGAACTGTGACAAAATCAGGTATACGGTACTTCAGAACGTGACTTCTGTTTAGCACAGCTGTATAATTGCATCTTTCAGCTTCTGAAACATCACATTAGGTCCAGCATGTTATCGACAAAGCTGCTGTAGTGATATGATCCTTTCATGGAGAAGTAACACATTAATGACAATGCACTGCTTGTTCGTTCTCCATCATGGTGCTTCTCTTCCTTTGCACTCACAGTAACAGCCAGACCTAGGGCCTGGATTGCTTCCTAGCAATCCCGGGGCTTTGAAAACAGAAACTGGACCCTGTACAAAACAAAAGGGTGCCTATTGAGTCTGAAAGCTATTTCTATTCTATCAGAAAGTGGGGTGGGTTTGTGCCTGTTTTTTCTCTGGGTTTTTTTTTAAGGGGGGAACACATTACAGCTTTTTCACTGTCAAAAACCTGGTAAGAGTTACAAAGAATCAAGATTGTGCATCTTAAAAACTATGCCTCAAATAAGATGTAATAATGGCTATACGTGTGGCTATCCCTAATTAGGACCAGAGTAAAAGGCAGAAGGCTTACCTTAAACTACATGTCAAAAAAGTTAACTGCACATCCTCTACTAACACAACAGCTTGCAATCATATGGACATACTCTCAGCTGCTCCTACCTAACAGTTGAATTGATAAAAAACAATACCCAATCTTTTGTGGGTTTGTTTGTTTGTTTTTGCGGCACTCAACCTACCCGAAACATCACAACTACTTGCAGGGTAAATGTACTGCTCACTTTGGCCAAAAGTAAACCTATCTCCGATAAAAAGGGCTATCTAATAACACACGGCTGCAAATGCAGGGGGTGGTCCGGTTGGCACGGAGTGACAGCCATCGGATTGAATGGACAGTGGACCTCAACCGTCACACCTCCTGGAAAATAAACACCCGAGCGCCTGGGAAGGACACTGATGTTTGCTCAACAAAGATTGCTTAGCAGAGCTTTCACAAAACCAATTTAACAGTACAGGCAAAAGTGCAAGGGGGATGGTATGAGGTGAGAACAAGTGATTCGCTGAGAGGCGACAGGTACGCAGAGGATTGCATACAGAGGATTGGCTAACCCTGAACTCACAGAGCTCCCATCCCGCGCACCCCTCTCCTCTCCGGAACGCGCCGAAGGGGCGCCTGGAAAGTTGCTCTATTCAGTTTCCCGAGGGTAGCTCCGGGAAAGTATGGCCGATTCCCGCCGGTTCCCGGACCCTCATCCGGCACAGCCCTTAAGGGACTCGGGACGTGAAGAAGGCTCTGCACCACGCTCCCCCCGCCCCGGCCGCTCTGCCGTCAGCACCCGTCCCGCCGTTACCTGCTCGGCCTGGGCGAGGTAGAGCCAGAGGCGGCGCCAAGTGCCGAACTTTTTCCTCTCGCTGAAGTTGTAGGCCATCTCGGCGCTGGCGTACCGCGACACCAGAGGGGAGCGGTAGCGCGCCATCACGTCCTCCTCCTCTCCGGAAGCCGCCATAGCAGAGGTGGCTGCAGCGGCAGGGCGCGAGGCAGTCGCGAGCGGCGTAAGATAAGGGCGGGCAGAGGCCCCGCCCCGCCGCCCTCAGCGCGCCCCGCCCCGAGCCCACGGCGGGCCCGGCGCCCCCCCGCGCCTGGAGGCCAACGCGGCCTGAGGGGCTGCGATACGGCCGCGGGACACAAAACACAAGCTTTAAATGCTTAGCAGCCAAACACATTTATTAGTATTTTTTTTTCTTCCAGGAACCCAAAAATAGTTTGTAGTTATAATGTAAGCAACTGAGTTGCACATAATACAATCATATCTTTAAAAAAACAAAACAAAACCAACCAAACCCCCAAAACAAACAATAAAAAACAAAACAAAACCCAAAAGAACCAAAAAACCCCAAACCCGAAAAAACAACAACAAAAAAACCCTGCTTAAAAGCCCCCCCAAAACCTTCAGAAAACTTATATAAGTATTACACCATCTCTCAGTTTCAATGAAATGACGACGACTTAATTTCTTATTACTCTTAACTTGTCACACTCCAATAAAACATCACCCTTTTGTGGTTTTTTTTCTTTTTTTTTTTCCTTTTTTTTTTCTAAATCCAGCATGAGAAATACAGTACCTGCTATGGCAAAAATACACATAAAATGCAACATTTCAGCTTATTTGTACATTAGTAGAGTTTAAACATCTTATTGGGTTTTTTTTCTTTTTTCTTTCTAAGTGAACCAGTGATCTTAAGTACCACTATACTAAAAGTAAAATAAAAATACAGAAAAGGAGGAAAAGGGGCAGCCAGCCTTACAAGAGCACGTTCTAAAGTGCTGAGTTTCTGTGTCCATGGAAAACCCTTAGGAAGTTCAAACATTTCTGAGAATAGGATGGAAATTAAGATGAAACATGGATATGCAAGACATTGTGTCATCTCTTCTACATTCTCCCCGTTTCTCCTGCAATTTTCTTTACTGCACACTACAGGAGGGGAGAAACCAGAACTACGGTAAGAGTTTAGTAAGGAAGCCATTTCAAGTATAAGAAAAAAAATAAACACTTACAGGTAACTTGCAAATAGCATCAACATACACACAGCCACTATTTTTATGATTACAATGTCTGCTTCTGGGGGACAGTGTTTCAGGTAAGAGGACTCAAGCTGTACCTTCCTGTTACCTATTTATGTGCAAAGTAGAAAAGCTGCCTTTTCTAATCCAGCCATATTGGACATCAATGATTTTCTATTCAGACACCTCATCCCTCCATTCCATAAGGAGAGAAGGAGGCATTATTTTACCAAGAAGAGTAGATGAAATGGATCTGTTTCTCCATTCCTCTTCCAGACAAACCCTTCTCCCATTGCTTGTTTGCAATGAAGAGAAACTTGCGAAACTCGATGCCCACCAGTAGCCAGTTTCCTGAACAGGCAGAAGGCATTTACCTTTGTAAACATAATCCCTTATGTTTGTGGAACTCAGAGCAGCATTTCACACCTCCAGCCGAGCAGTGGAGATGAAAATAGATCAGAACACTCCCCATCACTGCTTTTCCCCTTCCCCTTTCCTCTCCCGCACCAGGAAGATTACATTTGGTTACTTTTGTTAGAAGGTCGGATTTTTTTTTTGGTTCTTTAAGGGAAATACTTAGCATTAAGTTAGAAGTAAACGTTACAGAATTACCATCATCAGAGTTATACTGCTGTTTGTTCTGCTTTCTAGATGAGAAAGAAAAGCATTGTGCATCAGATGTTCTGCAGGCTTTAGAGCAGATGCGGCAGAAAACCAAGATACCTCTGTGTGTAAATCCCACAGGTGCATTTGCATCACTTCAGCTTCTTTCTCTGCAGAATCACTACATACACTTCAACTTGATCACTGGCACAGATGGAGAGGGTGGCGTAGAGCAACAGTGGAGAGATGTTCCTAAGGCCACAGGGAACAATGCAGGACAGGGAGGACCAGGGAGTGTCAGACAAAGATTTCAGGTACAGAAACCATGTTCTTGGCATTTCAAACACCAAATTCCAAGAAGCATGGGCTCATGTGCACATCCCTGAGACACACACCAAGAAAGAAGAAACAGCGTCCAAGTGATTGAGAGGGCAGAAAGTAGGAGAGGTTCCCTGACAGCTGTGGGATTTGCCCAATGAAGACCTCGTCCCCGACCACCCTCCCAGAGACATTCTGGGAGAGCTGTAAGGCATATACACAAGCAGCATCTAATATAATTCTCTCTGTTCCTACCTTCTGTTGGCAGGTGATGGCTTCTGTATATTGTGGACAAGAGATACTGCATTTGCAGTGTGACTGGTGACACATGGAAATCAACTCAGGGAAGGACACAGGAAGCTATTCTGCCCTTTATCCCTGGAGCAGCAGCATAAAGTGGCCAGGTTCTTCATCTCCCTCTCTGGAACTACACACCACCACCTCCCCTTCCTGATGGCAGGAAAGGATCTGTCTACTTGAAAGATGATATTACCAAAACTGCCACTTAATGGCAGGAAGAAGTACACAAACTTAGTCTGATTAGGTGGTCTGGTGAAAGAAGCAGCAAGCTCCAAGTACTTCAGTTTTGAAGCTTATCTAAAAGTATTGGAGATACGTGACATGTAGCAACACTGGCATAACTATATAAAGAAGAAGATTGAAACAGGCATAAAGACTGAGGAGTATGAATAAATGAATATCAACTTCTATTATTTAGGATCTCAATGTCTGATGGCTTCAATAATTAAAGGGTTATCTCCCTCCACACAAGCAAACAATGTAAAAAGAACCAGCGATTTTGCTGTGAAAAACTCATACTTCTATCTCGCTTTTTTCTTTTAAGCACTTGACAAACATTACTAGTTGATCCTCACAAAACCCCTGTGAGGTAGGTAAGTATTATTAACAATCCCTCTTTACAGGTGAAAAAACAAAGGCAAAGCAGTTAAATGACTTGCCCACGGCAAGGGAAGAGTAATGGCCAGTGTTAAAATTCAGGAGTTTCAAGCTTCCCGACCTGTGCTCAAAATCACTAGTTCAAATATATTTTTACAAAGGAGATAACAGATGGAAATAAAAGCCCATCAAGTTTAGAAGAAAAACTAAGACTTAAAAAGTTACATCAGAAGGGGAAATGTACCACGAGGTATTTTTGTGAATGAGTTTAAGCTTCTGATTTTTCTTTCTTTTTTTTTTTTTTAAAGGCATTCTGACAGAGTGGAACCCTGATAACATCACATCTGCAAGGCAGGCACAGATGCGACCGTGATCATCAAGTCTACTACTTATTACAGTACTGTGAGTGTTCAACAAAAATAAAATTGCTGCATGAAAACACTGAATACAGGCAGGATAATCTCTCCGTTTATGATATTAAACCTAAGATAATGCCAGTACCATGGTTCACCATGGACAAAGGAAAAAGTCAAGTCAAAAGGTCTCTATTATAATGATGGAGAGAGCAGTGAAGTCTACATTTTTTCTGAGAAGACTCTTCCTGGAAGCTCAGCATGCTTCAAGGAATGCACGTAATTCACAATGATTGCATTTTGGAGATGTGAACAAGTAAATCCTTTTTAATGATCATTACGATACCACCTTATAATAAAAATAGGACAGTTCTTTTTAAATAGCAAGGATCTGGTCTACTATCAGTCTACTTTCCCTAAAATTTCACATACTGTCAACATTAGTTGCTAAGTCACTGGCAGCAACACCAGACAACAAAACACCGGTAGCTGCTGATGTTGAAAAAACAGTCCTCATAGCTGGGCTTTGATCAGCAACAAAAAGTAAGTACCATCGCCACCATCCTGCCCACAGCTGCTCTGTCACTGTATGAACAGTACCAGAAACAGCAGCAAAGAAAATGTTAAGGATAAGGAAGTTTGAACATCAAGGACCAGCCATGTTCCAATTCTCCTGGAAGAGCACAACGGCTGCTGAAATGGAGTAGTAAATCCAAAAAAGCCAGTGCCTGTGGCAGTGGATTTTTCCTGAGCTTAACAAGGGCCAGAGCACAGGAAGTGGTATATATTCCCCAGGTGGACATGGTGTCCCATTCACCCTTTTGGGCCCGGGTTAAATCTGTGTGGCTGAATTCATAGCCCTGTGCAAAGCTCAGATCTGATTTTGTTTTGCAGCCAACATTGGTTATTCAAATCTCTGCCCAGTTGGCCAGCTTCTGACAAAAGAAAGATTCTTATCAATTCCTTCTTAATTCAAAGTTGTCACTTCCCCACTTCCCCAAACTATAATGGATATGCCATGGACACAGAAACTCCTGAACAGTTTAGCAAAGTATCTCTGTCCCCTACACCTCCTCTGCAGAATGCATAGTTTACAATTCACTTACAAAATAAAGAAGCAATGCTGACCACATATGGGACCTTTTTTTTTTGAAAAAAGAACAAACAACCTCTTCTTAAGTTCAGTAACAAAATTCACATTTGCATAATAATACATTTCAAGGCCATTAGAGAGGAATGAGAGCGAAGCTAAGAAAACTGCAGAGTCTCTCCTCTCTTTGTCTTCCTGAATAGAGCTGAGGGATCCCACTGGAGTTTCTTTTCAGGGTGGGAATTTCAAAGCGCTACAACAACAGCTCTTGATCTTGTACACCTCATGTTTTGTATGAGACGAAGAGGTGAATTATTAGGAAAAAAAAACAAATGGAAGGAGACACTGCAGATTCCCATGTTTAGCTACAAACAGCTTCGAAGAAACAAAAAAATTACTTCAGATTTTTTTCCTTTTAAACACTTCTACCTCACCATTTCAAAAAACTCTTTTTGTTTTTCTTCTTGTGTAATACCCTGTTCATTTAAATGGCAAAGTTAAATGTGCTGGAAGTTGAAGGGTTGAAAAAAAAAATTCCTGTTTTGCTTATGAGGACATGGGCAGAGAGGGTAAAAGTGTGCCTGCAACCACTGTTTAACAGAAGCTACAAAACATCATCACCTCTTCATGTATAAATTTGTCTCAAACATCACTGTGTTTCAATTCTCCAGTGCTTAAAAAAACCAAAGCCACATGCACTCACACTCATGCACACAAACATAAAGAGAAGCCACATAATACATATAAAAACTCAACCTGCAATGGCAGACTAGTCTAAAACTATCAACAGCTTCTGTGCATCACATGACATCCCTTTGCACCCCCTACCCCCATCTCTACCACATATGAATACGTATTGTGCAGTGTAGAGACCAGCCAATGATGCTGCTTGTCAAAAGGGACCAGTGGGCTGCAATCTCAATGTATGACCTCTTGAAAGACCACTGCCTCCTCTCCAGCCCAAGCAGTCTCCTCAATTAGACAGTCACTATACTCACAAAGGCACATTCATAAATATCACATTTAATTTACTGCTTGTAAAAACATAGGAAGAAACATTAAGCGCTTATACTCCAACCCATTCCTACTGACCCAGCAAGAAGTATCACAATAACCTATCACTTGGTGAGACCTTACTCCACCTTTAGAAGGTACATATTAAAGAAATCTTCCAACACCTCTTTTAAATTTTTTTTTTGCATAAATGAATGGTATTTTTTGTTTGTTTTTGGCTTACATATTTTGGAATACAGCACACTCACTATAAAGCTCTGTTGTAAGGCTACCCCCTAAAGTAAGGCTGTTCTACCTTGGCTTGCATTTTCACTTCATTTTGCTTCTTATCCACATGTCCCCAAAACAAAAGAGAACAAAAAAAACCCACACAGTGCCTTATATAGAAAGGGTAAGCCAGATCTGGCAGGGAGAGGGAGGGCAAAGAAAGCACATAATATCATAACCATGTCACTAAAATAGCTATTCTAACAAGCTGTGCAACCTGCTCAACAGTAAACAATGAAGAAAACGATAATTTATGGTTGGTTGTGTTTCATCTGAAACAGGAAGAGCTTCCACTTTGTCTCAATTAATAAAAACAAATATAAAAAAAAGGAGGAAGTTAGTTCTGCGAATGTAACAACGCACACCAATAGCCAAGAAGAGGCATCTAGTGCTCATGGAAACATTTCTTGCTAAGACAGCCTCTTTGTATTGCGCACTCATGCAAAATTCTCCAGTCTCGTCCCCTCTGCCCACTACAGTCAAGAATGTTTGCTGCTAAAATACTTAAATACT